>NW_010972698.1:7079007-7184825 GCF_000737465.1 Haliaeetus leucocephalus | reverse complement strand
ACCCCCCCCCCCCCCCCCCCCCCCCCCCCCCCCCCCCATCCAGTGGGACGGGGGAGAAAATCGGGAAAAGAAGTAAAACTCGTGGGTTGAGATAAGAATGGTTTAATAGAACAGAAAAGAAGAAACTAATAATGATAATGATAACACTAATAAAATGACAACAGTATTAATAAAAGGATTGGAATGTACAAATGATGTGCAGGGCAATTGCTCACCACCCGCCGACCGACACCCAGCCAGTCCCTGAGCGGCGATTCCCCGTCCCCACTTCGCAGTTCCTAAACTAAATGGGACATCCCATGGTATGGAATACACGGTTGGCCAGTTTGGGTCAGGTGCCCTGGCTGTGTGCTGTGCCAACTTCTTGTGCCCCTCTGGCTTTCTCACTGGCTGGGCATGAGAAGCTGAAAAATCCTTGACTATAGTCTAAACACTACTGAGCAACAACTGAAAACATCAGTGTTATCAACATTCTTCACATACTGAACTCAAAACATAGCACTGCACCAGCTACTAGGAAGACAGTTAACTACATCCCAGCTGAAACCAGGACACATCCTTATAAGTGGTCTTATTTGTGGGGGCAGCAAGTGGGAGGCAGTGGCTGATGCACAATCTTTTTGCTACCCTGGACTTCCCCATTTTGGAGTGGTGGAAGAGTGAACCTGGAGAGGACTTTGTGGGGTCTGGTGTGAGCACTGCTCACTGCACTATGGATTCATCCCTCTGCATCTCACAGGCTACTTCCAGAGCTAAAACATGAAATAAATCAGTAATAACCTAATGCTTTGCCCTAATCTGGCATATCACACTTTTATGATTTAGAAAAGAGGCATTTAAATTATAATATCAAGAAAGCTGCAGCATAAAGCTTTACTTTAGTTGCATAATTTTGCAACAGCAATTACCTCAGCTACAAATTTAATTTAAAAACTCTTTGAAAGCACAGTCTGTGTTATCACAGAATATACTTGAAATCAATGAAGGATGATTTAATTCCAAGTCTGAAGATACTATTTAATAGCCAGGAAAGAAACCTGCACACAGATACACACTCTTACTTATTAATAAATTCTGCTGTAGCAATTACAAATCTTGACTTCCACAGATTCATTAACTCTTGGCAAAATATGAATTATAAACAATGTTTGCCAACTTAATGCAGTTGCATTCTTGCACCTAGCTGGAAAATAGATGGGAACTCTTGAAAATGATCCTAATCATGACGCTATTAAGAAAGATGCAGAGAACATACTCTGATAAACATCACAGTGTCTGCCTACCATTATCTTATATTTTCCTTCATGATTCATGGTATCTTAGCAACCATATAGGCCTGATAACCTTTAATGGCTCTAAAAATGATGCACTTGGAATCTATCACTTAAGGCCTGGTGCTCAAGTAATGACACTCTTTTCTTTGATGGCAGATCTCAAGCCAAATAAATACACAGGAACCGAAGCAGCTTTCTTTGTCTGGATATTCATATTTTGCATGGTTATTCAGACTGAGCAAGGAAAGGGCTCTGTAATCCAGGCTTAATCACTATAGATTTTTGGATATATATGCATACCTTAATTAACTATATGGATTCAAAAGAATGTCAAAAGAGCACTGGGTTATTGACTGATACAGAGTGGTGTTTGTGCATTACCTGGGGGGGTGAAAAGGGCAGTCTCCTGTCAGACTGAGGGAAAATTTACAGATTTATCAACGGCGCATGAGAATCTGGACATCGCCAGGCTGGCGGTGGAGCTGCTAACTGCTCGATCGCTACTGACGAGTCCTGGGACGCTCTGGTTGGAGCTGTTGAACAAGAAGAGATAATGTGTTGGCTGCACTAGTGCCCCAGCATCATCAAGAGCACAGGCTAGAAATGAATGGTGCACCAGCTAGTGTGAAGCAAGGTGGCACTGGTAGTCAGCATGGTTCAAATTCCTGCCGGTAACCCGCTTGTTCTTAAAATGGGAGAAAGTAGAGTTAGGTAGGAGTGGCTCCTGTTGCCCTCTGGATTTTGGGTATTTGCAGAGTTAGGTACCATTGCATGGATGAAGTTAGAGCGATACCATAAACATGAAGTCTTTCTGCTTTGGACTTCAGACAGGGGACCTCCGTTCCAGGGGATGGTGACAAGGGCTCAGGCAGCGAGGATGAGGATGTGGCAGCCACAGCAACCAGGCACCGCGTGCTTGTCACAGGACAGAAGTAGGCATGGGAGGACTCCAGAAACCAGGTAGCATGAAACAATCCGTTTCCTGGCCGGAAAGAAAATTGGTGAGAGTGGGAGCACTGGATATAGTGGGATTTCCAGCCTGTGGTATATCTGCTACCAGTTCACTTCAGGTATTTTCAGTAGCCATACGGGGTGGGAGCGCTGCTGAGCCGAATTGGAATTGCCGCATCCAGGAGAAGATGGAGCTGGAGGCAGGTGCACGTGTGCGCAGGCTATCAGTGCTACGCTGCAACTGCCAGGGAAGCCCATCGGCCTCTGTCAAAGACTTTAGCGCCTGGGGAAATTATGTCTGAAATCCCCGAGTCTGAGAAACAGAACCTACTGTGTTTTGGAGCAGTGGCCTGTTCGCGCATTGAATATTCCAACAAAAACTGGAGAATCAGAGGTATTGTAAAGCTTCAGAACAGAGAATTGAGTGTCAGTGGCATTTACTAACTACTACTGGCATAATTCTATCAGATGCTGAGCAGACCACATTTACATTTAAAAATACGAGTAATCAATGTATGTTAATGTATGCCCTTCATGCATTCTGCACTGAAGCTTCTTACCAGCCTTTAAAGGGCCATGCTATTGTGGGAAAAAAACCTTTCAGAAATTTACCAACAACATGGGCTTTCAGGTTGAGGGAGGAAAAAAAAGCAACAGATTTTTCAAAATATTTTCTATGCCAGCTCCTAGCCTCTGCATAGCACTAGTGCCATGTCTGTGTGGTGGAAA
The DNA here is from genome assembly GCF_000737465.1 of Haliaeetus leucocephalus. Classification (NCBI taxonomy): domain Eukaryota; kingdom Metazoa; phylum Chordata; class Aves; order Accipitriformes; family Accipitridae; genus Haliaeetus; species Haliaeetus leucocephalus. Next base: position 7,181,871 of record NW_010972698.1, on the reverse strand, counting down.
CCACTTTAACCTTGCACTTAAAAATGCTTTAGCCTCTTTTTGTAAGGTGTATATCAACCGTGTGTGTATAAGAAAAGGCACAAGAGTGGCACACACAAAAGCACAGCATACTGCCCACCACACGGCCATGCAGATATTCCTTAAGGGACGTGTGCCTATACTTGTCTTTAAGCCTTGCGAATGCTAACACTGCAAATATGATTAGCAAAATGCTGATGGGGAACTCAGTACCATAATTCCAAATTAAAGTGACACCTGCCATGATCCTGTTAGTAAAATTTGACATATGTCTGTGTTATTTTCAGGTACGTGGGCAAATGATTACATTACTGCAGGAGAAGGTAGGGTGTGAATTTGTGAGAACTCATAGCAGCTCTTTGTGTGCAGTCTTTTACCTCATTGTGAGTGCAAAGTAAACAAAGAGCACTAAAATGATTGCTTTAGGAGAGATCTATCACCTATGTCACGTTTACCCCAGGGTGGGTTGGGGTAACAGCATGCACCTGGAGATGGTGCGTAGGTGCTCTCATCTGTTCATGTCACAACTTATTCTGCAGCATCTCCGTGAGCCATAATTCCGTAAGAATTATTAAACTCAAAATTCTGTCAATGTACAATATGAAACAAATTGCTACAGGCTTTGTTTGAGTTCATTGTTGTCTCCAAATGATTCCTGGTATCTCAGGTTTTTTTATCCCTTCCAGGGCTTACCAGCAAGTTCATAATGGATAGTCTTGAGATTCTGCCTTGAGTAGAAACACGCAGGCCCTCTCAGGGAAGAAATCGTTGGGAGTTTGAACCTAGGGCCAAAACGTGCTTTGTTACAAACCATGGGAAGTAGGATCTGTGGATGCTGATCCCAGTTAACACGGTGTTTGGTTGCTCCCTGGCCAGTGACAGTACCTCTCATTTACCTCCCAGTGCACATGGAGCAGAACTGAGTGATCTTTGCATTAGTTTGGACTCTTATTTTTTGAAAAATTCCCCAAAGACAGATGTTTTTATAAAACATCTCAAAAATTCCGTGCCTGTGCCCCGCCCCGTTTTGATCAGCTCCAGTACAGCCTTTACACTCTTACAGCCTTGTAAATGGATGCTCAGGCTTGTATACAAAATCCCACAAAAAATGCTTGAAGTGGGCCCATGACAGACTTTGACTTAGCTCTTCATGACTGGATTTCCAGAGCTGATACAATGCGGTGAGACCTCCTTTTTTATTCTCAACAACTCTGCTGACAAAAACACCTTTGTTGAGCAGTCACGTATTGACAACCAGAGAATGTTTCAGATTGTACACGAAAGAAGGCTAATTTTGCACATGATTCCTGCAATATTTGAGTTATCATATGTCCTGGTTTTGGCTGGGATAGAGTTAATTTTCTTTCTGGTAGCTGGTCTAGTGTTATGTTTTGGATTTAGGACGAGAAGAATGTTGATAACACACTGATGTTTTCAGTTGTTGCTAAGTGGTGTTTAGACTAAGTCAAGGATTTTTCAGCTTCTCATGCCCAGCCAGCAAGAAGGCTGGAGGGGCACGAGGAGTTGGAAGGGGACACAGCCAGGACAGCTGACCCAAACTGGCCAAAGGGGTATTCTAGACCATGTGACGTCATGTCCAGTATATAAACTGGGGGGAGTTGGCTGGGGGGCAGATTGCTGCTTGGGAATGAATGGCATCGGTTGGCGAGTGGTGAGCAATTGCAATGTGCATCACTTGTTTTGTATATTCGAATTATTTTATTACTATCATTATTATTATTTTCTTCCTTTCTGTCCTATTAATCTGTCTTTATCTCAACCCACGAGTTTTACTTTTTTTGATTCTTTTCCCCATCCCACTGGGTGGGGGGGAGGTGAGCGAGCAGCTGTGTGGTGCTTAGTTGCCATCTGGGGTTAAACCACGACATCATGCAATTATGATATAAAATTTGGAGACTATGTTACAAGGTGCCTTTTACAAAAAAACAGAAACCAGACATACTGTCAAAAAATTCATCAGCAGTTCCTCCTGTGTAATGTACTTTTCAGGAGACAAGTGAAAAAATGTCAAAACCAAATAAAGAATACTTAGTTACAACAGCTATTCGAGATCCAATTTAGCCCTTCTTATATGTTTCCCTTCCCGTAAACCACTCTTCTCATGTTTTCTTCCAGTAAATGAGATGTGCATAATTCAGTCTTATTAGAGAATTGATCCCTTTCAGAAAAAAAACCCCAACTTTTCAATGCTAGGGGAGGAAAAACCAATTGTACCAATTTCATAATACTTTGGCTCACATTCATAGCTTTCCCAGCTTTCCCTCTGTCTGCAGGAGAACCTGCTGAGTTACATTGATAGGAAAGCGGGTCACATCAGATTTCTAATAATGGTCTAGATTAAATGCATCCATACATTAATTTTTCTGTACACTAGATGCAAATCCCAGATTTAAAAGCTCTGGATCCCCTGTTTTTCATTTCTAACTAAATAATTTGGGGTGATTTTCCTCTTTCTTACACTGCTATATATTGGGAGTAACTTTCTTCAAGCAAATAGTACTATGCTGGCAATTATTATGCTGGCAAGAGGGGAAATAGAGCAGAGATTGAGTTATATGATACGTTATATTTTAAAATGACACATTTGTCTGGTATGGGGTGACTGAAATGCAGATTAGAGACTCAACAGAAATGTTTTTTTGTAAAAACTGAAGTATTTCTGCAACAAATCTTCTGTTGGTATAAGTAGATGAAGTACTCCTGATTTCAACTGCCCCCTGAGGCGCTGACCTGAGGTTTTTATTTCTAATCCATTTTGGGCTTTGTGACCTTGCTTGACTTGTTTACCTGTTACATGTATTCCTTGCAGACCGGAGATTTTACAGTCAGTGTGAGGCCAAGCTTAGGAAAGCCAGCAAATGTGCTGCGAATGAGTGTGCTTTACTTAAGGGAAAAGAAAAAAACCCCACACGGTTTCTGTAGGATATGGTCTACTGCCTTTTCCCCTGGGGTTAAGAGGGCAAGTACAGCCAAAGTCATATAACTCTGGAAACCTACTGTATTTGTGGGGACCTCTAAGTGTTACGACAGAGTTCAGCCTGAACTGCATAGTGAAAACTGTGAGGGATCAGGAAGAATGAGGAGAGGAGTTAAGCATTTGGTTATGTATTCTAAGCTGCTTTAGGAATTTGACAGCTTTTTGGTTGGTATCAAAATATTTATAGTATAGAAGATTAATATTTGGACCACTGAGCTCTTTAATTTCGTTTACCTTAGGAACAGGGATTTTGGCATTAAGAAGAACCAAAAATATAGCAGTGGGTGCACCGTTTCATACAAACAACATTAACACTTTCAAGTCCCAGAGAAATAGAAGGTTTTACAGAAAGCAATAGAGTCTTTTTTTGTTTTTTTACATGCATACCGATGTTGTACAAATTGTGAATACTGTATGGACCATCCTGCCATTTTGTGGGGGACAGGAGATGACAGCGGAGGCACCTTGTTGGCTGAAGCACACCAAAATATTGGGATAGAGAGGCCCATAGTGCCGCAATGTGAGGGCTGGCAGAGGTAGCGGGAGCGGTGACGGCTCTGCAGGAGCTCTGGAAGCCTCATGATCACCTTGGTCTTGCAGAGCCAGCCTGGTAACCCTCCCCTTTAGAAAGAGTTTGCCACTATGATCCTTCAAAACAGAGAAACAAGACTCAGATGTTTCCTGATTAGTTCTTTTGAAGGAGACTGGTATTTAGTGAGGTTCCTAGCAGTTGGCTATTGCTAATACATAGAATCATAGAATCATTTAGGTTGGAAAACACCCTTAAGATCATCGAGTCCAACTGTTAACCTAACACTGCCAAGTCCACCACTAAACCATGTCCCTAAGCGCCACATCTACATGTCTTTTAAATACCTCCAGGGATGGAGACTCAACCACTTCCCTGGGCAGCCTGTTCCAATGCTTGACAACCCTTTCGGTGAAGAAATTTTTCCTAATATCCAATCTAAACCTCCCCTGGCGCAACTTGAGGCCATTTCCTCTCGCCCTATCACATCTTACTTGGGAAAAGAGACTGACACCCACCTTGCTACAACCTCGTTTCAGGTAGCTGTTGAGTGCGAAAAGGTCTTCTCTGTCTCCTGATTGCTGCTGCTTCTCGCCGTCTGCTGGAGCTATTTTAGAAAGAGTGCTTTTCTGATTGCATCAGGTGCTGCAAGCTCAGGATCACTTTCACTAAGCTTTGCCTTAGGGAGATCAGTGGTGCTGGAGTCTCTAATGAAAAAAAATAACAGAAACGGTAACAACAGAAACGAGGAAAATGAATTTTTTCACAAAACATGTCTTTTATTTCTCCTGCTGCTGGGCCAGATTTATGCTTTTATTCTGACTATATTTTTTAGTTGAAGTCACAGCTATATGTACAAGGGATTGCTGGGAAACTACTCTAATTAAAACTGGTTTTGTTTTATGGAATTCAGGACACTGGGAGGAAGCTGTCCTTGATGATTAAAATACTAGCTGAATGATGACATAAATTAGTTTAAGATATCCATTAGTGCATCTTTTCCAGGATATGATATTGTCTACGTTTTTTGTAGCTGTTTGTTTGTTTGCTGGGTTTCTTTTTTCTCCAGCCTTGGAAATTACGTTGCCTGAATATTTCATCCTTAGCAAAAAATGAGATTGACCGTTGCAGGTGATTTAATAAGTTACCTGGCAGTTGCCAACAGTTTTTCTTTTTCTTTCTTTTTCCAGAAAGAAGCTAATACCATCCCTGAACTTTCTGCCTGGTTGTGGGTGATTCTGTAGCAATTAATTTATGAACAGAAAGAATAAATACAGTAAGAAATATTAGAATTGGGTTAATTTTTTTGTTGTTGTCAAAAACATTTTCCCGTGTCACATGCACGGTTTGAGTTTTTCTCAGGCCTCCTCTAGTCCGTCACAACTGCAAGTCCAGGTGGCAGCCTTGACGTCCGCAACCCAACTGGGTGAGACTCTCTGCTATCCTCTTCCCTGCTCCTGACTCACCCTAACTAACCTGTGGCCTTCCTTTTCCTTTCCTTCGTTTTCTAGCATCATTGATTTTTAAGGTACCATTTCCTCTGGAGTGTAGCTTGCAAACTATGCGGAGTTCATTTCCCGTCTGATGTGTTCCTTCCTCCCACCCTTCACCTCTCGATTATTTCCTTGGAGAGCCTCATTTTTGCCTTTTCTCTGTATCCTGTGACATTCCTCAACAGCACCTCACATTTAATTACTGGTGTTCAGGCAGCTTAATGTCATGTGGATATCCTGAAGGGGAAATGGTAGATACAATACCATACTTGCTATATAAGTCAGTACAGATTAAAGCTGGAGATCAGCAATAAAATTCAGTATTGTCTTAAAGATCAAATTCTAAATTAAAAAGCTAAACAATTATTCAGTACAAAGGCAAGAGAGATTTTATTTGCTGGGATTAATCACTTTTGGAAAATTTAATTTGTTTCTGATGTAAGAGGGAGTGTTCACTTTTATCAACAGCAGGTCAGTAGATATTTATACAGCAAGAGGCACAAAGTGGCTTTAAGCTCCATGTTTTTGAAAATGGTAGCTTTTTTATTGATACATGTGAAATTTTTTGGTTGCCAAGATGCCATTGGATCTCTGCTCCATTAAAGTTTCTACTCAGAATTTAAAAACTCCTGTGTTTAAAAAAAACTTAGATGTTTCATGAATTACAGATAGGTTGTGTGTTAACTGCTGCTTTTTGCTGTAAACCTTCCTTAACTATAGTTGCTTTTCTTGCAGGAAAGTTGCTTTATGAAGTTTCTGCTCTTTCCTCTTCTTGCCCCTTGCTGCAGATTGTAACCCCACCTGTTTTGTCATTGCAAGATTTTGCGGGACCATTGAAATGATCTGGATGAAAAAAACCAACACCAAAACCCAACCCGACAGAACCTCTAAGAATTTTTATTTTTATGTTATTCTTATGTCATTTGCTGGTGTGTGATTAGCACATCACTGTGAGATGCTGACTTTTTTTATCCTTGCTATCAATACATGCTTAGCCAAAAATAAGATTAGCCTTCTAATTTTTGCTGGCTCTTCCTCCCTTTCTCTCCTCCCAGGGAAAGATCACATTAACAGTAAAGTCACCAAACTTCATGTTCAGCTTTGCTGTTTTATTGTGGATGAAATCTCCTGAAATTTCACATGCATTCTTCAGCAGAGCAGCACAGAGACAGCCAGAACCAATAGGAAGAAGTGTGTTTGGAGTAATCTGAAATAAACATATCTAGTTATGCCAAGCAAGGGCATTCAAGCAAATACATAATACATACACCTGCATACAAAGGTGTAAAAGTGGAAATGTACTGAACTAGCATTAGAGTCAATACCCCCTGCGAAGGATCCTCAGAAAATACAGCTGCTACCCACTTGGCTGGAGTGAATCAGCGCCAGATAGGGAGCTGACCTAACAGCTGAGTTCAAGAAGTGGTTTTAATCTCTTAATAAATTTCACAGCTAGATTGCTTCTTCATTTGTACTTCATAGGTAGACTCAGTTATACAACCCTTGCTTTACTGTTGGCTTATTCAAGAATTCCCAAGGAATGGCAAATATGTTGCAGTATTTTTATTTTGGATGAAATTTGGTTGAATTTCATTGAGGATCCCAGAAACTTCTGGAAACAGTAAGTTTCTTCATGATTTTGAAGGCTTTCTGTTACTTTTTGCTAGCCTAGCATAAACAGCATACATTAGGTATGCTACAGGTACGGTGCTGGGAGAAATCTCTTTCCATCTCACTCATGAGGTTTTGTTTCTGATAATTCCTCCCTCTCTGCATCTTTATTCAGACCCATTTCTCTCATGTTAGCAACTGGGACAAATTTGGGAGCATCCTATGGCAGCTTCCTCTGGACATAGACATATATTCCTACCCTGAGATCAGATTCAGTGAGAATAAAAAGCAGAAATTTCTGGAAATAAGAGTGACAAATAAATGGTCTAATTGAATCTATTTCCTCATGGTGGTGGGCCTCATCCCAGAAAACTTTCTTTTTCTTGCGTTAGTGGAATGAGGCGGTTGGAGACAGCAATTAACAGAAGATGATAAAGGAAAATTGCGTCTACCACTTGGGAGAGAAGGTTTCCTGAATAATGATCCTTTCCTTTGGGGAGATTTGCAAAATTATATCACATGGGTGGATTTGAAATACGCTTGGCGATGGTCTTCGCTTGGCTCAGCGCTGCAGGAAGTGTCCCAGGTGGGTGAAGCTGGCATTGGCACTCTGCTCTCCTGCTTAAAGTGGGGGACTTGCTAATTAACTCTTTTTAATTTACTAGGATTTTGTGAGCACGGTGAGAAAACTTAACTGGCTTAAATGTGACCTTAGATTTAACTGCCTGTTACTGCTCTGACCCTGATGTCTTACAGACCTATTACGGTCTGCAGGGCCACCAAGGCGCTGGAAAGTTTAGCTAAGTATGTATGGATATGGCTGACTCAGGTTGCTTTGGCAAACAAGGGGACACATTTATTTTCCGCTCTTATTTGCAGGAATTTCTTGCTTGCTCTTTATTCTCACTGGATATATATTTTAAAAAATGATGTGATGTAAAACACACAGCATTTAATTTCCCATCCGCTTAGTCCTCGAACAATGGTATTTTTTAGTGCTGTTACTACATAAATCGTTACCAAGTGAATAACTACTCTCATAAATAGTCACAGGGAGAAATTGCTTTAGCTTCATATGCTAATAGATAGTAGGTCTTATTAGTAGGGCTTATTAATTGGTTCGGTGTCTCACTTAATTAAATTGGTGTGCCAGTGAGTGGAAAAATAAATCCTTGTTAGGCCAGTGGCTTCCCTATTATATGTCCTACAATTTTTCATGTTCAGAAAACTTTAGAAAGAGTGACTGAGGCTCCAATACTGCTGAGAGATTTCTCAGGTACTATATCAGATGCTTTAGAGGGAAGTAAAGAACCAAAATTGAAGTTTGGTTTCAAATTTAGGTGATAACTGACTCCCAGTCTTGTATGTAAAGAACATATTTCAGTCATCTTTGATAATAGGGCCCTACTTGCCACTTCAAAATCCTTGTGTTTCCTGGCCTGAGTGTTTTACGTGCAGGGGACACACAATGAGCACATTTGAACCATGTGTCACTGGAAGAAGCTTGTGGGTTGTCAGTGTTAGCTGTAAGCATGCTGTGATGGTAGGTTATTTCCAAGCAATGTTACGTTCCTGTGAAAATATTAAAATAGTTTCATGCCAATAGTAACTTTTCAAGAATAAAAACTATTATGTATGTATCTGATAATACATATCCTCCCTGCGAGTTAAGATGTCCCTCGTGTCTGGGGTTATCTGAATCTCTGATAAGTTGGTTTTGACATATAATTATATATATTTTTTTCTTTCTCTCGTCCCCTCCTTTAAAAAAAAAATGCAAAATGTGCAGTTTTGCTGCAGTGTAAACTGAAAGCATAATTCATATTGTGCACACATAATTTGATTTCAAAAGATTGTGTCTAGTACTGGCAAAACAACAGTAAGCCAAGCTGCACTGAGGTACAAAAAAAATAATCACAGGTATAAAAGTATCTGGGGTGTTTGGGTGAAGTCAGCAGCCACCTTTTCATGCCAGTTCTTGTTTGCTTGTTTTGTTTTGTTTTGGGGTTTTTTTTGGTTTGCTTTTTTAATGTAAAAAACACTATTTTGCTCTTAATTTTCATCTTAGCGTTGACATTTCTGTATTTTCCTGCTCCTGACGCTTAGCTCCCACTGCTATGAGTGGAAGGTGTGCAGATGGAAGGGACACCCTCCAAGGCCACCCCATGCATGAAAGGAGAAGAACCTTCTCCCTCCTCTCCTCTGCTGTAGCTCAGGGGCTGCTCCTGTCACTCTTGTATTTGCAGGATCTCGTAGAAGATCTTGTGAAACTCAGGCCTGAGTTTCGGTCTGGGAAGCTTTGACTAGGCTACTGAAGAATACATCATGGCTTTAGGCAGGAGGCTGTATGGTGCTTCAGTGAGGAAGGTTAGGAGGAGTTTTCAATCTGTGTCCTGTGGGGTGATGGTAGAACAGCAAGAATCTCCTCTTCGTCTTTAATCATTATTTTATCAGAAGCAGCAATGTGTTAGACGGCAGTAGACAGAAAGTGAAGTAAAAAAGGGGTGTGATCTGGTGAAAACATCTCTTAACCTTGGTAATGGGGTATATGGGATCATTTAATACCTATACTGCTGCACCCAGAACCTTTCATACCAGCAAGAGAGGACACTGAAGACAGAGTATAATAGACTGATAATAAAGGGAATACCCTTTCTTATTGGGACTGTATAAAGGTAGGATAGTCTCTGTGCTAAAAGGTTTGCAGTCTCACTAAGGTCTTTGTTAACTGCTTCTTCCTATGTGAGGATGCAACTGCAAAGACATGAAATGGTTGAACTTCTAGCAAAAGACTGAGTGAGATATATAGACTGGACAATTTCTTGCAGTCCATGCTTGATTCCTGATTAAAATGAAGTGGTGTAATCCTAATGGATATGAAATTCTCAGTCTCTTTCACTCTCTGCCATTCACTTCATGTTGGAGTTTGAAAGAAATCTTGTTTGTCAGTTTTTGAATCTGCGGCTTGCAGCTGTAGCAAAACATTTGGATAGAAAACCTATTTTAAAAAATCTACTTAGGGTAAAATGGCCTTTTTTATTGTTTACTTCCTGCATTTGAAAGAACTTTTGTTAAAGCCCAGCTTCTGCACCTGCGTTCCTCCAGAAAACTGTCTCTTCAAATTCTCTAGACTGATTTGTCGTTTTCTTACGTGCCAGAACCAGTTGTATCTCTTACTGCATTACATCGCTGACATAACATAATGCCTCATGACAGATGCAGCTGCACATCACTGTGGCTGAGAAACCAGAAGAGAAACAGAGGCCCAGGTCTAGGGAAGGCTTGATGTCTCCCGTGCACAAGTTTTACTTACAGGACTTTAAGTCTAGCTGGCAGTTGCGTTGGTTATATTTTTTTTTTTTTTTTTGCAAGTGTGAAGGAAGGTCAAAGTCAGGGGAAGGCTGAGTGATAGGAATCTTTCTACTTTCTTTTCCATCTGTGCACGTATCTACCTCATATCTCAGCTTCCTACTGTGGAGGGTTGAACAGAAGGTCTCCTTGAAATCTGCTTTGCGTGTTGACCAGAAGCAGTCTTAAGAATTGATTCAGAGTCTCTCTTGGCCCTTACTATCCCGATTTAATAAAATCAAAGAACTCCTACTAGTCCTGTCAGATGACAGATCTAGACAGAAAAGTTATTCTGGGCAAAAGAGTTTACGTGTCATCCCAAATTCTCTCACTTTACAGTTTTGGGACTTGTGCTTTAAAAACTGAAGGGTGAAGTGGTAGTTCTGCTTTATGATCTGGTCTGACTCTGCTGCCCAATAGAAGGGGTACGGTTTCATTTAGAGTTGTCATACCAAATACGCTGTTCTTGAAGCCACACCAAAATAAGTGGGGCTCAATGGAAAAACATCCTTTACAAAAACATCGGTATTCATCTAAACACTCCATGTGATGGAAAATTTATGATATCACTGTCTCTTTCTAAGTTAGTCAGTGGATTAATTCCCTTTTAGTTAACAGTTCTTTAGTTCTGCTTTGGTCTTAACAATTTCAATTTTCACCCTTTGGACCTAGTGTCTGTAAAAAGCACCTAGCAAAAATTGCCTTTTTAGGCATGATGAACCAAGTTCTGGGTTACATGGACTGTGTTAGGATTTACATTGCTGTTTTTCTGTCTTCTGCATCATGAGTAAAACACGATGCGATAGATGTGCATCTTCCCACATTTAGAAATGCATAGCTGGGATGCCTTTTATAGTCTGTTAGCTAAATCCTGAGGTCGTCGTAATTGACAGGTTGATTCCTCTCCTGTATGTGGGCTTATTCAGCATCTGTGCCTTGGACACTACTGAACCTCTGCCAGGTGAAGTCAAGTAGGATTTTTCTTTTAAATGTTATGCGCAAATCGATACAAGCTTTTCCAACTTGAACAATTCTTTGCAATCTAACATTTGCCATTATGTTTTGCTGAAGCCCTGGGCACTTTAGTCTCAGCTGAATAAAGGCTTCTGCATGGACCGGTCACAGACGTAGGAGGTTTGAGAGGGTGTGGGCCCACGTGTATTACTGCAAAAGGAGTGAAATTTTCCCTTGCGGTCTAGGTTGGTTTCATTTTTCAACCTATATGAAAATGATTGCATTTTAACACTGCGTGGAATGGGCCTGCCGTTTCCTGCTAAAAACTGGCATGAAGGAAGACTATGGGTAGTAATGCCCTCGCATTGAGGGTTCGACTGTTTGTTTGGTAAGTTCTTTGCTTTAGGGGAATAAGTGGTTGCATCTTAGGACAAAATCTTGCCAAAATTCTCTTGCAGATCTCTACGACAGTCACTGCCTGCTGCTTACCTCACCTGGCTGCCATGCCGGTGGGGGCACCGTGCAACCAAATGCCTCGCAGCCTCTTTTCCCGCGGTTGGAACGTGCTCATGGCTGAGCAGTGAAAACCAGAACAAAGCGAATGATGAAGAAGAGGAGCTGGGGATGGGCTGTGCTGGGCAGCGTTCGTAGCCTCCAGCTTGTGCTGTGCCAGCCCCGAGCCCGAGCCGGTGCTCTGGTCGGCGTGGCAGAGGGCTGAGCGCCGCGCTGTGCCGATGCAATCACACAACTTTGGATCAGAGCAAGTTCCCCTCCCGCTGAGTTAAAGGAGGAGCAGGGCTTGCTCGTATCCTGCTGTGGCAAGTTGGGGAGAGCAGAGCCGTTTGTAGAGTCCTGAAAATTAGTCCATGGCGCTAATTTTCCAGCTCAGTAAAAAGTGGAGCTTGTAGTCAGCTAGCCTTTGTCTTGTGAAAAAGCTTGTTTTTTTACAGTAAATAAACCCCCTAAAAATTGGCATGTTCAGACAGAGTTGGAAGAAGATCCTGAGTAGATTCAGGGGTGGCCATTCACCTTGTTCTCCAACTATTTTTTATTAGTAACATTTCATTCTTCAGTAAATGTACCAGTGTATGGTATGGCACTGTTCAGACAGCTCAGAGCTCATCCCCATCTTTCCTGACCCTACAATTACCCTTGTGTTTCAGCTTCTTTTCCCTCCAACTTCACGCCTGTCTCTGTTCTTCATTCCATGATACATAAAGTAAGTTTTAATAGCTTGACACACTAGTGCTGACTTAGCTTTTGTCATTTCTCATCCTTGTTTGAATACATAATGCCCCAGAAGGATAATTGTTCTTGTTTCCATTTCTTACATTGTTGTCTTTTCCTAATTTATCTCCCTCCTATTGCTGCAGTGGTATTCCTCGCTGGCTCCTAGCTTAGAAAATGATCTATAATTGCTTTGATTTCAGAGCACATAAAGAGTACTAGTGTGCTCAGACACCTCCCCTCCCCTCCGCCCGATTCACTCCAGACACACACACCTATTTACCTTCCAAGGGAGTTTATTATGCTTGCAAAAGCTTGGAGGGAGACTTACAGAGCTCAGTTTGGCATGGCTAACAGAAAGCTCAGGCAGACATAGAGGGTTAGTTTAAGCTGAGCAACATATCATACTTGGGTTTTACTATGTTATATTCCACAACATGCAGTTCTCTTATAGCTGAAAATTGTTTTGAGATTTGATGAGAGCTGAAGTAGTTTTCTGTTTTTCTGTAGAGCCTCAAGTTTGCATCAAAGAGAGAGAAGTGAAAACAAAATGCTTGTTCATATCCTTTTGCCTGATGTTTATGCCTGAACGACATCTCCAATAGCATTATAAATAGGTATTTGCTTGGACTTTCTTCCTTTCACATCTCACATGCATTTCTTCCTTTGCATTTGATTTTCCTGAGTTGTAAAGTGGCACTGGCACTGTGTGAGAAAGAGAAGAATGTTTTTGCAAACTGTCTTATAATGAATTGATGGAAATGCTGCTCATCAGAGAGGTGGTCAATCTTACACCTTCTCTCTTCTTCTGTCCCAGTGGGGTCTAATCACTGTAAAAAATAAATTAGTATACTGAGTTCAGGAACACTAACTCAATAAATGCATTAACGTCAGAGCAAATGGCAGTCTTGCCTACCCTGCTGATATAAGTGATTATTCTATTTACACTTAAATATACTGTGCTGTTATTGCTTCCAGAGAACCTATTATGGCCTACCCCTCACTTCTTCAAAAACTATAAACATCTTTAACTGTCAGCATCCTGTTTTCTCTTAGCTTTCCCAAACATGCAAGTGTAAATTTATATGCTGTAGTAGTCAAGATTGAGACTTGTCCAAGACAAAATCTGAAGCCTTAGGATGGAGCCCAAAAAGACTCTAGCAAAATGTTGAGTACCTGAGCAGCATGTATGCATTACCAGGACAAGATGGTACTCTGTGGCTTTCAACCTCTATCTTTTTAATAATAGCCTCATTTTTGTATTTCAGTACTGCTGGGGTATATATTAATCTGTATTCACCTATGAGCTGGATAGCTGGATTGCAGTAATGGGCAGAGGCAGAGTAATAGCTGCCACTTCTGATGTGGGAGACAACTGCACTTAAGTCATCGTTTTGGGATGAATTTTTAGGACAGCGTTAAAAGAGACCACTAGTTTTAGTTATATAAAATGAGGGCGGTCTGTCTTAAAACACCAGAAAGAACATAGTTTGTCACCATTTTTCAATAAGCCCACTTTTATTTACATGTGTACTTGTCTGCAGCAATAGGCACAAATCGGTGGTCTGCATGCACAGTTTCTGTGCCTTATCCTGAGGACGGAATAAAACAACCTTTCTCACCCTTTCACGTGAAGCCAACAGATAACATATTGGCTCCATTATACCTGGAAGGGCAGAAACAGGCATCCTATTTCCTGAAGACAGCAGAGCAAATGAATTTTTAGGAAAATAGACTCCTCTAGCAACCTTCTGTGTCTTGCTGCAGATGCAGCTGGATGAGCAGAGCGCATCAGTACATCACTGGTGGGTACAGAGAAGTGCTCAGGAGACTTGGACCATGATGAAGACCAAGAAGCTGATGGTGTTCGTTACAGAGGCCTCTTGGCCGCATCGTGGCATTACACTCTTGGTCCCTTGTGAGCAGCGTTTAGTTGGGTGTTAAGCAAGGCTGGTGCTGAAGATAAGAGCAGACTAGTTTCCCATCTGGGCTTTCAGAGGTCTGCTAAGCATGAAAGTTTCTTGTCTTAATTTACCGACACAGCACATGTGTCTGCCTTTAGCCAACAGCCTTCATGGTGATGGGTAACACCTGCAGGACGAACATCCCCAGTGAATCACTGCAATTAGCTCCACAGGTACAAATGCAAAATGGCACCTGGGTGGGTATGGAGTTTCCAAGCAAACAGGAGCAGGATTGCTGATATTTTTTGAGGCCTTGGACCATGAAAGGAAAGACAGTATGTGATGAAAACGTGAGGAGCTGGTGAGCACCAGAGGGGGTTTGCGGGGAGGACAGATCCCGGTGTTATGCTGTGCCTTCATTACCATCATAGCAGAGATGAATAACTAGAGCTTGGCTTCTGTGAAAAATGGATAAGGGAGGAAAGGGAGCAGGCAAAAGCATCTTGTCAGTATGTATTAGTGGTCTGTAGTGTGTTTATGCTTAATGGGAGCCTTGTTCCTTATGTAATCCTCTTTGGCCCTCGCTGGGGGGTGGCATCTCTACTGCTGTGAAATCTGTGAATAAAAAGCACTTTGTGCTTCTATCTGAGCTCAGGTGAATGAGTTTGTTGTGGGATCTGTTTAATTTTGTTTTGGCTCACGTATTTCACTGCTTAGACTGTTGAACTGTCTAAAAATTTATCTTGCAGGAATACTTTCAAATACTTGCTGTGTACAGCTGTGTCTGAAACAAAGTTTAATTTAAATTTCCAAGTCTAATCATAAAAGTTGATGGTACGCCTTTAGGGCTGAGGGTAGTTATTCAGAAAGCTGAGTAGTTCACAAGGTTATGTGCAAAGCAGGACTAACAAGATGCTGAGAAATAATAGTCTCATATGGGATCAGTTTCAGGTTGTAGAGCATATAGCACAGAGATTTAATGCAGTTTAGATGTACTTGAAAATCATCCCTGGTTTTTCTATTTTTTTCTGGCAGTATTTTCCTGACCTTGAAAATACCTTTTGGGTGGTTTGCAAAGAAAAATCTAAACATCACTGTAATCAGATAAAATACATGTGGATGTTGCATTTTTCATTATTTTCCACTTATCTTTACCCTTATTTGAAGTCTTATATGATTTCAACGATAGACATATAGGCTAGCATTAGCATAGCAGATTTTTAGAAGAGATTAGATGAGAATTGGGTTGCCTTCTATAGAGCATTTAGCTTTATTTTTCCCCTTCTTCTTCTTCTTTTTTTTTAAGATATCTTTTTATCAAGTGTGAATACTAACAATGTTGATATGGGGTGACAGTTTGACCAAACAACCATAGCAACAGTAACTGTTTTCCTTGTGATAACAGCTAAGCTAAAGGTTATGCGTATTGCTGCATCTCTCAATCTATTTGCTCCACAGCACAGTGCCAGACAAAAGTAAGAATATAGAAAGCTACTGCCAGAATATACATTTGTTTAGAGGAAGCATGAGCTACAGAACTCTGGTTAAAGGATAAATGTGGATAATGTTTCTCTTCTAATGCATTATCTCAAAAGAAACATTATGAAATCTCTGTTAAATAACATTTTGCTGCACAAATATTTAATTTAAAAACTTAATAAATAATACCTGCTTAATCATGCTCCCTTAGGAAAGGGAATAAAAATAAAAGCCCAGAGGCTGCTTTAAGGAAGCATTTGTTTATTTTCTCTTTTCAGGAGCAACGTTGGACTTGTACAGTTGACCTAGACAATATTTAGTATTGACCTCAAGTCTTCAACTTGTATCCCCAAAGCTCAGATGGCTTGAAGGACACAAACAAATAAATGTGTTTGGACTGTGGGAGCTCCTCGTTTTTCCTAACACAGAATCGAATGAAGTAAGTGTGTTATTTCCAAAAGCAATGTTCATACCGGGTTGGAGCTATAACTTTCACAACAGTACCTCACACCTGATAATCTATGGTATTGTCATATTTTTGAGTTTTTGTTTATTAGGACAATTATATTCAGAATTATTCACATTTTTGTAAACAGGAAGATAATCTTATGTCCTAGACAGTAAGGTCTGTGTGTATGAGTGATCCCTGCTCTAACAGTTGCCACAGCAGCAGCTGTGGGCCATTTAATAACTAAGGCTTCTCGATGCAACAAATAATATGTAGTGATGATAATTCACTAAAGGAGGTTGGATTTTAGGCTGGAGAGACACATTGCACTGGGTTTTGCCAGTGCTGAATCAAACTCAATGTCTTGTATTTGGTGTTGGAATAAGCTTACTGTTGGAGGAATTAATATTTTAGAATGACTTAGTCCTTGTTCTGGAAAGCTTTCATTTTTCTTATTAGGCTTGCTTAGGTTTTTAGGTCACCAGATTTTCCTCTTTCATCAAAACTGCAAAGAGTCAAACAGGCTCTGGTAACTCCTGAGCTGTATGGGTAAAGGGGAAAAAAGAATATGGCATAACTCTGCCTCGTGACATACTGATTTTGAGAGTAAATGACTGGTATGGAATATCATGGTAACAAGTGAAAATTTTTCCTAGACATCCATTTGCTAGAAACAAATAAAAATTAATGGAATAGTGATCCTGGAAATTTTGTCTCCTTTGAGGCTATGAGGCTGACTTTCAATTTCTAATTAATAGTCAGACATGTGGTTTTAAATTTTTTTTTTTTCAGAAGAAAAGCAAAATATGTAGACCCTTCAAAGGACCTTCGTTATTTAACTTAGGGCTGTTACTCTACTTCATAGCACAACAGTTATGTCAAAGTCAAAAGAACCATGCCACTTTCATACTCCCAGAATGACTAGTTATTTTTTTGCCTTATAATGTAAAATTCCCTTTGCAGTTTAAAGGGCCTGTTGTAGTCTTTTTTCAAAGTATTGTCCATGTCTGTGTGATGGTCGGAGGGCAGGCTATGTTCGTTAACGCCCGTTATTTAAAGCATATAATGAGCATACTCGTTCTATACTTCTACGTGAAGCTGCTAGTCTGGTTTGCTTCCAGAGGATGGATTTAGGGCAAATAAGGATGTGTCTGCATTGTTGCTGGAAACGTGTAGTGTATGTTGCAGTACGCTGCAAACAGAGGCTTATTTTTCATCCAGTCTGTCGTGTGCAAGGTGACGTGATTAGGCATATCTCTATCAGTGAGTTTGTTTTCTGTTATTAAATCCAATCTAAACAAGTTATTTTTAGCAGAGAGGACAAAATCCCACTCGCACTTGCACCTTTTCTCCTCTTCTGAATTTAATGGCGTTTAGCAAATATGACTGTGGTCAGTGTTGTCTTCTCCAGTCTTCTCTATATTCTGGATAACACACTTCACACAACAATCAGTATTTTAGTCATGGAAAGTAACTGCAGTGTGTACCTGCAGGTAAATCGTGGGGGTGTATGTTTTGGGGGAAGAGTTCATTGCGTAGGATTAATTCTTGCAATAGCAAAATGCCAGCCCAAATCCTGACTTGTACAGATGCAACTTGGTCACAACTGAGTTTGGGTCAGGACTTCCCATGGTCTAAAATAGCAAATGGTTTCTGTCAGCACAGAAACTTGAGGCTTCTAAAAATCTGTCTTTATGTCTTTTTTTCTTTTAACTTTGAATAACAAAGACCACTTTCAGCGTTTCATAACTCTCTGTAATTACAGTAGTGATTATGAGAATGATAGATATCTAATTAAAATCTGTGAAAACTGCAGTCAGTGAGAAATGAGAATTAGTTCCTCAAATTGCAATTTTCTCCCGAGTTTAAGCACATTTCAGAGCTACTTTTTGACAATGTGGCATTTTCTCTTGTCTGTCACAATGACTCACCTCAGTAGGTCGTGGCTAATTTTAACAGGTATATGAAAGAACATGAGAGAATTTTGGTTTTAGATGAAGGAGAGGAAAGAATTATTTTTTTATTAGTCTTTGTTTGATTTAATGATATCGGTGTTAAGTGTCTTTCATTGGTTTCAACTGATTTCAAGCAGTGAAACAACTAACAACCAGAGGTTACTCAATTTTTGGCTAGCTTTAGATTTCTTGTCAAAGATATTCTTGAAAATTGTGTAGGGTAAAACCGATGCGTTCTTAACCGTCGCTGACAACGGCTTTGGTTTTATTGTCCTCAGTCACTTCCTCTCCCTATTTACCTAACCCACGCCAGTGCTGTACACGTGTTCACTCAATAGCTAATTACATCAGGCTCCCCATGACAGTGAGTAACAATTCTGATGCCCGTTACAGACGGCTTCATGCCAACAGAGACCCCCAGGAGTCCAATACTCAAATCTATTAGCTCTTCTGCAGCGGGACGGCCCCGGTAGCTCTTTCAGCCACGGGTTACAGCAACATATTGTTTCCTGCACCAAGCAACTGTCTATGACATGCTGATTTAATTCTGCTGGAGACAACGAGCATGTTAAAATCCAAGTGCCCCCAAAGGCTGAACATCTGCTAGGCTTTCCGCCCACTCCTGCACCAGCTGGCTGGTGCTGGGGCTGTACTGGGGCTGTGCTGGGACAGAGTGGCCGAGGCTGCGGAGCCCTTTGGCCGTATGCTCGGCAGCAGTGAAGCGCTTGTAGGCACTTCACCCCCCAGCAAGGAAAAGGATGAAACCATGGTTCTGTCCTGCTCGGAAATATTTTATTCCTAGCAGGCAAATATATCATTTCCTGAACTCATCAGCTCTTTAGTTCTCCTCATGAAGCTTTTCTGTTCTGATTATTTGGGGTTTGGGATCGGGGCAAGATCCTACTTAAAGGAAAAAACCTCAGACGTGCAGTAATCCAACAACAAGAAATGACACCAACAGCTTCACCATCAATATCCAGCTTTGGCAGACATCTGATCCTGGTGCTTCGGAGGTTATTTATTATACAGCCTTCTCGGGGGGATTTTCTCTTCCAGATCCTGTGGTGATCGCCTGTCACCCAGAGCCAATAGGTGATTCCCTGCTCCCCCTGAGAGTCTGCAAATGTTGCCAAGGGGAACGTCAGCTATCACCTCTTGCCTTTCCCACGGGTGACCGTGCCCTGCTCTGTGAACACCAGATGCTGATTATGCACTGTGTGAAGAAATACTGCCTTACACTTTTTTGTTTTTTCTACTGTAACTATAGCCTGCTCTTATAACGATGCAAAAAAGAAGGGTCTCTGTTAATCTTAATTACTGTCACTAGAGCCTGTCTAACTTTTATTCTTTTAAGGGCAGGTTAACCAGGTTTTAGTATCCTTTTCTTAAATGGAAATTTCACTGCTGACATAACCCATTTTATATCCTTTTTCAATTATTCTGTTACTTGTCTTTGAAACCCACTAAGTGGCTATTATGTACAGGTAGAATGAAACAGAACAAAAGGATATTTGTTATGTATGAGCACTGGAGCCAAATGGTGGGTCTTTGAAGAATCCTTTGGACCCCTGTTTACAGTCCAAATGTATTTGCTTTTCGAAGATGTGTTTATTTTTTCCTTCCTGTAATGAAACTGCTGTCTTCCTGGGAAACATTTTACTTATCATTTGTGGCATCCACTTTCATGTCTTCCCATTATTTGAAAGCCATTTCACACTGTGGTAGAGACATCACATTTTCGCCTGTTATTTCACTTCAAGTGTGGGGGAAAAAAAAAAGCTGCTTTAACTTTTTTTTTCCCTCCATAATTTTTATTTCTTATGGGCAGAGAAAGTATGAGCAAAAGTTTAAGCTTTCCAGCCATTGTATGAAGAACACAATACAGTTGTTTGATTGTTCATAAGGAGAGAATAGCACTCGAGGCCTGAAGCCCTATACTTATTCACCACCTAATCATAGCAATAACTGGAACTCTGCAAGAGGGAGTGAAACACAGGTTATTTCATAGATATCAGCCTAAGCAGGGAGGACAATTACTGATACTGTATGTGAAAGCTCAGAGACACACAAAAAAAAAGTGCGGGTGACTTCTGGCATTATTTTGTTTGGGGAAATGTCAGTACTTCTCTTTGGATAAACAGGCAGAAATAAGGCTTCTTGCTGCATTTCTTGGGTGTTAAAAGTGAGGCTGGCAGCAGTGTGGGGGTGGGGCTGGCTGTGGTTTCTGAGCTTTCTTTTGCCTGGGATGTCTATTGGAGAGAGCTGAAGCTGTCCAGACTTTGGAGTATTTTGTTACAATTAGGTCAAATGTTGATGGCAGTTTCTAGATCAACTCGTAATATAACTTGTATTAACAGGTTCCACTTTCTACCAAAATCTTGCCACACAAACCTAATACAGACCTGTAGTTCAGAAAATATCTGATTGAACACTGTGATAGGGGTTTGTTAATAGGATAAAGAAGAAAGAAAATATTTAGTTTCAGCTTTAACTGAGAACACAAGTCCAAATTTGCTTTTTTTTTTTTAAGAAGCTGAGTATGACTATCGTGTCTTGAATCTGTCTCTACTGATTCAAAGGCATTTTAAATTTCAGATTCCAGGCATCAGGTTTTATCACGACCATAACTCCTTAGTTAAAATGAGGGTAACATGAATGCCATGGCCACGATTCTGGCATTATACCATGTTCACGTTTTCAAGGCTTTGTTATCACTTCCACTTCAATGAACTTGTTTGTGGTTTGTACATACGTAAGTGGGATGTGTTGGGACGTAGAGTTGGGACTCTGTCTCTGTGCAAATCTTCAAAGCCATTCCCCCCCTCCACCAATATCAACATTCTGCAATTTTACCAAATCAATCTGAACAACGAGAGAGTTTTAACACTGGAAAATTGTTATTACTTGTAACTGTTCCCGTATTCTAAAATGTCTTCTAATTATAGTGAGAGCTAGGAAATACAGTAACATTGCAAAGACCCATCCAGAGCATGACTATGTTATAGTGATGAAAAGTCCATAATAATCAAAGGACAGGTTATTCATTTTGAGTATGTTATATTACCTTTACCAGTCTTGTGCTGAAATCAGGATTTCAATAGATACATCACCAATGCTAAGGACATAAAGATAAGCACTGAACCCCCCCCCCGCCTTTTGGTTTCATTTGTATAACCTGTGGATTACATAGTTTGGAGTCCCCTGCTCCCCTCTGAGCTGAGCAATATTGCAGGTTATATGAGTGGGCTGGTAATCAAAAGTTTTCCGAATTGCTCTGTTTAAACTGGACTCAGGCTCTGGTGAGTGTCTGGGACTTTACCAACTGCCCTCCGTGGTGACCCACAGCCTCAGTGAGTACAAGAGCTCTGATCCTCCTGGAGCACATCCCAAGTGGGCTGTAAAGGCCTGTGGTTATGGCTGACATGCAGAAAATCCCATCTAATAAAAGTTTGCAGGGCAGTCAGTTTAGGCGTTAACATTCTTTAAGGTTCCACCAAGGCTTCCCATAAGCAAGGGGGCCTAGGCCAGCAGGTGTTCATGAATCAAAGTCTAACACTGCAAGGCAGAGAAGGTGTACGTTTTACAGTGTCGATATAGCACATTGGAAGTGCTGGATTCTTCTAGCAGTATAGCCCTAATGATAAACAGTATGGGAAAGTTTCTTCTGACTAGTCAGATAAGACCCAGCCATGGAATAGTTAACTTTTTGTAGAGCTCAACATCAATTTCTGGAAGCTTTTAACAGAGACTTGACATTTCTAATTAGGAAATTTTACATACAGGCAAGTGAATTTACCCCCAGCTGGGAAAACATGGCTTAGCAAGAGTTTTACATCCGCCCTCATTGATCTACAGATTATCTCACATTTGAGACTGTGGAGCCACTGGGATTTGCAAAGATGAGAAACAAATGTGGGAAAGTGCATATAATTTCTCTCACTTCAGGGTTAGATAACAAAAACCTGATAAGTTAGAAACAAAGAGGTAAGTTTATTTTTTTTCTTTTTCATGCATTATTGTTGCAGAGGTCAAAAAAATCCACAAAAGCCAATAACTTGTTGGCACTGCAGCTGTCATCTTTGTCACATTCTCAGAGCAACGTATTGGAAATTAGTTTTAAGATAGCAAAGACCTATAGCGTTTTTTTTTTTTCTTTTAAAACTATACTAACACTTAAACTGTTGAAGAACAAAATGTCTGAATGTGAGCTCACTTAGAGATGTATCATGTTTCTGATGCTGCGATGTCTGACTCTTAAGAGAATCCCTCCGGCTTTTTGCATTTTTAGCTATATAGTTTATATTTTTGAGCCCATTTTGTCTCTAGATGGAAATAGACTACAAAAGTGCAAAATATCAATGAATTGGATGTTATGCTAGTTGAAAATTCTATATCAGTGTAAGGTGGCTGCACATTCGTACAGTGGAAATCAGACTCAAAGCCAGATGTAGCAGAGCTCACAGAGTAGAGCTTTTACTGATTTCTTTTGATACGGAAATGCTGTACAGCTCATTTCACTTTTGTGTTCAGATGGATTTTATTGTGAAGACATACAACTGGGTATATGCTGCAGATTTCTAAGAATATGGTTTAAATGAGATAAAAATGAAATAAGCTTTTTTTCTGTATATGTTTTCCTACATTTCAAATTATTCTAATGAAGCAGAAGTTATTTCTGTGTTGGCAGAAAAACAGATAAGCAAACAAACCATGAAATGTAGCCTATGAGGTATTATGAAACTACAGATGTGCATATTGCTCACTGTAGTTATATTACTGGTATTCCTTCTTGGGAAGGTATATATGTCACTGTTATGTGATAAAGAATGGAAAAACAGATGATCAAAATAAACATAAGAGTATAAATCACGTACAGCTAAAAGCTGGCACAATAAAATGGGTTTAAAGAAGTTCCAGCTGATCCATAAGAAGGCCTTGCATTTTAATGACTTGGATATTAATAAGAGGTGATAGAAAAGTTTCAATATAATTGAGTCGCCTTACCTTCTCCCAGGAGACTATGCTCTGCACTAAAAGAGATCTCAGATATTGAACTGATACTGCCCTTGATCTTAGCTAAAGGGCCAGGTATTATCAAAGAAAATAGAAGTACGGTTGTGCTTCTTTTAGAACTGTGTGTGTGTCCAAAAATACTGCCAGAACTTATAGTCTTGGACTTATTCAGTCATAGAAAACTTTAAAACACAATTTCAGATATTAGATGTGCTACTTAGAATGAATATAACTAGATCAGAGGATCTGTATAAAAACGCAGCTTGCCATGTGAAATACTCTTGCCACCTACTTGGTTTACAAGGAAATTGTAGAATAAGCCTGTATATTTGGTAGTATACATTTCAGAGCTACTTGCTATATAGTTACCGCAGATACTTGAGTGTTATTGTGTGCTTGAAACTTATACAGTTTATTTAAGGAATAACCCACAAAGCCACAAAAAAAAATCAGTAAGTTTCAATTTTCTGTTATCTCTGCTTTGTTCAGGGTGTAAACACTCAGAACCTGTAAATTCCTTGGGTTAAGATAACATGAAGACCTTAACCTATTGTTCTAGCTGGAATTAATTCAATTTGAAGGCTATACTTCAAAACATAGAAAGTTAGAGAAGTCTTTAAAAAAACCCACATTTTACTTTTTTTTTTGTCTAAACCAGCTTTCATTTTCTTTATATGCTGGACTCCCCTCTCTTTTTTTTTTATTTTTTTTTTATTTCTGCCTTTATTTTTATAACTGTGGAGTTACAAATAGGCAAGAAAGCCCTACAGTCTGTCTTTCATTTCCAGTATTAAGTATGCGTTGCTTCACTGAGTAATCCAGCATATATCTAAACACTTTGATCACTTTCATAACGGCTTTTGACAGTCACTGATGCAGAGTCAGTCTGTTTCAGAGGAATACATTTAACAGACTTTAAGACAAATACTAGCAAAACATGACAGACTGACCTTTTTTCTTTTGGTCACTTTTGAGAATAGCTATTTTTCCATGCCCTGAGCAGAGCATGTATTCCACATATATACTGTACATGTCTTAGTATTGCTGAACTGGGAAGGTTGGTGTTATGAAGGAGCTCTGAGGCGAGTGGTTCTATAGCTTACGATTTGAAAAGATTTAAATGCTGATGGTGCCCTGTTTCCATTCTTAGTGAAGACATAAAAAGGTCACTTTTCCTTTGCCATTTCACTGTGTTGTTGCTGACTAGTGTTAATCATTTAATTAAAAGGTCAGATCACTCATCCTCCTCTCCTTATACCTAGTGTGACTTTATTTTCTTTGCAGATGAACTGATTTAACATTATTTAATAATCCTTGGTTTAAATAATAATCCTCAGAAGTGGAAATTGTCTTTGAAGGCATGCAAGCTTTGAAGGTTAGGATAAACTGAAAGTGGCTGGATATTTTAAAACTATTTTCTCCATTAAATATTGCTAAACTCATAGGAAGTTTTTAATGAGAGCACCTGGGGCCTTGCCTATCATGTCTTTTGCTGATTGGGTAGCAGGACTACTAGGAAGCAGGAGTTAAAGTGCTACTAATCGCTCCAGCCAGCAAACCCCACGCTTATTTCATTACTGTGTGGAGATTTACAGTACTCCCACCAACTGGAAAACAGGGCGGCAGCTGGGGCTGGAAACAGTCGTTAGCCCCGAGCAGCGCGGGCTGACTCTGCCGCGCTCGGCGTCCCTGGAACTCGGTGGGGATTGCCTTTACGCCGCTCTCCGAGCTGCAAAACACCCCTGTTGAGGGGCTGCAGAGATTCTCGGTTTCCTTTCCTTCAAAAGTAGCCGTATGCTCTGTAAATTAGAGTGGTGTGGCATGCTATTGCTTACACCTCCCCGCAGGACACAGGCGTTCCTGTGAAGAGGTTTTTCTCATCTACTCTAGTTACTTTCTGAGCAACCTCACTTTCATCTCACAGCCATGACATTCCACCTGGTTTAAATTTTTAATGGAAAATATCTTCCACTCATTCATACCTCTGAAAAGCAGGGAGGCAGAGTAATATTTTACAGTGCAGCTATAGTATTACGTTCGGGTCAAGGTGACTCTGAATGATGTGGCACTATGGAAGCTTGGATTGAGTGATGTTTGTAGAAGAAAGTATGATGGTAGTCTGAGCTTTGATTAGCCTTGTGTTCAGTCTGCCTTCTTTTCTGAAAACAACTTCAACAATTGACAGTAATACTTAACTCTTAGGTCCTGTCCAAACAAAAGAAATAATTAGGTCCATGATTTTAGCCAATAAATCTACTCAAGACGCTTTGTAAATCGAGAGCATTCCCAACAGTAGAGAGGCAGTTATTGATCTTATGCGTGGGTGGCTAAATTCCAGGGTCCTATTTTTAAGTGATGCATCCAAAAACTTGTATCAGAAAACCAGATGCATTCCATGATCTGTCTTTATAATGCTGTGGTGCTTCTCAAGCCATGCCCAGATTGCAAATGGAAGTTTTAACCCAGGACACTGGTCTCTATCCAGGCAAGTTGCAGAATGTATGCGAGTTCTCAGAAACTTTATATGTCAAATTATGACACCATTTTTAATGAATAACGATGTATTTGTAGAAAGCAGCATCAAGTTGAGGAACAAGCTGTGATCTGGGTTATTTGAATACTAGGTTATAGCGAGCTTTCCAAGAATCCCCAAATGTAATACTGTCTGGGGTTAGCTGAAAGAGCTGATGTGATTAAGTGCAGGGTTGTGATTAGCTGGACTTTGACAAGATGTATTTGATTGTGTCAGACTGGGCTTTCTGGAGGAATTGCCTCTGTCTCTGAACAGAACCACAACCTGACATGTCAGGGAATGTGGGATTTCTGGGCTGTGAATCTTAATGAATTAATTTTAATTGGCAAAAATTAAGGACTGGAAAATGCAGAGCATGATCACAAAGACCTAGGGCTGGTACATTAGTTTGTTTTTCAATAGCAGCCTCCAATTTTTGTCATATCAACTGAGTCCATGTTGTTTCTCAGGTATTTTACAAGCATGCATCAATGCAGAGCAGCTGAGAAATGCCAGGCTATCTGAGCTATCAAGGGCTGAACATAGAGTTGAACTGGTTATTAGTCAAGCATCCCTAAATGGCTCCTAACCAAGCATCTAGGGGAAAGGAAGGTCAAGGGTAAACTTGCTATTTACTGAACTTTCAGCTAATTATTCATTTCACTAAATACAGGGATACTGTATCCTTTATGCAATGCAAAAAATCTCTCAGCTCTGAAGTTAGAGTTCAGTGAGTACTTAATAACTGCAAGATTACATTGTATTAGGTGCTCCTGTATTTTAATTTAGCATAAATTAAAATGTGGCCTGTGTTGTAAGCTATCGTTTCTTTTTTGCTACAACAGGAAGAATACCAAATTTATTTCTTGTCTCTAAAAACTATACCGAAGGGAGAACTAGACTCAGGACCTGTGGTTTTGCATCGTTTGGTTTTTTTTCTAACTCCATTTTCTTAACTGGAGGAGCTGTATTATGCCTGTAGTCCATGATGGCTGCCTTGAATTGTGTCTGCCAGTGATGAAGTGGGAGCGTTTGGGGAAAATGGAAACTTCTTCCTGATCTGCCTCCAAGTAGTCAGAGATTTACAGCAGTACCTTGTTTCTACTGGTTCTCAGCTTGTTAGCATTATTCAAACAGTAAGTAGACAGACTTTATTCTTTCTTTTCCATAATCAAGAGTCGTTGCTAAGAACCTTTAATTTGTGACACAGAAACTTTGAACACACTCATCATAGCAACAGGATGACTCCAGAATCTGCTGGGGCAAGGTAAGATAAGTTAAATTATCAATTACGCCACAGTATAGCTGAATCGTAGTGATAAGAGGTGTAAGCCTACGCATTCAAGCCTGATGTAGAAAAATACTCCTTGAGTATTGAACTTACAAAAAGCAATCCATAGAGAACAATCATCATGCACCCTTTTACTGGTAGTACATTTGAATAATAGCCTGGGACTGCTGTATTCAGTAACTTCAACATTTCATCCATTCAGAAAAAACCATGTTTCTGTTCCCCTAATTTTTCAAGTTTACATTCGCTTTCATTCTGTTCCAAAGGGTATGTTTGTCAGTGTTAAAGTGAAGAGAGAGCGATATTTGCTATTTTTCCATGCTTATGGTAAGTCCACAGCAAGTCCTCTGCTTCACCTCTCAGAATTGCTTGGAGTTTTATCTACTTTTCACTTATCTCGAAGAAAATCGTGCTGGAAACGTGCCATTTCTATAGAGAAACTTGCCTCTCCCGTCATCTGAAGTGAAGTCCTTGTCATGACTCTGGCCTCTCCAGCAGCACCTGAGGCAGGGCAGGGGCTGCAGGTTTCTCCAGGTGTCCTGTGGCCCTTCCCACCGCCCTTCTGCAACGCTGCTTCTTTCTGGAGCCCCAGCACCTTTTATGCAGGTCTGCAGGCCCCCCCCCACCCCGAGCAGGTCACTTCGGTTGTGATTGCTCATCATTAACTCCTCTCTTCTGAGGGGTTGCCTTCTCATTTTTCTCCCTTTGGTGAAGCGGTCACTTCTTGCCAGCCACCGGGCTCTGTTTTCATGCTCATTACTGCTTTTTACTTAGTACAATTCAGGTTCCAGAGAAAAGTTCTGCATTAAAATGAAGGGAAATTTAAAAAAATGAGCTGGTAATGAGAGCAATTAATCAGAGCAGTCTGCAGCCTCCGCAGTACAACTGAGTGTGCTGGCGTGAGGGGGACCGAGCGAGAGGGCTGAGGAGGAATGAGAAACATGAATTATTCGGGGCCCTGATGTGGCAACCTTTTGCATGAGGCACAGAAGGTGGCTGTTAGGAGACACTCCCACTCCTTTCAGTTGCAGGAAAAGGGCTGTCCTGCGGGAATCCTGACTTCCTCATGAATACAGCAATTACTCCCTGCTAGCAGCGCAGGGCACTTCTAGTGACCCTGGAAGTGTCTCCGTTTCTGTGCGGAGCAAGCTTATTTGCACATCTTAAGTGGCTGCATTATTAGTTGCAGGATCACTGGGTTGGTTCCTACGGCGTGACAGGTCTTACTGCTCCTGGAGGTTGTCTCAGATGTGCGCTCTGGTCTGATCCCTTTGTTTTTCCGAGCCATACCCAGGTTTTGCAAATAGCCAGAGCCAGACTCTGAGCAGACTGAATTTTACGTTCTTTTTGGTATCTTTTGAAAGCTGAGTAGTTTTGATGTGGGTTTTGTGGTTGGCTTTTTTTTTTTCCCCTCCTGAATATACTCAGTGATTTTTTTTAATTATTATTTATTTTTTTTAGTATGCCTTCATACTAAATGAGCTGATCTTCGAAGTTCCCGAATAGTTCAGATGTCCTCTGTTTGTGTACTCAAATGAGAGAAAAATACTTGAACCCTGTAGTATCCTATGGTATTTTAGTCAAGCATCTACAACGTGTGCTGTCTTTTGAGAGCACTGTGCTGGTCCCATCCTCTGAATGAAATGCTATGTCAGACATTCCCAAAGCAAATTTTTTAAATGCTGTCTCTCTGAGCTATCCTCCAAACTGCAAAGCAGAGCCAAATCTGTCAGGCCAGGCTCTCCTCTCTGTGAATTAGTAGCAGCCAAGATTAATTAGCACCCAAGGCGTTTCCAGCTGTACCACTTGTGCAGCGCTGCTGCTGTGATGCATGTAGTCACCACTCCCAGGTCTGTGATTCATTGCTCTGTCAGTGGTTTGAGATACAGTGTATGAAAATGCCATATAAATGCAAATATAAATACAAACACTGAATTCCCCCTGTTGGCTAGTGATAAGGTGCTCATCCAGATGACACACTGTGATCTAAAAGTGGAAAGTAATGTTTGGAAGGAGGGGGAAACTCAATGATTATTCTTAAAATCTGTTTTCTTTTTCTCAAATAAGCTTTAACCGAAAAAGAAAAAGGCAGCTTTGGCCTCCTCCTTGGCTACCTTTGTGGCACAGCAAGACGATATCTTTCCAATTAATTAAATTAGAATGAGGATAAACTTTGAAATGTGTTTGGGAAATGGTGTGATTTGCTGTGCGTGGGAGTGTGCGTTCCCAGGGACCGAACCAAATGAGGTCTGGTCGTGGTCTGAATTCATACAGGCTTCAGCTCTGTAACAAGGATGGCAGGTTGTTGCTTTTGCTTTATTCCCTGGTCACCTGCACTGTCTCACGATGTAGGAGAAAAGTCCTGCCCAAGGGACCTGGGACAGCTTAGGCTGTGCTTGCCCGGCCGGCCAAAAGGGAAAGGAGGCTGTGTCTTCTGGGGTATGCTGGGAAAGGAGGCGCGTGCGAAGAGAAGGCTGCTCCCGTCATGATATGGCAGATACTTTAATTTGAATTGCTTGCTCTTATCTTTAAGTACATGTACTTAATGGAAAAATAATTCTTCTTGTCTGAAAAGAGTTTTGTCCTGAAGGTACCTACGTAAGCGGCTCAATCCTATTTATGTCCCTAATGTTATAAGGATCGGTGGCACAGACTTTTTAATTTTCTGTATTACTGTACTGGTAGTGCTGCTCTGTGTATAAAGTTTTCATCCAAATACCGAGATCAGCCTTCCATGCAGGTAAAGCAAAAGGAAGGTTTGCAGTGTGAGGCTGATATTTTTTTTTTTTTTTGTCCTGGTGTTTTGCCACTGCAGGCATACAGGTGGAAATGTGGAGTTTTGCACCTTGGTGCAGGAAGATTTTATTCCCCGAGTTTTGTGTGGACTTGTGTCGTGGTTTAACCCCAGCCAGCAACTAAGCACCACGCAGCCGCTCACTCACTCCCCCCCATCCAGTGGGATGGGGGAGAAAATCAGGAAAAGAAGTAAAACTCCTGGGTTGAGATAAGAACGATTTAATAGAACAGAAAAGAAGAGACTAATAATGATAATGATAACACTAATAAAATGACAACAGTAGTAATAAAAGGATTGAAATGTACAAATGATGCACAGGGCAATCGCTCACCACCCGCCGACCGACACCCAGCCAGTCCCCGAGCGGCGATTCCCTGCCCCCACTTCCCAGTTCCTAAACTAGATGGGACGTCACATGGTACGGAATACACTGTTGGCCAGTTTGGGGCAGGTGCCCTGGCTGGGCATGAGAAGCTGAAAAATCCTTGACTATAGTCTAAACACTACTGAGCAACAACTGAAAACATCAGTGTTATCAACATTCTTCACATACTGAACTCAAAACATAGCACTGTACCAGCTACTAGGAAGACAGCTAACTACATCCCAGATGAAACCAGGACAACTTGGGAACTGGAAATCTGAAGGGGATCAGCATGTGTTGCTGTAGCTCCAGAAGCAGCAGGACTCTGATGGATCACCTCTACTTTAAGCTCTGGGTTTCCTGACTAGTTTAATGATCATTAGAAGTCTCTACTAGTAGTTTCATACAATAGCTTTTCCTTGAGTGCTCTTGCTGGCACGGAGTATGAGGCTGCCATATTTCATTCCTGTTTGCAATAGCCAATTCTCTAAATGTGTATAACTACTACTATCATTTTAAATATTAACTCACTTTTACATGTTTAGCACCAACCATATACTACTTGTATTAATAAGACTGTCATTTTCCTGAAATGCCTCCAATCTGTGTAACCCAAAGATGTTGGAAAGACAACAAACTCAGTGAAGGACACTAGATTTCATGCTAATTTCTCTGTCTTGTGGTAAGGTTTCTTTTTCATGACTTTTAAGAAGAGAAACTGGAAATTTTAGGATACTTTTCTAGTGGAGCCAGATCCACAAAACATTGGAGGGCTTTGCTTACCATTACAAACTCTTGTCTGAAAACAAAATTAGGCTTGCTCTTTCTGTTGTAAGAAGGTGTTAAGGAGGGGAGACTGGAAAACGAGTCGGTGAGGTTGGGTGATGAATGGTGTTGTGAAGATAGAGGGCTTCATGGGAAATGGTGAAGAGAGATGGGAGCAAGGAGAGAAGGGAGTAGTAGAGGAGAGCCAAGAGATTGCGAGTGAATAGAAAGATGCAGAGCCACTTGGTAGGTGGGAAACGGGCTGGGTAAGGTTCAGGAGATAGTGAGAACAAGGAGTTAGAGTCTGCTGAACATTGTCAAAGCAGCAGGAGATTCTTTTATTGGCAACATTTTGAATATACTATTGTAAGAAAAATAGGTCATTAGTTGATGCAAACATTAATAGGAACTTTTGCATGGGTCTTGGCATCAACAACATGCATAGTATACCTTATTTTGTGTGATAGAAACATATCCAGACCATGTGGAAAACTGAGTATTTCTTCATTGTTATCTGGTTCATGACATGTAGATTGACAGTGCATGTCTTGCCATTTCTGAAGTGATTGCCTTCCTTCCTGGTTTAATTGAGCTGTTCCCTCATTCTGAATGCTATCCACTGTCAAATTTAGCTAGGGACAAAAACAATAAAAACAATGCTCCATCATCCCTACCTGCCCTGTTTCTTATGTTGGATATACTTAATTTCTCTAGCTGGATAGCCCTTTTATTGTGTTCCCTCAGCAATCTGATGGCAGGTCTGCCATGACAGACAGAAACTTTGACTTCACAATTTGTAAGTGTGCCAAATATTCCCTCGTTATCTTCTTCTGCTTCTTCTCCTGCTCTTCCTCTCTCTCTCTTTTTTTTCCTTTTTCTTTTTTTTTAAGTTAAAAGCTTGGGTTGGTGTTTGTGACTAGATGACGCGAACCCTGAAGCTCAAGGGTGTTCGTCTCCTGAGCAACCCAACAGGGGGGGAAATTTTGAATGCAATTATCTTCAGGTGTATTACAGTATAACATTTGCATGCTCTCTTTACAAAACAGGCTTTTAGGGCATTTTCATAACTGCTTTCCCTCTCTCTCCATTTGCCCTATGGCTTATTTATGTTGATGTTTTCTTCTCTGAGTTTCTGGTTTCATTACATAGCCTGTTGTTAATAGTAAAATGTGATACCGTAAGATAACATGTAGACACACCAGAGATGGTGAATACATGGTGATTGCAGCAATTGACTCCATAATAAACTAGGGCATTTATTAACTGTGTAATCTGATTGTAAAGAGTAACTTGGAGAACTGAAACTGGACAGCAGAATTTCAGTTTGTAACTAAGGCTATGAGCACTAGAAATGTAAGGTCTTCAGTTTTGGGTTCGCCAGTTTTAGATTGTTAGAAATTCACCACTTTTAAAGGAATCCTAATTTACCCTAACGCGTACTGAAAAAAGATTATGTCTGCAGTGCGTATGTGAATGGAAGAGAGGTGATCAGAAGAGGAAATGGGACTCCCTTAGCTGAATAAACATGGGTTGTGTTGTACTTGTAGACAAAGATAAATAACATTGTAGGTGGCATAGCTTGTGCCCCCCAAAATGCCATCTGGATTAAAAACTCTGACTCGTTTGCTGACACTGAGAGTATTCAGAAGTGAAAAGTCTGAAAATGAGGAGAATTGCTAAAACCGACTGGAATCAAGACTACGCTGTGCTGGATGCGCCCTCTGATCCATCGTTCATTGTCATCAACTGAGTATTGTCATTGAGATTCCCTCTCTGGAGGGAGTGAGCTATGATAGGTTGTGACTAGTTGACCTGACACTAAGTTAATATTCAGCAGTGTACATAAAAGATGGGGGTTTTGACAGTGTTTAATTCTGTTTTAGCTTTGCTCCCACTGAAACAGCCTCCTTTAGAGGGTATCTAGGTGCTTTGGCTGCTGCTATAACCCTTACAACTCATTAGCAGCACTGGGATGCCAGACTGAGGGGAGGATTCCTTTCCCTTTATCTTTGTTAGACTCCCAACATGAGAGCAATTTATTGTGCCCTTGGACAGGATAACAGGGATTTGAAGCCATATTTCACCATGAATCCTTGCTTACTCAAAATTCCCATTCAAACTTGAGAAGCTTTCTTGAGTAAAAAACCGGCAGGATCAGGTCTGTTATCTTTAGTGGCAGAAATACAGGAAACTGCAGGCTTGAACTTTGTTTTTGACATGTTAAATGCCCGTGTTCCATCGTTAAAGCAAATTTTATAATTGTTTTACAAAAAAAATTATCCAAGTTTAGTGAGGCTGCAAATCCAGGGTATATTATACAGTGTTAATGAGGAAAGAAATCTAGCAACTCAGCTGGAGGGAGAAAAAGAGGTTTATTTTATTAACTTTGTCTTTACTGTAAGGCTATGGAAGAATTAGGTAGAAAAGCTATAGACTGTATAAAAAGATTTTGCTGTGAGTATTTGCCTATTGATTAGATACGTTAGGAGTCACAAAGACCTTGAGAAAACAAATGAGAAAATACAGGAGAAATCTGAAAATGTCCTTCAGGGACAGACCATAGTCTGTTCAACCCTACTGAATGGCAAAGAAATGCCTCAAGACTTCAGCCGTCTTCCTCTGAGAGACCTCCCCTGACCTGCTTGTGCTCAGTCACTGAGAGATCCTGCAGTGCAGGATATTACAGATACTGTTTTAAACTCCCAGGACCTGGAGTGAAGAAGCAGCCTTCTGAGCAAGGGACAGGCGGGTGTTTTCCATCACGGTTAGCTAGCGTTGCGCTAGCTGTGCGAGTCTTGCCTCCCACCTCATTGCAAACCTGGCTCAAATGCACGAACTTGCTTATATTGGGACTTACATGATAGGAATAGCAACACATCAATACATTTGTGGGGAAATGAATCAAACCAGCCAGACTTCAGCAGGAGTAAAATTACTCCTAGCAAAATTGCTAAGGGAGTGCATACCTGTAGAGTGTGAACCTTTCTTCCTTGCAGAAAAGGAAAGCTTCATATAAAATACAGATTTGGACAAAATTTGATCAGTGTTCACCTTGCAAGTGAAGTCAGCTATTCCCTCTCTCTGATCCCTCTCTCCCAGCTGTAGCTCACGCAAGTTTCTGACTGGAGCACTTTCTGGAACCTTTCTCTAGCTCTCCTCTTGGCCCTTAGGAGCTTCTTGAGTCCCTTCTTTGTAGTTTGAGAAATGCTATATTAGGGCTGTCTGCAGTGCAGTGCTCGTGTGCATCTCAATATAGCAGGATAGAAGCTCAGGTGTAGGCAGCAGCCTAGCTTGGTGCAGAGCTGTTTACTGTGCTGCAGTAAGGAGCCTTGTAACACAGCTGAGGATGATTCAGGAATCACTATGTGGCAATCTCAGAAATGAAGACAGATCTTTCAAGGTTGGGAGACTTCAGTCATTTGTTATATGAAAGTGCAGACTGCTAAAGACCAAAGCAACTATTTATCAGTCCATGTACTGGAACCCAAGCTGCTTATTCTTTAGTAATTTGAATCGGATGAGAATAAAATTAATTTTTGCAAAACAAATAGAAATGAAGAGAAAAATACCAATTAGTTCGGGCAAGTTGCATATGAAGAACAAATGTATCTTCTCTTCCTTTAATATGATCTACTTGTCTCCTCCTCTCTTCTGGCTCAGTATCTTTTTTCCCCTAATTGTCAAAGCATGTAATCCAATACTGTTATCAGGGTCCCACTACTTTACACGCGCAGCTTCTAGTGCCTATTTTCCCTCTGCTATATATTAGGGTGACCACAGGCTTTCTGCATGCTGAACTATAATAAGCTCCCATTCAGCAGGTGATGAGGATGCAAAGATCTTTTTTGTAGTTTATGGAGCAGCCTCTTGCCAGCTTGGTGAACATCCACCAGGAGCGCGTGGATTGAGCCAAACAGGACCGTGGAAGCTGCGCCTACGCTCCATGCCCACCAGTCAGCGCGCAATTACATCTAACTCCCGAGGATCTGGGTTCAAAATAAGAGTCATATGCATCAATGAAGAAAAAGATTGGCTGGCTGCGGTACAGCACACAGATGGCTGTAGTAAAGAAGCCACCTGCCGAGACAGGCTGGACTGACTAAAGGCTGGTGAGAAAGGAGGCAGCAAGATCAAAGAGTCAAGTGTGGGAGAGAAAGAAGCAGCTCTCAAGAAGTGGGTGTAAGGCACAGGGAGAGTTCAGCGAGAGGCAGGACTGCCCTGGGGAAAACGTGTGTTTTGAGGGAAACGTGCTTTGGAAGAACCTGTCTTGATATTTTAATGAATCCTTTCCCAATATATTTTAAAATCTACTCTTAGTGGCTTTTGACTACAGATTTCAGGAAACAGAGGATTCAGTTCTGGACCAGTAAAACACTATCTACATTCTCATATTAGTAGAAGGAAATTGTTGTAGAAAATAATAAAAATTATTAAAATCTATGCAGCAACAACGATTTGTATCTACTGAGCATTCAAGTAACAAGGTACCAGGCAAGACTATGCTTTGAAGTCTCTGGACCAAACAAGGACGTGCCCCACAGGTAAGAAAGAACAGTCATGAGCTAGAAATGCATAATTCCAGGATATGGAGAGAAAAAAGTTTTAGGGGTAAACTACTGCTATCACCAAGGATGCCAATGCCGTAGCATGGGTGCTACTGCAAAGCACAAGTAGACCCCTCAATGGCAAAAGTTGATCAAGAGGGACTGAATATTAAGGAAATAAATCATTTAGTTTCAGAGACTGCAGTTTTCATCTTCATTGAAGTCTGTTTAAAGCATTTTAAGGTGACAGAAGAACACAAGAAAATTCAAAAGGAATGGCCTCAAAGGGCAAAGATGACACTGAACTGTGTAGGAGAATAAGGCAGATGTGTCAAGGTGTGCGAAGTATGACTTTTTGGAAGCTCCTTGTCCTTTCTTGTCAATAACTATGGGAAAAGATGGAGAATGCCTGAGACAATGACTGCAGCCTAAAGCAGTGAATCAGGAAAAGCTGAGATGGTGCACGATGGTTTTTCTGCTGGAACTGACAGAACAGAGAGAAAAGAATTTCTTTAGAGAATGACAAACCCCACTGCCTACCCTCTGCTGCTCTTTTTAGCCTCCTTTCTCATGTTAGTTCTTGCTATGTGGAGGGGTAAATGGAGTACCTGAATATTTGTGTGAAGCAGCTAGATGGAGAAACGTTGTGACAGGCTACCTATAGTGGGTTTGATGTACTTTCTCTAGTGATGATTTTTTTTCGCTAAATGGGGTGAAGTGAGTGATTTCTCTTTCCCTTTCCATAGATATTGCTATATAACCTCCTGACACAGAGGTAATTTTTCGTCCAAGTTTGTGTAATACTCCTGAAGAGCACCGGTGGATGTTCCCAGGAAATGCTCCAAAATCTGTAAAAGTTTTAAACCCTCTTCTTGTCCTGGGCGCTCTACTTTGTGACCTGCAGTGTGTCAGCTCAGCTCAGTGAGAAAACCCCAGGGGCTGTGCTTTGCATATGGCTTCACTTTCTACATCCAGGCAAACCCCAGTCGTTCCTGTCAAATGTCTTAGGATTTCTGTGACAGAGATTACAAGCGGCTGTGGTGCAAGTTGTGGTAGAAGTGGATGGGCAACTGCTTGTCCCTTGTTTCTTGACCAGAGACACAATAGATCCCCCAAACCAGTCAAGCGGGATTTCTTTTGCGAGTCCAATTAAAAGATTGGGTGAAAATGCTTTGTGACCTGGTAGAGAGGCAGGATCAAAAAGAGCACTGTATTTGGTGCCTTAAATGAAAAAAACTGAAAGAAAAATCCAAAGATGACCTCAGGACAGGAAAATATCCTCCAGGAGGACTGTGATACTCAGCCAGGCTGCATTTGCATAAGCAGACTGCAGGAAGAGAGGGCCAGCCTTAAATATGTACAAGGTTGCTTGTCATGATAAATTAATGCCCTCCGTTGTCAGACGGATGCAGGAGGTAAGCAGCACACTCCAGCATGCCATTCCTGAAACAGAAAGGGAGTGTTTTCCAGACAAAATCATTGCCGTGTATGTCCACAGCTGGTTGAAAACTGTGCTGAAATAAGTCATTGATGTCAATAACCAAGTCATGTCAGGGACATATATTAAGTGAACTCTGGTTGTTGGCCTGGTTCACTTCTATATTTTCATCAAGGTCTTGGCTGCTGGAATTGAGTTTGTTTTATAGATTTTGTAGGTTGTAACAACTAGAAGGGACTGCAGAGGCTTTTCAGAAAAGGATCAGAATTCTTGATAAATTTGGCCACTGTCTGGCAATCCAGAAGGTCGAGCCTTTAAATACTTGTGCAAAAGTACACTTTGGATGGAAAAATCCCAAAGTGCAATGTTTAAATGGGGAATAATTAGTTAGGTGTTTTTGGTTGACCAAGCCTACAGACTTTTCCATCAGAAACTAAATATGAGTTGACATTACCTTACCATGGCAAAGGCAAAAGTAGCTCTGGGGAGAATCCAAGAGCTGTGTTTAAGATGCAGGAGTTGTTCATTCCATCTTCTGTGGTGCTGTGGGGGCCTTATCACAGTTTTCTAAGACAAGTAATAGATCTCAACCAAGGAGTCCAGATGAGAATGACAAGAGGTTTTCTTTGTTGTTACTGTTTTCTTGCCTACAAAATGTTAAATACTACAAGAACTAGTGTAGTTTGGTTTAGGAAAGAGGAGACTGAGGGTTTACAACATCTTTGAATATGTAGAAAGGTTCCACAAAGAGAAAAATACTCTTTATGCTCACTGGGCTGTAAAAAGATAAAATAGACTTAAAGTTTATATCTAAGCCTGCAGCCAGAGATACTTAGATTATACCTCGGAAACCTTTTCTAATAGTAAGTGTAGTTAAGTACTATGCTTGCCTACAGAAGTTAATTGCTGGACTTTAAGGACAGCTTAGATAAATACCTGTTAAAAGTTTAGGTATAGCTCACCCTGCTTGGGGAAAATCCAAGTAACTTCTTGGGTTCCTTGCCAAAGAGATCTTTTTTAAGGGATTGGGAGAAGGACAGTCTTGTCCTGTGAAGACTTGTAATTAGGAGAGCCCGAAGAGACCTCAGGCACAGTCTGCTCTACAGCCGTGTCACCTTGTTTGCATGGCTGGACACAACTGGTGATGGCAGAGTTCCCTCCACAGGTGACTGAATATTGCAGAATTAAAATTAAGTAAGCCAACAACATGTGTGGATGCATAGCTAAGGGCCAAAGAATGATGCTTGAGGAAGTGGGGAAAGAAATGAGGTGCCTAACTTTCAAACCAGTGCGTAGGAGGGACTTGCATAAATCCTGTCAACAAATAATAGGATTTGAAATTGTGTGGCTGTATCTCCTGAGCATTACTTTAAAACCCCCTTCTGTAGTCTGATGGAGAAACTTACAGCACTTGCATGAAACCTAAGTATGTGGCTTGCATGCACTAGGGTTGGGGGGATTAAATACAGGCTCTCACCGTCCTCCTTTCTGGGGAGAGAATCTTGGGTACTTGTCAATATTTTTAGAAGTACCTAGATAAGAAATCAAAGAGCAAATCCAGTCTTCGAGAGCTGTACAGGGACTCCAATGTTGAAGATAACTATTATTTGAACTTGTGGGCTGGTGCATATTTCTTTTCCGTTGTTCACACTATTTATTAAAATACCTGTAGATGCTGCATACCCTATGGATGTCCTCCCTGGAGTAATGGAATTAGATAATATCATGCTCTTGGGTAAATAAAAGTTCTTGCTGAATGAGGTTTGCTCTTCCAGGGAAGGCAAGGATGTCCCTTCTGCAGCGCAGCCCCATGAACCTGTACCAGCACTGCTGTGCAAGGGACTGGCAGAAAGGATAAAGGATGTTCTTCACTTCTAATCTCCATCCCCAAACTTTCAATTTTTGTGCATTTATGTTTTCAGCTTTGCTTACAGAGGGTGGACCATTTATTTTGCGTCATCCTCCAGTCACAGTTTTTACCTTTATACCCTCTTTCTAACATTCACCTTACCTCACTGACTCAAGTCTCCTCAGTTCAGTCAACAGCAGAGTTACTCCATGTTACAGAGAGGGAGAAAAAGATGTTCCAAGTGTGGCTGGGATGCTAGAGTTACTGAATCATCCTAAGGCAGCCCCTTTTGTTCCTATAAATATATAGAGAGAGCTTATTGAACCGCAGTTGAGTACATGATATTAGTGGGATGAAGCTGATCCTCTGGTTACACAAAAAGAAAATGCTGTAGAGAAGCAGGGAGGAGTTCTAAAAATGAGAGGCAAAAACTTGGCTCCGTTGAAACCAGCAGAA
Organism: Haliaeetus leucocephalus; assembly: GCF_000737465.1. NCBI lineage: Eukaryota > Metazoa > Chordata > Aves > Accipitriformes > Accipitridae > Haliaeetus > Haliaeetus leucocephalus. The sequence goes on along the minus strand of NW_010972698.1, from coordinate 7,142,878 downwards.
ATTGTCATTGACTTTGGGGACATAATTTCACAGTAATCCTTACATTTTTGGCACAGGTTAGTAAAGATGCATTAACTTAGCTGGAGCTGTGTTGATGCACAGGAGAACACAGTTTTATAAATCTGGGGATTCGTGAAGTGATGGGTTTCAATATGTAGGTTGCTAAGTTGTTAACTGAAATGTACTGCGAGTACAATCTGTAAAGCTAATCTAAAATAATAAAGATAATGTGCTTTTAGAGCAACCTGAGGATTTGAAGTCAATGCAATTCTTGAATGATGAACATAATTTTGATAGATATAAAATAGTTTATAAAAGCTCACTGCAGGCCATTGTAGAGGAGCATCTTACTACTTTTTTCAGTGGAAATGAAGTCTTTGCTGTGGCATGAACTTTGGGTTGATCAAGTTTCAATGTATTCACAAATACAGCTTACTGTTATTACTACAGTTTATTATTTTTATAGCACTAGCAATGTTCTTAGTAATTTGCAGGTGGGTATTAATACAAAAGCTGTTCCCCAAAGGAAGAGTAATATACACCTTTTGTTAGATTAAAGAACATCATATAGGTTGTGGCATACAGCATCCTGAGCAGGTACACGCTCTAGTAATGAACTTAGATACTGCATGGATGCAAAAAGGTGCAAATCATCACTGTTTCCTCTACTGCTGTATTGTTTAGACCTCCTAGTACGTGTTTTCCTGAATGTTTCACTGTATTAGCTCCTATATATCACATAGTACCCTCTTTTTTTCCTTGAGTGAAGGTAACTGAATCTGAGGTATTATTCTAGGAGAGTGATTTTCTTGTCTGCAATGGCAGAGAGGCCACCAGGAGCCCTGTGTCCTATCCCTGTGCTGGAGACTGACAATGTTGGCAGCGGTTACCAAGCTGATACTTCAGGAAAGGTGGCAGCCACGTGTGTTAGCACGTTTAGCTTTATATTATTGTATTGTGGTATGTGCTGTGAAGGAATAGCCCAGAGGCTGTCCTTGGCTCTGGGAGTACTGGAAGACCCCTGGTCCCTTGTGGTCTTTTGGGGACTTTGGTTTGGGGAAAGGAGGAAAAACGATGGCTTTGCGTGTTAACTCAAACTATGCAAAGTTGGCTGAAGTCTTGCTGCCATAAATGGACTTCAGTAAAAGTCATTCAGCCAACAGATGTGGTAACAAAAACTTTTGTCTTATCTTCAGAAAAAGTTTGGCTCAAGTAGTGGGCACTTTGCAGTGGCAATGCAAGTAAAGGGAATAGAGACATTCATGCTGTTTGAGACGGACATCAAATAGGTTTGCTGTATAGAGTCAGTAATTCACGTGTTCCCCGCCTCTGCTGGGAAACCAAAGCAAGTTCCGATTCTGATAATGGCATCTCCTAGAAATCAGGCTCAGCTTAGCTGCTCTTTTCATGTACGCCGTATGCAGCCCCCGGCAAGCTGGGGATAATGGCTTTGTAATGGTGTTTACTACTGTGCATAGGTAGATATAAGCTGAAGCCTCAGAAAATTAAAAGGCTGATAAACTGTTAGTAAACCTTTATACCACTGATCTGTTTTTTCTTCATCATCATTGTCCTTCTCCTTTTCAAGTCAGACAACATTACTGAGTGAAATAGCTTTGGAAACAAAACCTGAGTGCATGTTGTTGCAAGAGTAAAGGCAGGCTCTGTTGCTCCATCCTCTCTGTTGCTGTGGCAGGTGAAAATTGTTTCTGAGAGTGACTTGAATTGTCATGTCGAACCAGCTCCTTTTTTCTTGTGTTGGTTTTCTCTGGCCTCTTTCTATTCCACTTAGATTTTGTTTTTATTTTGTTTTATTTGCTGACTGTCTGCAATCCACATTGGATTTGTGTATAGGGAGAGCTAAAATGAAAGCAAGTAAATTAATGGGTTGGTTTGCAGCAAGAGATTGAATATGATGCTTAGGTAGACATCTCAGGTCTTTCTTTTTTGACTAGCTGTGAAAGCTCCTGCATCCTTTTCCCTTACATTATAGGGATGCTGTATTAGCCTATAAATTGAACTGAGCCTGTTTCTGTAAAATCTGTGACAAAAGTTTAGACTTTTAAACAAATCCAGTCAGACTACATTCACATCTGTGGGTTTTTTCTCTATATGTACTCTGTGGACAATCCTTTGAGCAAGAATGCTTGCTATGATATCTAATTTGAAAAGAAAGTTTTAGTGAGCACATAAAGAAAATTTTGCATTTAAATTTGTAAAGTACTAGAAACGGAAATTCATTTCTGAAAGTTTTCTTTGGGAAAACAGGAAATTACCATGTAAGCAATAGATCATCCTGTTATTATTTATGGATAAACTTTTTGCATTTACAATGAACTCAATAAGCATTATTTACTAAGTAAATACAGGACAAGTAGTTAACATGTGGAAATGTTAATGTTTGAACAAGAAGAAAGATATCTGACAAATTATTCAGTCTAGGTAAGAGGGATTCGATTTATTTTTTTATCATTGTGATCTTTTAGTCTGACCTTCTTTATAACACAGAAGAGGAGACTTAGATTAATTAATTCTTAATTGAAGCAGGGTAGAGCTTTTGGAAAGATGTCATGTCCTGCTTTAAAAATGAACATGATGGAGGTCCCAGCATAAAATGCAACAAAGGACTCCAGTGGTTTTGTCATCTTCATTAGATTTGTGCCTTATTTCTAACCTGAATTTCTCTGGCTTTGGTGTTATGCTATTGTGTCTCATTTTATAATTATTTGTTACATTGAAGAACCTATTATTAATAGTTTTTGCTTCATGTAGGTGTTCCAGTTATTTCACTCTGTTTTGTTGTCCCTTTATTTTGCAAATGGAGCAGATGCCAGCATGACTCACGTTCTGGTAAATTCTTGCCATATTCATTGGTAAGGCTATTTTATTAGGAAAGAATCTTTATAATAATTTGTAATTGCTTAATACATAATACATTTTTGTGTTTAGAACTTAAGAAACAAAGACGTTAGAACTCACAAACAGAAGTCCAATGACAAAAGGAAAAGACAACAGAAAGGCACAAATGGGGTCTAACGTGTAGCGAGTATCTATGATGAAAACACCTAAAGTAATCAGCTGAACAGTGTTGAACTGAAGAAGAAAGAAGGTGGCACAAAATGCACTTGCAGCAAACCTAAATCTGACACCAGCTTTCAGAAGTCAGTCACATTTTTGCTTTATTTCCCCCGACAAAGGCTCTTCCTCAAGTATGGTTTTCTCTCTCAACTACTTCTTCATGAATCCATTGGTCCCAGCAGGGCCAGTCAGGGCAGTAGGAAGTTTCCCCTATGGCACTGGTATGGGCAGGGGCTCCTTACTGGCCTGGCACCTCCCAGCAGCCATCCAGCATGCCCCAGTGAAAAGCTGGAGGACTGTCTCAGCTAGTTAAATATAAAAGCCCTAACTTAGTATCTGAGTTAGAGATCTAAAGATAGACAGTGAATGCCCCACTGAGTGGCCAGATGGTAATTTCTACACCTATAGCCAATTGCTGAGCTGTATTAGCTTTCCAAGTTGATTTATTAGGTGTTTCTTTGTCATACCGAATTGTCATTATGATGAATCCAAGCCTTTAGTTTTTATTTTGGATAGGCATTAACAATTCCCACTCACCTCCCAACAAAGTGCATATTAGTTTATTTTTTAAAAAAAGTTATAATCTCTTTTCAATAATTTCAGTCTTTTGTAGGCCACCACATCCCACACCTTTTCCATTAATTTGGAACTTGGTGTTAGTGGAGGAAAAAAACCTTCACTGTTTCTTATTTCTGCACATGAGCATTAAGCTCAATTTGAAAGCACACTTGGTAAATTGCATTATAATGTTCTGATTTTTTTTTTCCATTGATAAGTTTAATCAGTCTTTTTTCTAAGTCACATGAGAACTAAACTATGGGTTTTGTCCCTCTTGAGTTGAAGTATTCTGACCTAGACCTCCAACACAGTGAAAAGATTTCACCATTGTTTACAGATTGTATACCGCCTTTAGGTGATTCCCATTTTCTTCCCTTAGATGGTGCTAATAAGGTACAAAAAGCAAAGCCAGGCTGCAGTGTTTTAGAAAGAACATGAAGTACAATGAAGGCTTGTTTGGATTCTATGAGCAATTTCTTTCCTCCTCTCTGTGCTATGGTTCTGCCTTATTTGCGCTTATTCAAGCTCCAGAATGACACTATATAAAAGTATCGAATTTGGTGAACAATTACATCTGATGACTATATGTTCATTTTGGAAAAATAAAGGAACAAATGTTGCCTGTATCTGAGCTGCAAAATGAACAGACTTTTCATCAGCTTTGTACTCTCACAGGGAAGACTTACTGCTAGTATCTGAACTCTGGGAAAATGGACTCACTGGTATCCAGTATTATTTGCCATTAATTAGGGACCCCTGCAAACAACTTTAGTGTGTAACAGTTATCCCTGTGCACAGAAGCATAGAGGAATTTGCTCAGTAGAAAATGTGGGAAAAGAGAATCTAGCAATTTTCCCTCTCTGTGCAATGTCAAGAGAGCTGTGGACCATCTTGGGCAACCATGTTTATATTTTTTCCCTGAATGTAATCCTGAGTATCAAGCAGTAAAAGAGCACTTTGTCTATGAAATTTCAATATAGGGTAGGTTGAAGCCCTGGAATGAAATTTTGCCACCTGAGGATTTTACCCTTTCTCAGGGGAATTTAAAATACAAACCATACGTCTTACTGTTTTGCATGTCCGATGTAAAGGTTAAGGCTTTCAGAAGTGCATTCATGCCCTAGGGACCAGCATCAGCAGCATCTGCAAGTGGCAGCTCATCAGAGGCAACTCGGCCTGCCCATGCATTTGACAGCAGAATTACCCTCTCCTTCTTCTTTTTTCGCCCCACCTTCACCCCTCCCGGTTCCCCATTTCTTCGCTCTTACAGGCAATGAGTGTTTTCAGTCTGCCTGGCCGGTTGGAATGTCAGTTCAGAACATAATTGGTCATGACTGCCCATCGCTGCGGAGGAAGAGACGCAGGGCTCGGGAGGGCAGGAATGCCGTGGGTCCAGATCGCAGCCCCCTGGAAAACTGAGTGCCCAGAGGAAACACGCACAGTGTCACCCCTGTTACGCCTGGGGATACTGCCAGGAGGTAATTAGTGCTTTGCTCTCAGGAGCAGTGTAATTAACTAAGTTCACCTGAAATACAGGGATGAGAGAGACTTCACTGTTTATCAAATCTAGTTAGTTTGATTTAAACCCTCTAGGTTAGCCTAGTAGTGGATCTGTTTCTTTCTTGACCCTTCACTCATATTCATTATTGATTTTTCCTGAAGGACATCAAGGCAATTACCACATGCCACTTTATTTTATCCTTTCCAGAAGAACCTTGAATGAAGTTTTAGGACACTATGAAATCAAGGAATGTTCACTCTAATCAAATGCAGCCTATACTTTTTGTTGCCTTTGAGATAAAAGTTTAAAGTGCAGTCCTGATTAGAGTGCCTCTGTGATTGCTAATGTATGGCGAGTCTGACATTTCTATAGCCCATCTACCTCACCTGGCTCACTTTGACAGGCCAAAGTACACTTATATTGGTTTCTTCGAGTTTAGCCATCTTGTTCAAGGATGAATCCATTGTCTGTCTTCACCCTTTTCTATTGAAGAGCCAATTTATGGTGCTTGTAGCAACCAGACCTAAAATCTAAACATCAAAGCTTTACTTTACCCTTCCATTACCTAATCTTAGCTTTTAGATGAAATCAGTGACATGGATGGTTTTATAGAAAGATGTAAAATTAAACTTTTCTCTGGTGAAGGTTGTGACATTCAAGCTTTGTGAAGATTCATTTTTGCTGCTTTCCCGGCTCAGGTCTCCTACCACAGCACAAGGCTCTGTGTATAATAATTACACACAGAAGTATATTAAAAGAATTTTACTAGTTTCCAAAGACAAGACCATGATTTTTTTTTTAAAAAGAGAGAATCAGGGATGCTTGTGCAATGTTGTATCTCTGATGAAGAAATTTTAATTAAATAAGCATATTCTATTTTGACACTGAGCCCCAGCCTCATTCAGTGCACACGATGGACAGGGATCAGTTAATGAACAGATGTTCGGTTTTGGTTTTCCTCAGCGTGTGACCCTGGGCCCTGTTTGTCAGGTTTCCCACGCTGATGTCTGCTGAAAATTTCTAATTTTCTCTGGAGTTATTATGTGGCACTTGTCATAGCATTAGGGCAAATACCAGTTACATGTCCAGCAAGTGAACTTCTGGGGTCCTTGTTCAGTTTGTTGTTGGACTGTAGCATGTTTAATTCAGAAATGCTTGGAATTATACCTAATTCTTAATGTTGCCCCTTTTTTCATCAACTGTTGCCTCAAAATCTTTTTTTCAGAAATTGCATTAAATTCTTCTCTTTTTGTTCCTTGTGATATTACAACTTGGTGTTCTTTGTGTGATAAACCATATTAGCATTTTCTCAAGTTCTCATTTAACAGAACAGCCTATCTACTGCAGAGTTGTCTGGGTTTAAATCTTGCCTTTAGGTCATAATTTGGGTGATGAAGATATTGTAATGTAATGGAAATGTTTATTGTTATCCACTGTAAATACTCCTAAGTTGCTGGTTTCACATTCATTCAGCCATTCGGAGAAGCTGGTTTTTGCTGGAGTATTCCATTCCATGGCTGTGTTTTGGTTGTAAGGCTCAGGGGAAAAATTCCCTCTGGGAACCCATGTCCTGGTCAAGGCAATGTCAATGCTGACATCCTCTTTACAGTGCGTATTTTCCATTGTTGCACATACCGGCTGGCATTTTTTGATATAAATTAGCTGAGCCGATGGTACTAGGTAATTATAAATAGATCAGCATTGCCACTTTTTGATGTTACCAGATGCATCCTATTTCAGGTTTCAGGGTTTTTTTTGTTTGGCAAAACACTAAGTGAATATTGCAGGCAGATAGGACAAGAGGGCTTTAGTGAGGAATCAATAGCAAGATCAGTGGCATTTTCAGCTTTTGGGTGCTTGATTTGCAGTCTTAATTTTTAATGTAGAGTTCCTCATGAAACATGCTTTTGCATAGTTCTTTGCCAGGTACTCTCCATGTAAAAGGAGAACACACAAAATTAGGGTCAACAGGGTGGACTGGTTACACCAGGAAGGTTCAGTTCACAAAAAGAACTGTACCCTAGCTTGTGCGAGTGAAACTCAAACCTGGGTACTCTTAACAAATAGTTTCCTTGTAACAGTTTTAATTCCTAACAGTGTTAATGTAGAGACTATGTGTAAAAAACTTCAAGCATTTTCACTTGCTTACTTCACAAGGTTTAACAGCATTGTTGTTAAATTATGCAAGATGGCAATCCTCTTGTGAAGCTGTTGTAATAACCAGTCAAGAAGAGCTATTTCTGCAAAGGCTCATTAGTGTATTTCTAAGTGCTCAGAACTATTACCAAATTCTGCTTTCTACGTAAATTTTCTTAGCATTTGAAACAATAGCTGCCACTAAACAATACTTAGTGGCTTGAGAATACTTTTATGAACAAAAACAGTTTTGTTCATTGTGATTTGTGAGGCTATACTAATCATGACTTGTAAATTCTTGGACTCCTACCATCTCCGAGTCAAGAATTTTGACAGAAGTGGTTTTTTCACTTGATAATTGTCACTTGGATTCTTTATTTGTTACACTATTCATATTAGGATTCATTATTCTCCTCTTTAAGACAGTTGTCCAATAAAAATGCAGAAACAATAACATATACCCCTGGTGACCAGTCTCACCACATCAATAGTGAATGGCAAATATTCATAGTTATCAATTGTTTACAACTAACAGGTTGAAAATTATTAATTGAAACTAATTGGGGAATATTTATGAACAATAAAGAAATTCATAGTAGTCAGGGTTGGTTCAGAAATTACTCACCAACCCAGAAAGGGGTGAAGTTTGTCAAGAATATAGTTCTGTGCAATTTGTTGTACTGTCATTACCTGCAAATATACCTTGAAACATGTCATTGGAGGAGACTACATGCATTCTGCACTGAGCATAATTATCTGCATCTCTGCTGGGCTGGTAAGGCACGAAATTCAGTGCAAGCATAATTCAGGGTGCACTGTCCAGGGCTACACGATGGAACCTGACCTTCCTTAATGTAGTGAGCTAGGATGAATCAGGGTTTCTCAGGCTTTTGAACACTAATAATGAAGGTCAATCTCTAATTAAGTGGGACCTGGTGTGAATATAAATAATTCTGTTTGCGTGTACGGTAGTGGGACCTGCTAGGGAGAAACAGGCACGTGAAGGTGTGTTTGTGACATTGCTGCAACCCCAGCTTGAGTTGGTCCCAAGATGGGTTCAGCTCCTTTGCAGGTAGAGCAGCTTCAGACTTATTTTAATTCTGCCTGGGTGGGGCCATTAGGAAAACAGCAACAAAACTCCTTCCTCAAACATGGCTGTGGACTCCTTCCATGCTGGATTTATCCTCTTTGCGAGTGAAAACTGGCTTCAACCATCTAGTTATGTTGTTCTCATCAATATTTGACTCTGCCAGAAAAATGCAAGCAGTACAGTGGCAAAAATGGATGTCTGCCAACAGATTTACTGTCTCAGGCAAGAGGCAGATTCTCCCTGAGTCCCTGTAAAAGTACCAGACCAAATACATGAAGTAGCAAACTCGTTCTGGGTTTTCTCCAGTAAAGTAGACCTAAAAAAATAAAAAACAATTCTACACTGTCATCTTTTATAGTTGATTCACAAAATGTATTCAGACTCAGGAGTCTAACAAGCCTGTCCTATAGAAAGAACAAACTTGGAAAAGGTAAACTGCTTTCAAAACCACAACTATGGAAACTCTGGCTGCCTTCTCAAATGGGAAAAGGCTAGCAGGAGGGCCAGGTGCTGAAAGGGGAGACTGGCTTTGCACTCTTGAGTTCTTGGGTTTCCTCTTGAAACTTGTAGAGATTTCATGTTAGTGACGTGAATCAGGTGATTCTCCTCAATATTCTTTTGAAACCAGGGCAACGAATCTCACAACAGTTTCAAAAGGGTAAAGCACCTGGATCAGAGATCACTGCTTCAGGGAGCATCATTAGCTGGTGAGCCAGAGACCGCAGCAGCACAGAGCTCTCCGTTTTGTTGCACCCGATAGGAAAGAGAAATTGTCCCACACCAGAAACTACTGGGGCCAAATGGCAGCGCATGTGGCCGACTTGCCATAACCTCTCTCTCGTGCGAAGGTACCGCTTACAGTAATTGTGGGTCCGGCCACTGACAGAAAAACATCTCACCAACTCTCTGGATATCTCAATAGCCACAGTCCACCAGAATCTACCAGCTTCCAATGGCAGCTTGTGGGAGTTAAGCTCTTCTGAAACTTTGGTCGAGCTCTCTACTATTACACCTCAGTTTTAAAGGTTTTGGGACCCCTGAAATTTCTGGCCTTAAAGATTATGTAGGAGGCGATGCTGATTTTCCTTTATACAGAAAACTGGAAAGAAATACTGGGAAACTAGGTGAAAAGCAAATCTGCTATAGTGTAAGCTTTATGGCAGAAAATATCAAAATAGGAAGATACTGCAGGTCAAGAAGCATCTTTAGAAGAGAAGGGCAAAGCTCTGAGATTCAGCAACACACACGTTGTTCAGCATTTCTGAAAAGCAATAGCCATTGAAAGGGCTGATCCGTGGGTGGTGAGCAATCAGCGAGATGTTCTTAGATAGAAATGGCTAAAAGTCTTATTTAAAAACAACCTTTCTTCCATTTGGGTGAGGAAGAACGGCGGCTTTATGGTTTTTCTGTAGCTGACAGACTTCAATTTGTTACTCAAGAAAAGTTTTACAAATGCCTTTTTGTTGGCTAATGTGTAAATGGGGCTTGCCAAAGATGAAGTAATAATGTAAAAGGACCATCAGCCAGGCAGAGCAGCTACACCTTTGGATGAACATGCAGGATGCGGTCAAACAGCCAGATTTTTAATTTGATGCTTTCCCAGGGAGAAAAATATCTCCCCTGCTAATGTGAGGGGAGCAGGGTGGGGAAACACTCAGCAAGTGGAAGCAACCACAGGGGTCCCTGAAAGTAGCTGTATAATGATTATTTGACAAGGCTTCCTGGATGCTAAGAATCCCATTAAAAATAAGTTGGCAAAAACATTAGGATCCTGAACTGACTGGAAATGAAAGAAGAAAAATGAGGAGGGATTAAAGTAAAGCTCAGAAATAAAGAACAACCACTGAGTGTGTCCACGGTGGGAGTCTGTCAGCCTGATGGGAAGCTCTTGGTAATTAGCCGGATTCGACTTCTTATATTCTAAAAAGCTTTCTTCCCCGCCTCAGCCCTCCTCCCCCCCAATATCTTCTTGTATTTTGTAAAGTATGAATGCTTGCAGGTCACAGTCTATATTGGGAATCCCAGCTTTAGACATTGTACATACATATCGTTAGAGACAAATCTTGCGCAAAGAACTTTAAATCTGCATTTACCAGGCAGAGAAGGGAAATGGCACTATCACGAGTTTACAAGAGAGAAGCTGAGGCACAAAGAGGTGAAGACGTGGTTTCAGAGATGTTCGTTTTCCACTTGGACTCCCATGGCAGTTGGGCTCTTTCAAAAATCCTCTAGGGTCATTGGAGGAAGCAGAGGGATGCAGAGACACGCGGGGCACCGTCACTACCTCCTGTGCACTGCCTTACCCTGACCATTTGCAGTCCTCGCCTCACTCCGCGTAAACCAGTCCTGCTCCCAAAAAGCTGCTCTGTGCACAGCTACGTGCATGTGTGGCACTGGGCCAGGGCGACGGCGTCTTCCCTCATGGTCTGATATTTTATAATTACCCTTCATTGGTTCTCTTTTAGATGTATGGACAGGCATCAACGTACACAGTTCCCTCTTGGTCTAATTGGTACAAAAAGCAAGAACAACTTTTGTGGTGACTGCAACAAAAATAATTGGAGACGGGTATCGTTATATAATACAAATGTGGCTCCGTGTTAAAAATAAACCGCTTTCCCTTGTGTAACAACCGTTCTTGAAAGACCTGGCAGCAGTTTTAGGTTTGGGTTGCCTTCCCAATCGTGGCTGCTGGGGAGGGCAGGGGGCTGCTGCGGGTGACCCCCGCGCTGGGGACCTGTGCCACAACACCCAGCCCGGTGTCCCACGCCGCCGAGGGGGAGCCTGGCCACTGGTCTGAGGCTCCAGGGCCAACTGCAGCTCTCGCTGGAGCTTACCTTCCCATGATGGATCAGTCTGTGCCCGTGAACGCAGTGGTGGAGCTTTGCAATCGTTACCGCTCGGAGGAGCGGTTTGTTTCCTCCTGAAAATTGTCATGAGAATAAACTATTTTTATACGAGCAGAGAAAAAGATTTACTTCATCCAGGAAAACCCTTGTGATATACCGAAGGACAACAGCATCTAGCCTTAAGTTAGTTGATAAGTCAATGCTAACGTACATCTTTTTTCTTTAGTAAGAAAATTTAGACCTTGGATGTGCTGTTACAAATGATTTCCATCAAGTGACATAACTTCAGCTTCAGGGTAAAAAGGGTCAGATTCTGGCTTCCTGTCTCTGCTTATTTTCTGTCTAGCTCCAAATCTTTTCTGAACACTGAATCTTGTGGAATATTTGCATAAGTTTTACTGGGATTGATTTAAAAAAACCCCCAAAACCCTAAACTTGTAATGTTGATAATATTTTCAAATTAGATATTGTGATAGTCTTGATCCTTCTGAGTAGCCTTTTATATGTCTGCTTTTCAACTTGCTCTTGTACGTGTTCTCTAGAAAAAGTAATTTGAAAGGAAAAAAAATGCACAAAAGAGACCAGCTGCTTTGCAAAGCTGTGTGACAAGGCTCTGAGTAAGGTTTGACAAGGCCCTGGTAAAAGTCGGCTTGCTTTGAGAGAGGGGTGTATGAGATAACCTCCACAGGTCCTTTCCAACATAAATTATTCTATGATTAACTGTAATTTTGTTCCCAAAACCCACAGTCCTGAAATATTGCAGTTTTTTATTCAAAATTTATGACTCACGGAAAAAAAGGCTTTTCATCTTAACCATCGTCACGTTTCTCACATGACTAACTGCAAAAGAAAAATTGTCAGTTGCATCTGATTTGTTACTTCGTTCTATATCAAAGGGTTGTTTTGTAGAAAACCAGAAGGGGTTATTTAGTGAAAGAACAGCAGAGTGGTTTAGGGGCTATTAACGCAATCTGAGAGAGAATTCGAATGGTCGGACTTGGTGGACAGGTAACTACTGCTGTATGCGGACGCGGTGGCTGCCTGGTGCGATACGGAGGGGTGTGCTGCGGCCCCCTGCTTCCCAAACCCCACCGTCCTCAGCAGGTGGGTGGGCTTCAGTGTATCCACGGTAATAACCCCTCCAAGGTCATGGCACGTGTAGGGTTTGCAGAGCTGGGATGGAAGATGACGCCACGCTGTGGAGTTTTACTGTCAGGAGAAAGACGTGGTGCTTGGTTTCTTTTGTGTCAATGGTGAATCAGACCATGGACCTGGCTTTAAAAAAAATAAATTATATATATCTTTGGGGAAGAAGGAGAAGGAAAGGTGTTTTGGTTTTCCTCTCTGATGTGTTTGAAAGCATAGCAGTGCAGGTAGCTGTCGTGGCATCGCTGCAGCGTGGTGTGACGCAGCCAGCAGCGGGGAATGGGGGCAGCGACGGACAGTGGTGGCTTCCATTGCTCTTGCCACCGAGCCATGGGATGAGAGAGCAACCACAGGGTCACTTCTTAGAGTAAACCTAAACTCTTGCTAAGAATGATCTTAGAAAAATGAAGATTTCCTGGAAGTATTGATCACGCCTCGTGTCCCGCCAATTCTCATATCAGGCCCTAAAATAAGCCAAGCAATGCTACCTCCCTTTGGAAAATGGAAATGAAAGACTAGTGTTCACAGTGTCAAGAAGAAACAGAATAAAATAGATACATCTTAGTTATGCTTATCAGTCCAGCCAAAGTGCTGAGGAGGAGTGGGGATTCATACCCATTTCATCACGAGGTGTTAAATTAGTAAGTAACAGCAAGAGAAGCAGATAGATACAGGGCCAGAGGAGGCTCTAAGCTTTTGCTGTGTAACCCCAGCGAAGTGCAGTGGAGTCGAACAGAACAAATGATTGTGAAATTTGGTATTTGGTCTCTAGATGCCCATTGCCTGACAGAAAATGTTCTCCATAGCCATTTTCCCGTTAGAGAAGTAAAATAAATACAGTAATAAAGTGGCTTATTAGAAAGAGTATTGCACTAAGAATCAGAATAGCAAATTCTGGTTCTTGTTCTGTTTCTAATTTTCTGTACCGCCTGGGGACTCCCTGTGCTATTTCTCTATAGCTAATTTCTGAACTGGAAGACGGATAACTATCCACCGATATCAGAGTATTATGCTGGGGGGTGGGGATGGGGTTAATAAGAAACCTCCTTTATAGACAAGCCTTGCCTCATTTTTGAGGCCTCTCCCACGTGTGTGAACACAAATTCCCTGTTTTTACAAATCATCTAGCTTAATAAAAGCAGGACTTTCTTCTAATTGAAGTCACATTAAAGTTATTGATTCATTTCACAGCAGCGTTTGCATCGTCATACTCATGTGGTCAGGATGCTGATGCTGCTCATAGATGTTGGGTTTTACTAGGGCAGGTGAGTGGGCAACAGTGATTCCCCCAGTCAAACAACAGAATTTCTCTAGGATCAGGAGTAGGAGAAGGTGATTCACTTGTTTGTGTCTCAAGTTATGTAACCATTAAATCTCTCTTCTCATCTCTCTCGCCCTACTCCCTCCAGAAATCTGTTATTGAAAGGAAGGAAAAGGGAAAATGTTTTTAAATGGGCAAATTGAGAAATTCACAGTGTTGCAAATAGTCTGTGAGCAGGATAGAGTTGCCTAGGGCTCTTTTATGAGTCTCACATGGGGCTGTAAATCAATTTAGAATCGTAGAAGTAAGGCATAAACCAGAAAACTGTGTGTGTGTGTCAGCTGTGTTCTGTACAAACGGCTGATATTGTATGTAGTGTTTATTGCAAATCCTGTTGTGACCCATTTTCTAATGTAACTTGCTTAATTTTTCTTGTGACACAAAAAATAAGGTCCAGTGTTTGCTGCTATATATAAAGTATCGGTTCTTTGTTGTTCTGAACACTGAATGCATTTCTGAGTACCTCCAAACAGAGCTACTTTTAATCAAAACCAATTTAAAACCAGGACCATTTTTTTTTTGCTTAATAAAAGCCAAGTAATTTAAAGAACTTCTGCTATTTCTCCTGTAGAAATGACTGCAAAGTACTGAGGCTTATGCCTTTGTTTTTCCAACATATCAGACTATACATTAGAAAACATTTTTCCAAGGCATTTTTAGGTAAATACAGGACTTTCGACCCTGTCCCCTTTGGGGAGGATTAGGGCTGCTGCCTGCTGGAGACTTGAAACATCCAAATAGACCCGTGCCTTCTAGAGGGTCTTCTTTCCTTTTTACCATTTTCTGCTTCAGTCAGAAAACCTGAGACAATTGTTATGTTTCATCTAAAAGAATAAACTTAGACCAGAATATTATTTGTATGAGTATCTTCTAGTAAGAAGACAACTTCAGAGTGATCTTCCCTGAAACAGGATTGAAGAGCAGCATCCCTGAGCACAGTGGGAGCGTGGATCTGGTTGCTCGATTTGCCTTTGGCTTCCTCCTGCAGAGCAGTTCAGGGTATGGGTAAACTTGACTATTTCACACATCCTAGATATACGGTATAGAACCAGGCTTGTGGACCCGTCTAGGTCCACAGCAGCAAAGGGAAGTCTGTGGGGCAGCAGTGCAGATACAACAGAATTTGGGACTGTGAAATTCCAGAAGCGGTTTGTTGCATTTTGAACAGTTTTAAGATATTTTGATGCAGTAGGTGGATGTCTCATCTGCAAAGCTCAAAGTCAGGAAACTCTGAATGAGGAGAATTCATTGATGTCACGAGGTAGTTTTGGGGGTTTTTTTTTAGCTCAGTGCAGATTTTGACCAAATCGGAAATCTTGAGATACAATCAAATTGAAATTGTGCCTGTAATAGTACACCCTACTCAAGGTGTTTCTCTTCACAGGACTGAGGAGAAGGAACAAAATTGCAGTCTGTGCATCACGGAGCCATCCTCAGTGGCCTCTCTGAGTGGAGCAGGCAGAAGCTCTCCCCATGATGAAGACAGTGGAGCCCAGCCCCGACGTGCCAGCGTTCAAGAGGGACTAAGGTTCCTCTCGTGGGAAGGGAATGATCTGTTACAGCCATGGAGGTTCATGAGAGAAGGGAATTTGCACCTGCCCATCGCCATGACCAGCTTCTGGTGGTGTTGACCACAGATTTGTGAGTGCATAGTTGCCTGCATGAATCGTACTTTGCACTGGAAGTTTAATTTAATGGGCTTTGAAGCAAAATATTTCAATCAGGTCTCCGTGTTTCTCTATGTAGGCAAAAAGTTTGACCATACTTCTTCCCCTTACGGAGAACGCTTTCTCTTTTCCAGCTGTCAGAACACAAGGGTCATTTGAGTATTCTTGTCAAGTTTTCCAGATGCTTGTTTTGAATTGATGGGTTTGAACAGGAGCAATTTGTTATGCTGGCACTTCCTTGCTCCAACTGCACAAAGAGTCAGCCCTTGCAGATACATTATCATCTCTTTCCCTGAAGAGGCTGCTCTTTTTAAGATAGAACGAATGGTTTGGGAGATTTTAGGTCTGAACCGAAGGTCAAACCTGACTGATAGCTACAAAAGGGAATGGGGCTGTGTAGACTGCTGCCTGGGTGGTAGATATTTCTTGCATGCATATGTGTGCAGATAAGGCTAGATAGATTATTTGGCATTGCGGCTGAAATATATTTCTTTCTCTGTTTTGGAAATATTTGTTTCACGATTGGAAGGAAGCTTTAATATCAAAGTGTAAGCAATACAGTGAAGTATAAAAGTGTTTGTTCAAGTTTTCTATTATTTCTGGTTACAATTTGCAAAAATCCTGGCTTGTAAAATTCAAGCTGTAAGTCTGTTTTCCACATATGCCTTCATTCGGCATCTTATAGTACTACTCCCTAGTATGCACATACTCACTCAGTTTAAAAGCGTGACTTCTGGAGAAGAGAGGCAAATGGTGTGCCAGGCACTGCTGGCCAGGCATGCCCAGGGTGGGGGCATGACTATGGTGTCTGAGGAAGAAAGAAGAGGCGGTGGGAAGTGAGGAGATGTCAGCTACCGAAATGTCTTTCATGTTGGTCTTGTCTGGTCGAGGGGATTTCCACATGGAGAGAAAA
Source organism: Haliaeetus leucocephalus (assembly GCF_000737465.1). Taxonomy (NCBI): domain Eukaryota; kingdom Metazoa; phylum Chordata; class Aves; order Accipitriformes; family Accipitridae; genus Haliaeetus; species Haliaeetus leucocephalus. Next base: position 7,126,619 of record NW_010972698.1, on the reverse strand, counting down.
ATTAGCTCCATTAGTATAGAAGCTTTTGTATAGATATAAAAAGATATGTAGTTGCACCAGAGCTACTATTTAGATCCAAAGGAAAATAAACATGAAGAAGAAATTAGGCCTAATTTGAAAGAGTCATACCAGGTATGTGATCTGTGTCTGAACCAAACCTTAAGACTCATATAAGTAATGCATTAACTAGCTGAGAAGGAATCTGCAAACTCCTGCTGAGAAACCCAGTGTCAGATTTGTTGGGTGATTATGCAGATAATTAAAGCATTATGCAAATGTTTCAAGTGATTATCAGGTCAGCTATACCTCAAGAAGGTTCTTGGCAGCTGAGGGGAAAAGTGAATGTTGTATATGGTATTTCCATCCTGCTTCACCTTTGTTTGACCAGAGATTTATGACTAATGTCAAGTATGTTCAAGTGGAAACAATTTTACAGGCATAACAGTAGGATAAAAACTTGGAAATGAATCTTAGGCTTGTATTGCAAAAATCGTTACAGGTCACATCACTTAAGGAGGAGTCAGAGCCTCTGCCACTCAAAGGAGTGACAATTTCAATTGCATCTATATCTTCATACTAAGGCTCATGCTTGCTGGCTACCAGGATTAAATGTGATTTTGATCTGCTCCTGGCATTTCATCAGTTTGTGATGTTTTCCATGAGGGGCAGTGCATTTGTGTGTTTACAAAAAAATAAATAAATAAAGGTAGAAAGGTCAAAGTAGATTATCCAGAAGTTTTCAATTCGGTGAATTTGCTCTTCAGAGAGCCTGCAAAGCCATAATACAAAGGAACTGCATCAGCCTTTAAGGTTTTTGGTTTCTGTTCCTGTTTTCATGAAGCCTCCTGTTGTCACAGCCACTGATATACTGTGAAACGCACCGGGATGAACTGTGCCAACATCTGCAATAAAACAAGAATGCAGCCACTGAACAGCAACTGTAGGGTAGATTTCCAGTTGCATGCAAAGGGGAATCAAACGTTTCCAGCTTCACTGGAAGGCAACCTCAGCGTTTTTTCTTCTGTTTTCCTCGGTTCTTATACACAAATTCCATCTCTCATACACAGTCTGATTCAAAGCCTGTGGTAACGTTTCTGCTAGTTGTGGTGACCTTAGATTAGACATTATTTGCATGTATATATCAGAAAAATGTGCATGAAGGTTAAATTAATGCCAAGATTAGCCGAACTGGTTTTTCAGTCCAGTACTTACTGAAACATCTCAAATTACCCATACAGAATTTAAACAAGGAACAAACTAACACAATTCCTAAGCCAGTTTGGAAAGGAGTGCATATCTATTGCTGCTTCCTACATATAGGAATTTTTCTGCTCCAGTGCCACCTTAACAGTAAATATGTGTCCATATACTGTTAATTACATTTGCTTTGCAGTCTGATCTGTGCGTAACTAATTTTTGAGTTGCATTTTAAACAAGAGGTAAGTGACCTATCAAGCTTGGAAATGACTGCAGACGTGAAAAGGATTGCTTTTCCAAACAGTCCTGACTGAATGGACTTAACCTAGCTGCGAGGAATGTGACAGCCCTCTAATTCTGGTGCTTGTAATGAGCTGCCTCTGTGACATCTATTCAATTGGATAGATATACTAAAAAAATGAAAGTAACTTTCCTCAGGCCATGATGACTCAGTTAAAAATGGTCCTACTAAGAAGGTTGTAAAAGTGGCCTGGGAAGTGATAACATTAGCTCTTCTGGGCTATTGCACAGCCTCATTTATCCTTTAATGATTCTTGTGTTTTCCAAACCTGTGTGCAATTAATATTACTTAACAGACATGGGAGTGTTCATTGGACATTTGTTCAGCAAATAAAATATTTTTAATAGCTGTGATATAAAACTTTAAGCAAATGAGTTTCCCTGATAATATTCTCTTAATCAAAGTAGATATTCTCAAATGTGCACATTAAATTTTTGACTGCAGATATCACCTTTAATGTATGCTTCAGTGGCTGCTGGGGGCTGAAAAAAAATCGTTACTAATTGATATGCCTTAATGGCCTGAGAGCTTTCAGAGTTGGATGAGCCCAAGAGAAACGCTGAGAGGTAGATATTTGATTCTAATTATGCCTGAGTAGGTACAAGCAAAAAGTAGAACCGTCATGACAGCTATATCATTGTCAAATTGCTATACCTCAGGTTTTCTACTAATTTGACACTATTACAAAACATTGCTTCAGTGAACCCATGAAAGGCAAAGTTAGACAAAGGATAGAAGCATAGAAAAAGAAGTCTGTGCTGGTATCTGTATTTGCCAAGACAGTCACTGGAGAGAAAAGGGGTCTGGGATTTGTAAATGATCTGCTAATCAGCGCACAGTTTCATTTTATTCCATCCCATGTCCTGAATAACTAATAAGTTTTTAAGAATACAGATATTATGAAATTTTCATTTAAATGTGATGATGTGGCATGTGAGCAATGGGTGTGTTTATTCCCCATCCTGGCTGCATTGATCCCTCTGCAGTTGTCACCTAACGCTGCACGTGACACACCTTGCACAGAATGTGAGAGAATGCGAACAATTAAGATATTTCTGGTTATTTTTTCAAGGGTGAACCACATGAAATAGTTTATTCACCTTTAAAAACCTGTAATTTGTAGCCTAAGCCAGATCCCTAGTTTTCACAGTGATCTACTGATTTTCTAACACAGTTATCAAAGACATGTTCTCCTTGCTGAGAGGGGAACAGGACTGGCATTTTCAATGGGAACTGGGTTTTTATTGGGGTCTGCTTTAGCATCAGGGTTCAGGACCTATGGCTTTCATCTTATTTTCCACCTTTAGTAACTTCTTTGATGAGACTTAAGGGAAAAAAGTCCCATTGCTAGTAAATACATGCCACCATATGTGTGAGTGAAGCAGAAGGATCAATACATAACCCTCTTTCCAACGTATTTATTAATATTTGCAAAATATATTTGTGTTTTATTCAGGAGTAAATATGCTTTTCCTTATGAAGTTCTTTTGATGACTTGGAGACTCTCGTTATACAGAGCTAATAATTCCTGTTTGTGCCATGAAACTGCTGGATCCTGGAAAGGTCCATGGTAGGCAGAATAAATACTTGGTGTCCAGTCACACACCTTGCTTGTACAGAAACAGTGCTGGTGATTAAGAAAAGGATTAAGAAAACTTGGAGAGCAGTATAAAGAAAAAAATCAGAGAGGATAAAAAAGTCCAAACATACTTCTTTAACTAGTTCTTTTAACTGTGGGACAAGCCAAGGCCAAACCAAGTGGCCTGAGGTAAAGAGAGAGGCAGAAATGAATGTTTGGAGCAGGATCCTGAGCGCTCTGGAGGATTATATGAACTTAGTGCAAGAAAAATACGGATTATTGTTGTCTGGATCTGGTAATGCTCATGCTGCCTAAATCCAGAGGTTTACGTAACTATGTAAACCCAGATTAATTGTCTAGAAGTCCTCGCAAAAACCAGTCTGTTTTGCTCTCACTGATAAGAACAGAGATTTTATCTTATTAAATGTATAGTTGAGGGACACAATCAATAAGTTAGTTTTGTAAATGTGAATTTCATTTGTGTACAAGCATAAGAAAGCTGAGAGGGCTGAACTTCTCGTAGATTTAGGAAGTCACACCATGAGAAATTGTGAGACTATTTGAAATTTGCCTCGCAACTGAGGACATGGCAACTTATACAAGAGTCACGGTTTCCTCAACCCAGTGAGAAAAAGGAGATTTGGGGAATTTTGGCATGTTTCCCCACTGTCGTGTCTTGGATGTGCATGGATTGCAAAAGAATAGGAAGCTGCTACTAAACGTGGCTTTGTGGGTTGTTGCAGTGAGATTGTGCACCTTAAAAGAGGAAAGGACAGAGCAGATAGACATTTTGGTGGACCTTGTACCTGTGTGCTTAGGGAGCAAAAAAAAATTGAGTGTTTTTGTGGGCTGATGTTCTCCCAGTATCTGGCCACGGGAGGAAAGCTGCATTTACAAAGAAGGTATCAGACAATGAGCATCTACAGTTGTTTGCCTTAAAAAGTATCTGCGAGGGATTCAAACTTGTGTATGCAATAGTTTAATACAGTGTTAGCTGTGAAATTTTAGAGCACTCCATATATTTTTGCAACAAATTTCATACTTTCCTGTTAAATTCCATATCATGGATGATCAAAAATACATTTCTGTTAAATTAATGATAGAGTGGTGATAGATCTCAAATGTGTCTGGTTCTTTGTGGAGGAAGATAAGACAAGAATAAGATTAGGCAACATTCTCCACAGGGTACTGCATTTTATTAACGATCTCTTGGCAAGGATGAATTGAAATAAATTATGCAAAAAGAAGTGTGCTAATAGAGGTGATTTAAGGCAAAGAGAAGGGCCAGCCTAAGGGGACAGAGAAGGGGCCTTTGTGCAGGGGGTATAAGTGGTGCTGGTGTCCAGGGCTGTTCTTTGGAACAGGACGTGCCATACTGGCTCACAGCTGAGGGTCTCTTCTGCTCTGACCTTGGTATCGTCCCACCTAGTTTTAGAAGCGCAAAACCCAAGGCAAAAGGTGGCGGTAACAGCACTGCGAACAGTACGCTTTGTTCTTTCAAATGGTGCTGGTTCCTGACGTTAAGATCACCGTGTACGAGGGGTGAAAGGGAAAGCCTTGCAAAGGTGCCGAAATACCAGCTGGGGTAATGACACGTGCCTGTTCCATACTCACCTCTCTCCTCTCTGTCCAGTCGCCACTTTTTTCTTCATTCCCTATTTGGTCTCCTTCAGCAATCCCCCTTCTCCTGCTCTGTGTTCTCCCTTAGCCTGTCCCTCGTCTCCGCTCTCTGCTCTGACCTGCTGAAGAGGATCATTTTCTTCTGGGGAGACACGCACCGGGACAGGCTTCTCAGCCGCTGACGGCTCACCTACCTGCCTGAAAAGCCGGTGTGAGGTGGAACTCGTTGATTTAATACCATTTACACCTTGGCAGGTATAAATAGACAAAAATTACATGAATGTGGAAAATCAGGGTCACTGCCTTTTGGTTAAGATACTTTGCAGTGATTTTTAATGTTTTGGTGTGGATTTACTGGTATCTTGTCTGCTTTCTGGCGTTTATTGACTTGCTTGTGTTCACTAAATCCAATTTACAGCTCTTCACATGGCCAGAACATAGCAGTAAATCTAGTGCATAAAATCAGTGAGCTGGATTCTGTTCTTTATTAAACCAACAAATCTGGATTAATTCAGGTCTTTGGAAGTGTTTCTATTAAACAAAAGACCAGTTAGCCCAGTGTCTACAAAATGTTTTTTGATTGCTTCTATAAATGCTTTAAGCTTTTCTCTCCCAAAGCCCAGGTAGAATGTCTCTTTGCAGAATATGTATATTTTCTCTCCTTTTTTTTTTTTTAAGATGGATATTTATATGAACTGTTCTTGCCAAATTCTTTCTGTGACTGCTCTGGAAATTTTTATAATGGTCTGGGTCTATTAGGAAGTGATGGAAAGCTTCATTTTCATAGCACCACGTTGATATGTGGCCACCTCTCTGTTTTTCAGATGACGTATGTGTTGGGTTTTTTTTTTTCCCCCAAGTACAATCTAGTTTGAGGTAATACCATTAAGGAAAAAAAAAAAGAAAAAAGACATTTGATAGAGTTGTTGTGGATAGAAGTTGTGCTTGATGGTGTGGGTGGAGGTGTTTGAAGTGCTAATTTTTTTTTTCCTAGGATACTGGTGTGACAGAGAAGGTGTGAAGTTTTGATAACTGGAAACCACAAAAGCGAACCTGAGTTTCAGCCTGTGTTTTCATTGATTGTAACATTCTTACTGTCACCCCAGATTCTTTTCTTTCTTTCTTCATTCTGGTGCTCAGACAGTTTGCCAACAACTTACATTACATGCTCTCTCAGGAGGGTGTCAATTTTTGTTAAGATAGCTGCAGAGTGTGTATGTAACATACTGATTTTCCTCTTTAAGTTAAATACCCACTGTCAAATTAATTTTTTTTTAAATTGAGGTTATTTTTCAGTTGCAGTTTATTTTGTAATGTAGGGAGAAACAAAACCTGTTTTTTATGCCTTGAAAAGTGCTTTGTGTTTGTCAAATGTTGCTCTGTCACATACTTGCTCTGTTAAATGTTATGTGTGTCTATCTGCTCTGTTTACAGCAATCTTCTAAATCACTTCTTCAATGTTCAACCCATGTTGATCTTACTTCCCAAAATATTTGCTAAATGAAACATACTGTTTATAGAGAGTAGCTCCTAAACACGTGGATTCAATTTATTGCTGGGCAATTTGGGGTTTTGTTGCCTTTGGGAAACATAAGGAGTATAAAGCTCCCAAAGCCTGGAGATGAATCAGCTGTTCCTAAAGTCACTGTAATATCAGTAGAGCAAGCTGGAAAGGAGTTACTAAAAGGTGTATTTCTGTGATCTTTACTAATAAAAAAACCCTTTTTAGAAAACATTCCTGTATTACAGAGCTTGCCTTGATGGCACTGCAAATTTCCAAAGGGAGTTGGGTAAGCCTTTCATAGAAATGACTTGCAGACCATCTTGAGAAGATTGCCAGCCCCTAATCTAGCGTACTGGGCATGGCTGCGTTGTATGCCAGGAAGGAAAAATATGAACGTCAAACATGGGAAAAGCCTTTCTGGTGCCTTAAGAATCTGTCTTAAATTTCACCAGTCATTTGTTTTCTTGTTTTTAGCCCTGTGTTGCTTGACTATCCAGAAAATTAAATTCTATATGATGTGAAAGGGACTTATGTGTTTTAGGATTTGCTAATATTGGGTAGGTAACTTCTCCACAGGTGTGAGGAGCAGTGGAGGAGACGTGTGGTAGTCTCACAGGTTATATATAAAATGTATATATGTAATGGGTAATACACAAACTTTTCCCAGGACAACAAAAGAACGCAACTATGACAACCAAAAAAAAAAATCCCGTGCCAAGGTGAAGTCTCCTTCCATAGAAGAACGACTCCTAAACGGAGAGTTATTCCTAATGAGAAAACTGTGTTCAGTATAGCAATTGTGTTACTACACCAAATAGTGGCAGGGACAATAGCAGAAGCAGAAGCTGCCCGTGAGATTAGTTAACACATTGTTCTTCTTGGTGGAAGCACATTAGATGCTGCCTTCACAGGTCTTGCCAAGAGGGTGGCAAACCTTCATCCGACTTTTGTGGGCTCGGCCTTATTGCTGCTTAATGTGGAAGTAAACTACTGACCCAGTGCAGAACCGTGGGAAGTCGCTCGCCTGCAGTGGGACCTGCAATCTCTCTCTCCCTTAAAATAGAATTAACAATGCTATGTAACTAAACATATGGATGTACTTTAACAGGTAATAATGTGCTTTGAACCATGCTGATAAAAAGAACTATTACAGTGAATTTTTAAGCTTATCAACAGAATGCATTTAATATATACTATTGCATGGATTCTCCTGGTATTACATTTTCCATAGTAACTGGTCATTAAATTCTACATAAAGGTGTTTGTCTTCACATATAGCAAATACATATAAAAAGTCACAAATGTCATCACCTGGTGTTTTGCTTGAACGTGCGTATTCTGGACATGCCTGCAGAGTGCCCGCTAATTAGGGTAGAAAATGTTAAATTGATTATGATCATTACAGGTGAAAATGCCGCCTTCTGTCAGCTGCAGAAAAGATTAACTTCTTTTTAACAAATTTATTAAAGTTCTGTGCAATTTCTTGTGCTATTTACTTAATTATACACCACAATTAGGTAATTACATGTCATAATGATGTGATTATGTGTATTTGCTCAAAATGTACAATTAGATGCAATTACACTCTAAGAAAATGGAAAAAAATTAAGGGCTAAGTTAGTTAATTCACAAAATTTGGAGCCTGTTAGCAGTGAAACATTTACTCTAGCTTGCCAAACAGGGAGCACAGAGATGTAGGTGGCTCTGAATCAAGGTGCTCCTCAGTGACATGAATTAACATGAAAATGTCTTCGCAACATCCCCCCTCCCCCCCCCAAACAACCCACAACACGTTTACAAAGATATTCTAGAGGCCGTGATTTGATTGTTTCATTATCTATGTGTGAAATTTTAGGTACAATTTCAACAAGTCTCGTCTTGCCCATGAAAAAGAAAATATCACATTGTAGTCATGGTGTTAGTAACATCATGCAGAGCCAAGTTTGCAGAAATCAGGTGACATTTTTAAGCAATGTTAGATTTTTTATTTTCACTTCTGTACTCTAACAGCCTGAAGGCTAGATGAACATTTTCCACAGTTCTGTGCAATCCCAAGGAACGGAATTGCATTTTGTTCTTTCCTATGCTGAACCCTGGGACTCCCCCATAGGTACATGCCTTCAGCTGCTGGACATTTGAGAAAAACATCCAATATTATGCAGTTTGCACTAAAGTTGCTAGCAATGGCTACTCAGTAGCTATGCTGATAAATCATAGAAGTGAAACTTGTTTTATTTTTTCATGTAATCACAGGTCCCTAGTCCCATTCAGTTTTCTTACTGCATTTTTCTCCCTTTGTGACAGCAGCTCCGAGGACAGGGCTATGGGATTAATAAAATGGCATTCACATTGTTCTGCATCAACCCGCAGCTCTTCTAACCACTCTCTTTTTGCCAATATGCTTTAACCCTGTCACAGAAGGACCCACTGTACCTGCTGGATGGTAGCTATTTAATCCCTGCTTTTCCTGCAAGGGTATCATTTGTGCAGCAAAATGTAGGGACGCTTAGTGCTTTTAAACACAGTGTGTGGCCTTAATAATGGAAGAAGTTGAGGAAGAGTTGTTGGGTTTTTTTAAGCGCACTTTAGCTGTAACTTTGCTTTATTTTAGAATTATAAATATAATTAAGGCCACAGTTAGTGGCTTTTTCTTTCAATTTGATAGGCTTTCTATCTGCAAATATTGTTCGTCCACTTTGCCTGATCTAAACAGGTCTCTCTCATCCTCGGGAAACTATTCCCTCTTTGTTATCTCCTTTCAGCCATGATCTCTTCCCCTCCCTGTGCTCCACTATTACTTTAGGAGGGAGTTAGATCAATATATTGCTTTCTCCATTTTCTCCCTAGGGATATACCTCTTTTCTCTTGGGCAAGACCTGATTTTTCTGGGGTTGTTTCTGTTTCCAGACAATAGGCCTGGAACAAGCAGGATACCAGTCCCTGAAATAGAAAACTAATTCTAATTAATCCTAGCCAACACACCATGCTAAAAGCACTTATGGTTTTTAGCTAGAATTCACAAACTGCGCATAATTCCACTGTTATCAGTACCATTATCTGTTTATTATTATGAAATAAGTAGCATAAAAATTATTATGTTAAAAAAATTATATGTTCATTTAAATATTTTCTAGATTTGTTTTGACTATGTTTGTCCAGTGCTAGCTGTTTTGTAGTTAAATAACGTATTCCACAATTACATCCTCATTTTCTGTTTTTTAAAGAACTGCAACTGCTTTTTAAATCAACAGGAGACTAGACTGAACAAAGCATAAAGGATTGAACCCCACATCTGGAAAATTTTCTGCTATCTTGCCTTCATAAATAGGAAGCTCAGCTACATATTCTTCTTTTGGTTCCCATGGTGAACACATCAATGTTTGTATCAAGCAGATCATCAACAGTTTTGAGCTGACTGATGTTCAAAACTTCAGCAGTTCAAAGCCTACCCAAACTTGCTAGATATGTCACAGCAGAAAACCTGCACACAAAGTAACAGGCATTAAAGAGGTTTTTCAAGCCAATTTTTATTGGTTTGCAACAAAAAGAGTCTTAGAAATACACTAGAACATGCCAGGCATGTTTTGGTAACAAATAATACATTTTATTAATGTTGTGGAGCCACCAAAAAATGAATTCCAACTGTTGTAACTGTGCAGGTGAAGTAAGGAGGAGCTTGAGAACATGCCTGATGCTTAATAAAATACTAGATGAATGAGGTGGGTGCCTACATCCCTAAAATGCCTAAAAATTTTCTAAAGAAGATGTCCCTGGTATTGCATTGAAGCGGAGGTGCTGGGAAATGTCTGAATATGGCATTTAACACAAATTGAGTTTGCACAAACTGAGCATGTGGTGCCGTTAATGACTCAGACTTGTATGTGTGCTTAGTATATTGATAAAGGAATTAACTCTGTCGTAACCGAAAGGTAGAAGACGACTGTCAACAGGGAAATGCATGATTTAATCCAGAAGAAACTAGATGCGTGTTTATAAGAGAGTAAAATTCTAGCTGCTGAAACAATTTGAGGCTCTCTGATGAGCAACATTATGCAGTGTAATTTTTAGTGTACCTCTGGTATTTCCCCAAATAAAGAAACTTGCGTGGAAACGCACTGCAAAGTCATGAGTTTTGGATAAGCGCGGCCCTGGAGCGGGAGGCAGGCTTTGGGGCCGGCAGTATGGGCAGTTGTCAGGCAGGTGGGATTTGGTGTGGGATGCGGTCCTTGGAGTGCCGGTTTCTACTGGGACAGGGATGCCCCCGGGAAGGTGCAGACCCTCATGGAAGCAGCTTATGACAGGCAAAAAGCCATAGAGGTAAAACATATTTTGCCTGGAGAGGGAATAGAGCACTTCTAGCTTCCAGGATCAGGGCTACTCCTTTTACCCTTTGCCTTCTGGTTTTATAAGTATTTTACCCCTTGCCAGGTACTCTCTGAGCAACTGTTTTTCCCTGTTTATTTTCCAGCTCCTTTAGTTTCTCACTTAGACTGACCAACAATGTTTTTATTGTTATGAGCACAGACAAAATAAGCTCTCTAGGAGAACGTTGTCGGGATGCGCTTGCCTTGCTCTTCCAGAATAAGTCACAGGCTAGGCATGTTTCCAGCAATGGGGGGAAAGCGAAGCTATTCATAGCCGCGCACATCTCCATTTCAGAAGGACTGGAAGATGAAACAATTCATGATTTTGTTTCCTTTTCAGTGTTCTTCAAAGAGGTTGGAAGACTATGATTTCTTGAACCTTTAAATTTGCGACAAAGAAATCTTGTCTACAGCATGTATAAAGTCATCTTTTCATCTCCCACAATTATTATTATTATTTTTTAAGATCTATTCCTTTCTTCAGATCTGAGAAACTAACTCTTAGCTGTGAGAGGTATATTCTTGTCTCGGCAAACGTGTCACACTATCTGCCAATTCTCTGTTCTAGGGCAAAAGAAGGAGGACCTTTTTTTAAACGTGGCCTCTGGTTTGTGAAGGTTTGGATTTTGGGTGCACTGCTTGAGATATTTCAGGTTTTAGCTTTACAGATGTTACAGTGGCCCCGGATCCCAGGAACCTGGATGGAGTATTAGATACTCAGCATCTGTGAAAAGTCAGGAATCAAGATCAGCAATCATTGATCATTTTGACCTTCTGACTCCCTAATAGGTACCAAAAAGGAAAATAAAAGGTTGAAAAATTCTTCTTAATAAAAGTTAGATTTAGTGATTCCAGATAATACTACAATGATTTATATGAAGTAGATACTCATTCATCACTTTTCACATTACAGAAATACCAGCAGTGGAAATTACAGTGAAATTTATTCTACTGCTGTCTTGCAATAATATTGAGAATTGCATTTATTTAATCTTGTAAATGGCTGCATTCTGCACTTGTTTAGATGATGCAGGTATAATATGCAAGGAAAGAAGGACAGGATTGTTGTGTTATTGTACAACACTAGTTGATTTTTATTTTTTTTCTGAGAGGTTGTAATGTACTTTTAAATAATCTATGCACAGCTACTGTGAGTCAATCAAAAAATGTTCTGTTGTCCTGCTAAATCTTCAGACAACAAGATTTGGGCATGTTTAAATCAAAGGTTAATCCATACTTGGTTATTTGAGAGAGCTAAAACACAGTAATTCATTTTCTTTATGGGTTAAACATGCTGAGCGTAGTAACCAATATGTTACTGAAATTTGGGGTTTATTTTCCATTAGCTCTGACAACACAAGGACCGGTACGTGAGGTGTGGGATGTTTTCAGCAGATTCTGGCTTGTGCCATAAACGTTTAATGTGGTTCATTAGCACAAAGCCTAGCATTAAGAACGGTGGGGTAAACAATACGTTTACATGGGAATATTAAAGATTACTTCATGTCAGTTTGCACTTCTATTTTCCCAGTAACAAATGCATGTTTCTGTTTCACACTTGTCTATAGGTGGCAGCAACTCTAGTGCTTTTGTAGGCTGCAATTAAGCCCAGAAAGTTGTGCAAGCTAAGTTTAGAAGTTTCTGCATGCCCTGATGTCACTCCACACCCCTCAGAGAGATGTACAGCAAAGAGGTGGGGAAGATATGTGAAAACAGAATTATCTTTCAAATAACTGGAAGGCTTTTACATCCCGAGCCAAAAGGTAATGGTTTATCTTCCATGATTTTTGATTAACCTCCGTTGATAGGAGCATTTAAGTGTCTATTTATAACTTATGTTCCCAGTTGTGTTTGGAGCTAAATGGTAAAACTTTTAGTATAATAATGTCAAGTGAGTGCTGTTCAAATCTTAATTTTTATATACTTGCGTATTCATGAAACAAATTATCCCTATTGACTTAAGTTTGGACTAAGAGCTAAGTAACCAAAAAGCAAAAATTAACGATCACCCGCTGCCCTAAGCAGCATCATGGAAAGCCTGCTATAATGCAGCTCTAAGAAGCGGCTGCTGCTGGGAGGTGAGTGAGTATGTGTAACTGTAAAGCACAATAGGAAATGAGGCACAGTTTCTTTTTTTTTGAAGTTTTTTTTGAAACATGTAAGTGTATAGTGTTGAAAGAAACTTTAGGGGATGGTAGCTGCTGTCATCTTCGTTGTCTAAAGAATTGAATTTAAACATCTGGACTCCGCTGTGCTTGGCACCGAACAAATGGAAGTATTTTCAGGCTTAGCAGTTTTGTGCTCAGAAGTCGGTGACCCAGTTCTGGTTGCTTCAGTCCTTTGAGTTTGCTCCTGCAAACCTCCTGCTCCACTCCCAGGGCGGTGGGTTCTTTGCTTTTGATGAGCTTTGGGCTGCTTCTGGGAGGGAATATTGCCACTGCCCAGTTTTAGGCAGCCGCCCTGGCTGGCTGCCACGGGGGGTTGCCTACGTAGTCAATGCAGAGAGACACTATGGCTATTTGGATAACTTAACCTGTTCTGAAACTCCCTAAAACCTGTTAACCTGCTCCCTGCCCAGCCTCCCAGCTTCTTCCTGAGCAATACTGGAGTGCTTCATGTATTCCTGTGTGTTTGGAACGAGTTGCTCCAACTCAAGTTCTCTACAGCTTTCAATTAAATAAAAGATGTCATGGTCATGTGAAAATCTATCTAGGGGCTAGAAAACCCCTCGTCTTGCTACTGGCCTCCCCCAAAGCTGAACCTTCTCGCTTTGATCTCCTAGGCTTTCCAGAACTGATTTGTTTCTCTTTGTTTACTTTTAATTGTACATCAGCTGGCAGCTATTTTCTCATCTGCCTGTTCAAAGTGGTCACCACCTTCTCTCCATGATGGATCTGTACGACACTGAAGAGCAGCTCGCTGTTAGCACGTAATCAGCCCGAGGTCACCTGGGAAAGCAGGACCTTGCTGCCTTCAGTGCTGGCTGGGGACACTTGGTTGCTAACTAATACGTGCGATACTCGTGTTCTCCAAGAAGGCAATATGAAAGACAGTCTGGTGCATGTCATGAATGACATGAGAGAAGCCGGCATCCTATATAAATCTATTTTAAAATTCTTTGCAGTAGCCTAAAGATGGTAGGAAAGCAGATGGATAATGATAGCCCTGGGGACTTATTTCCTGATTTTTCAATGAGATATTTTTTGACGGAAAGAGTTTAATATAGCATAGAAAATGTCATTTAATTGCAACTCGTTGTTAGTACCCAATGAGATGGACCTAGGCTCTTAAATTAGCCAGCTAAAGTAGGTTCCTAAAGCTGGTGGTGTGAATATCCGATGGAAAGGGCAGTTACAGATGGTAGATGCACTTCATATATGGAAAGGGCAGGGCAATGGCAAAGCCGGTGAGAGAAAAGCATCTGCTCCGAGTGCTCCCCCGCAGTCAGAGGGGGACTGACCGCTCCGAGAAGTGCCCAAGCCCCGTTGTCTCCTCTTCCTTGCACTGCTGGGGGGGGAGAAAAGCACTTGCTGCCTGTCTTGGGCCACTGCTAAGCCCCTGTTAATTCATCTGGATGGTGGTGATAGGAGTGTCCAGTCCTCCAAATTGCCTAATTACAAGACAGAACAGATATTAGACCGGAAAAATTCCCCCCATTATCAGTGTGACAGCAAAAGCCTGTTCAAAATCTTAAAATGATCTATAAAGACAGATAAAGCCAACCAAACTTCACGTACTGCCGATGCGTAGGAGCTGCGGAGTCCCAATGGGCAGAGGAGCAGAGTTGTCCCCCCTGCGCCACGGGTGGCGTGGGGACAACTCCTGCTGTTGGGTCCCTCTGGAAATGGGGCGAAAAACATGAGCAGAGGCTCTGTTCCTGACCACACGTTGGAAGAACGCTGCTGAGTGTAACTCTGAAAGGGATGTGGGCAGTCTGGGAGGGGAGGATAGAAAGGGAAACAGAAGCCAAGTGGGTTCTGACCTGAGGAAGGAGCTTGGTGATGGGAGTCGAGCTGAGAGCTGGTGGGAAGACGAACGGGAACTGGCACAGGAGCTGCTGTGCCTGGACAGGCTGTCTTGGAAACAGAAATTGTGTGGATGGGTCTCAACAAAACCACAGATGAGACCTAAAAGGACTGAACCTCCTAGAAAATTTGCAAGATAATAATGAACTGTACTTTACAGAGAGCGAAGGCTTGAAGTGAATGACGTTGCCAGCTAGGAAGCCACAGCTATGGGGACTGAGGCTTTTTTCAGAGGTTTTAGAGTGCTCATTTGTTGTGACCACTAAAATAATTTTGCTGGTGGAATCTGCAAATGGTTTTAATGTCATGTGGCCGTAGTGAGCTTATAATTTTGCAAGACTTCTGCTGAGCCTGAGCATGACTGATGTCTGGCCTGGCAGGTTAAGTTTACAAGTGAATCTGTTTGGGCAGATAGTTTTTCATGAGGCCTGATCCAGAGATTCTTAAGGATTTGCAGCTTACTATGAGAGACCTGTCCTTAGGAATCAAGAGGTTCTGTTTTTCTACCAATTTCTGAAAGAGGCATATTTCATACTAACACAAACCCCGGTTTCCTGTTGCTATTTTGCCTGTTTGTGAGGCTAGGATTCCCAAACTAGAGCTCCTTTTAGCCCTGCAACATGCCCATTTTCTTCCTTGCCGCTGAGGGCAGGCTGGATTATAATGAGAATTGGTCATTCCTGACTAACGTGCAGCTTCTGGAGGGCGATGAGAAGCCGCGGTGAACAGCATTGCTTCCAGGTCTGCTCTAACCTGGATTATGTCGGGATTAGCAGGGAATTGACCTTTGTCTTGGTCACTGTGACTTTCCTACACCCACATCTTGTGAACTGCCAGAGAAAAGAAACAAAAACAGCGGAGGAGAAAGTACACACTGGTAAAATTTTGAATCTCTCTTAAATTGTTTATTATTGTTTCATGACTTCAGTAAAATAGGTTTTGGTTTGCAGGCCTGATGACCTTGAAGAGAGATCGCTCTCTCTGAAGAGAGCTTGTCCAGCAGACTGTCACCTTCCTCTCTTGATTTTAACCTATCTCAGCTCTACTACTTAAAATACAGTAATAGCGAGATAGGATCCCGTTAGCAAAGACCTGAAAGTCCACAGTCTTAGACAGCTGCAAGAAGTTTAAGCCACATGCTGCAGTAATACATATTTCAGAAAAAACATAGGGTTTTTTTTTGTGTGTGTGTATGTGTGATTTTATACACCAGTCCCCCATCCCTCACAATGGTATATGTATGTTTAAGGTGATCCTTAAAATCTGTTTTGTTAAGAGGTGATGATGAGAACTTTGTGACTATAAAAAGAAGTCAACATTGGAATATGGCACACAGTCTTGTGGTCCAAATAGAATTGATGGTGGAGTTGAGTTTATTTATTACTATGTTATATTACTAAAGCCAGATGCTTTTGATAAATTGCAATTTAGCCTCTCTCTCTTCTGAGTAGTGTGAAAACTCATGTGCAGTTGAGTTCATCAGATGGTGGAGATGTAAGGGACAAATTCCCCACCCAAGTGCTGCCTGAGGAAGAAAAAGGGATAAAGGGAGAAGAACATGCCAGTAGTGTTTGCTGTTCCACGGATGGCCATCTTCAGACCAATAGCCTGGTGTTTTACCATAAATTGCTGTCATAATATCATTGTCGTTATAAATCAGGTGTCTAAAGAGTGCTAATAAAAGGGGATGAGATGCAAAAAAAAGTTAGAGAGAATTGAAACCTAGGGGTGATAATAGCTAAAGGACAAACATGAGCTGAGAAACTACCTTTAAAGATTGGATTTTGCTTTCTCTGCATTACTGCACTTCCGATTCTATAAAGTCCATGAGTGAATTCCCACCATTGCAATCTTTTTATTTAATAACTACATTTGGTTGCCAAGAAAAGAGTTAAAAGAATGTATACTTTGGGACTAAGACAAAGTCTTTTTAAAGTAACTGTCAGAGGTAAGGAGAGCGCATTTGAACTTGATCTCTTCTTCCTTATGGGTGGATCAGAAACAATACTATGTGGAAATATAGAATACTGCACTGAAGTCACAGTGATGTAATCCTGTGATGTTTTAATAGGATTTATGTGAAAGTGGAGGCTTTTCTTTCCCTGTCCAGTTGGCTGAAGCTGAACAGATAAATGTCTATCAATGTGATGGGCTGAGCTCTGAAACACCATTGGCAAAGGGCATGGCTTCTCCTTTTCCCTGCATACCTCTACAAAGACATGCAGTGGACTCTTCCTTTTAAATACTCTGGTTTAGGTCTAAATGAACAGGAATAGGCGGGGGCTGGCATGCACAGGAATCGCAGGATGGGGAGTGCTCTTTCCTACTTTTGGCCCAGAGCACTCCTTCGGGCTGGCAAATCATGGCAAATGTAACTTGGCAGCCAACCAGGCCTCAGATCTCTTTCCTTTGGGTTTACTCACCTACCAAAATTTTCCAGCTTGATTATACCACGGTCACCGTACTTAAACCATAGCAGCTGCTGCTGGAGCAGGAACTCCTTGGTCTGTGTAAGGGTGGAAAATCAGTTTTTCACTGCCCTTGGCTGCTGCCTGCCGACACCAGCCTCTCCTCCTGGCTTTTCCTTCTTCCCCACGGTGACAGAAGCCTTGAGTTTCAGAGCTTGAACCTGTCCTCTGCTACAGGCGAGGAAGGTGGAGTGAGTGAGCATATTTAGGGTCTTTGCCCCTGCGCTCAGTGCCAGCGGGTCGTGTCTGTTCCTGAGCAGGAAGAATTTCCCTGGCTCCATCTCTTTCCCCATGCATGGGATGGTGTGCCACTGTCACGCCTTTAGCTTAGTTTTGCTCAGCTGTTTGCATTTATATATAGTTATTTTTCAATTGCTTATATTTCATAGGTTACATAGGATACGAACAGTTTGAGGAGAATGACAGGTTTGTTTGCTTGGGTTTTTTTTTTTTTAAGTTTCTCCTTTCTTCTCTCTGGGTTAAGCTATAAAAGTTTATGTCAGAATTCTCAGCCTCTAGAAACTGCATAGGTTATTAGCACCCTTTTTTCTCACAAACAACAAACACTGCACCTCAGTGAAGGAACAGGCATTTTTCTCTGGAGCAGAATAGTTGCCAATTGTGTTTCTGAAGGTATTAAAGCACAGCTGGGAATGGGACACAGCCTCGCAGTGCGTAAACAAGGGATCTTCCTGACTATGCATGAAAACCATCAATTCACCAGAACGGCAGCTTGCTTGCCACATAAAACACACTTGCTGATGGTCCTAGAAAATACTTCCCCAGGGCTTGTTAATGGCACATCCACACTTGGTGACACAGTTCAATTTTCATTCATTTGCTTACCTGCTTGTGGAAACACAAACTAGAAATGTCAGAGTTTTTCTCCTGAGTTGTCATTCTCACAGTCCTTCTCCAGGGTTGCCTTTCTGATTCAACGGTTAGGTCAATTAATGTTCACATCGCCACTAATTGCATTGCTCCAAGAGTTACAAGAAAAATCAAACAGGACGTAACAACAATTATTCTAGGAGCTCCGTGTGACCAGGACAATTTGGAGTATCACAGCTGATTCAGTAGCCTACTAGTCTTTCAGTCCTAGACTGAACAATTTTGTTCAGAAGGAGGGTCACTTCAGTGACCGCATCTTGCATACAGTGGCATGACGTTTTCCTAAACATCGAACCTAGAGAAATCACATTCATTAGCAGGGCAGTCAGCCCCAAGTAACACTAAGGAAGAATTTACATGCCAGAATGGGCAAAATGGGAAGCATAGAAAGAGTGGCACCGACTAATTCTGCTGCCATCCTGGTTATTAGCTATATTAAGACTGCAATCATTAAAACACTGGGCCGCTTCTTCCAATTAGCTCAGAGTGCACTGGGCCTCATTAGTGCCCATGTCCAATAGATAATTGGGCTGTTTTCTTGCACCCAATCGCACAACGTGGAAAAACCAAAGGAGAGTTATGAAGGCTGGATGAGTGCTCAGCATGTGAGATTTTTATTTTTATAGAGAGGAATAATAGCTTCAGTTTTATTTTCTAGTTCAATGCTCAGGGGGAATGTATAGAAATACAGAATGAACATCAACAAAATAGTGCAGGGAGCGGAAAGCCCTGGCTATGGGTAATAACCTGGCTTTTTTTTTTTTTTTTTTAATGGTGAAATATCAGGACAGTCTAGTGAAAACTGGCTTCCTGATAATGCCCAGTTACGAGATGATAGCACCTATTAGTGAACAGTAGCCAAGGGCTTAGGAGAGCTTCTCTCCAGTGCAAGTGACTTCTCTGAGGTATCAGTGTAGTCTGAGATAAACAGGCTGATTATCCTAGGATAAAGTATGAAATAATGGAATTGAAAATTAAAAAAAAAAAAAAAGTAGTATCATAGGCCTGAAATAAAGAAACTGTTGATAGAAAAGAAAAAAAAAAAACCAAGGTTTTTCTTCTCCTTAAGATCAGGCAATCTTGACTTGCAGCATTGTAAAGCAAGGAGTTGTCATCTACAAGGCAAAGGTTTACAATGATCTGACAGAGGACAAATCTGTCTGGGGACAAACAGAGATACACAAGAAAATAAAGCAGAGATAAACAATTTCAGACTTTCCTATTAAGAAAAGCTTCTTTTTTAAAATACAGAGAATGCTGTAGGGACTTCCAGAATCTTATACTATTTGTAATCTCACCTTTAAACTGCCTGCTGGAAGTAATTTTAGTAAGTTTATAAAACTGTTTCTCTCTCTCTCGTACACCCCCCCAAGTGCACTAACACACTCTTTCCTATTCATTTAAGTACCCCAGACCTATTTCCCACCTCCTTTTCTGAAGAAGTAAAGGTACCAGCAATGGAAGGTTATTTATCATGACTGCCATAATTGGACCCAATTGGGAAAATGAGATTACCTTCAGTGAATTGCAAACCTGCAAATGTAAGCTGCAGACACTGTTTTGCTGGACACGTCTAGTAACCTGCAGCCATTCACCATGATGAGTTCCAAATGCCAAGATCATTAGCACAAAGGCAGGTGTTTGTGCATTTCAATTCACTAAATTAAGATGATCACAGTCATTTTGCTAATATTACAACGCGCAAATGTAGACCACCTCAGATGATCATTTTGAAGAGAGAACTTTTTTTAAAAGTTAGAAACAAACTTCATCGATCTAATTGTTCATTATTAAGATAAAGATATTTCTATAGTAAAATATCTGGATAGTCATCAGCTCAGTAAGGTATGAATTATTGGTCTGCTTTAGCATCTCTTATTCTCATAACAGGACTTCAGTGAAAATGTTCTCGTGGGCTCTGGTTTACATTTTCAATCCGTGAGCGAGGGAACCCTGCAGTGTGCTGTGAACAAACGGCCCAGCCTGGCGAAGGGATCCTCGGAGCCTGGTTCCTACGGTAGTCCAAACAGCCTGCTCCTGATGAGCCCGACAGAAGCAGACGGCGAAACGCTTCTTGGAAGGCGAGTCAGGAAATGAAAAGCCAATTCTAGAAGATTTGGCTGTCCTAAATTCTGGGTTAGCCATTCCCCCCCTTTCTGCTGCTGGCGATGCTCTGGACTGCAGGATTCTTGCTGCCCTGGGCACCCTGTGCAGAGGCCAGGATACATTGTGCAGTTATTTATTTGCAGATGGAGGTTAAACAAGGATCTTGCTACACCCTGAGTAGGCTTAGCTTTTTTTTTTTTTTAACTTGTATTGTTTGTTTCTTTTTAATTTGGAAAATATATTTATATTCTATTTTCGAAAATTCTAGATGAAATTGTGCAAATGGCTCCTCAGACTTGACAGAAGACCTACAGGGTAATGCAGTAAAGCTTAGTATTAACAAAATTACCACAATTTGTGCTAAGAGCATCATAGCTTCAACTAATGTAAAAATAAGTGAAGGATTTCTGAAAAGCAGTACATCCATTTAATGCTTATCTGGAAAACTAAGTGTACTGAATATATAAGGAAATAAAACCAAAGAACTTCTTCTGGCATTCTCTCATCCTTTTCCCCTGACGTGCCGTTATTATGCATTACAATAGGAAAAGTATTTGTATTCGAATGTGAAGTCTGTTTTTAAAGATGCAAGCGAATAAAATAAATGTTAGTGTAGTGCAAACACCCACTGAATTATCTTTTTACGCTAACTCAGCCTCAGCGTATTCGGGAGAAGACCCTGCGCTGGCTGCTGGGTACCTTCGACACAGGCTTGCAGAATTCCAAAAGTAAAACCCAACCTCAACAGATGTTTTGTCTGGTGCTAACTCTCCATCTTTTTTTATACCGTGCAATACTTGTACATTTTGTATGAGCAATTCCCACAGGAATTGGCTGTTACATTAGAGGCAAGTGCTGGCATATAAGAGAAGAGGATATGTATTTTCTTAGAAATGACTATGCAGCATTTTTTGAAGGAGGTGGCTTTGGTATTGTTATGCATGCATGTGAACGGCCCTGAAATTCTAGAATTTTAGTCTTTAGAGAAATTTATTACTGTTATGGGCAAAGAAGATCTAAATATCTTAGATTTTTATCTGTACATCTGAATCCAAACTGAGAGGTTATCTATGGGCTATCTCTTCCCTGAAACATTTAATATTCAATTTATAATGCTCAGAACAAGCATTTACTTCAGCACTGTGAAGTTTCATCTTTTTAAACCATGATGCATCCTTCAGTAGGAGGATCAGGCCCTACTGGCTTGTTGTCAACTGTGAATTTAATGCAGTGTTGAAGCATTTGTGATAAATTAATTTCAGCTTTGTCTCCTAAAGGGGTCTCATCTTGCATCCTTTGTACACTGACAGTTTTACTGAAAACCGTGTCACAAGTGAGGTATAAAACACAGCAAATCATGTATTTGGATTACAAGATAAATCTTTTTGGCTTGTGTTTATTAATACTATTTAACTGTAGTGATGAGGCAAAGGGACACTGATAATTGCAAATTTGAAGGTTCTCTATTTTGAAAAGGCATTTCTCCCAGACCAGCTGGTAGAAAAATATTCATCAATCAATTAGGACTGTCCCAGGAATTTATTAAGTTTTACATAAACTGTTATTTCTGCCTAATTGTATTATGAATAAGCAACTGCAATAAACAGTGAAATTCAATCTTCTGAATAAGCACATAACTACATTCTTCACTATTTTCTGGTCTTTGACAGCTCAGTAGTTAAACTAGATGAACATGGAGTATAGTACATGAAAATGGATTAGAAAGAAATTGATAATGTAGCACATTTTCTCCACTTCCTTCTAAAACACTTAGTGAAAAGCAATCAGTTCTAAAAACCTCTGTCCATGTATTAGTTAATCAATACGAATGTTCAGCCTGCTCCAAGATATTTTAACACCTGTCAAAGCTAACTCACCAGTCATTGTTCAAATCTTACATGGAATCGAAAACCACAACTGAAAACCTTTCCCATCTCCAGGGGATTAACTCTGGGGGAAAAAAAGAGAGTGTGATTCTGGTTACTAGAAATGAGAGGGGGGGGAAAGATCCAATTCTCAGATGATCCAATTATTATTAAAAAAACTATGTTAAAAAAAAAAAAGAGAGCTGGGAGAGTGAGGAATTTAATCATTATTATCTCCCTCTTGTGAGGCAGTGTGAAAATCTGCCAAACCCACCTTTGCTTGGTTGCTCCAGAGGTGTGAGAGGGAAGGAGAAGTAAATGTAAAATGATGCGTCGGAGAGGCACTGTGATAGAGCGCAGCAAGGGAACTAATTTCCTCTCACACTGCGGGAAAAAAATCCTTTTCAAGTCTTGTGATATTATTAATGAACTATGAAACTCCAGTAAAGAACTTGGGGCCATGTGTTGCTATTACTGCTCCTTGGTAGAGCAGAATATAGCTACATTTACTGTGGGGTTAACACAAGATCCCTGACTTGTATATACCATTCCCCCCTCCCATTATATACCAGGTTTAATACCTCTTCTCTATAATTCTCTCTTTATAATGTCTATCATATATTATCTCCCTATAATACCTATCTTTAATATTTCCTCTCTATTACAATAAATATATTAGTTGGCAGGTTTAGTATCTCCTCTCATTCAAATCACATTAGGCTCAGGCATGACAAACAAGTGTGAGGAGTATTTTCTTGAGGTTTTAAAACACAGCCGTCTGAAATCTGTACAGCTCTGTAGTTAAAATTGGAAATCAAATGTACTGTTTCTGATATTTTCCCTTCCGAAAGGGAAGTGGGAAAGTAGAGGGTACTGCTGTGACACTGTCAATCTGAACTAACGTACTATATTGGTTTTATACATTAATTAATGAATTATATGTTAAGATATTAATTTGTACGTATGTATTTTTACCTTGATTTATTACCGCTAAGGAAACTGGGGCTTGTGCTCCGTCCTTGTGGGGGCTCCTGCTGGGAGAGCACTGCTCCTGTCTGGGGCTCTGCTGCGAGGAGGACACTCGTCTACTGCAAACAAAAGTGATGCTGTGTTTATCCTGCGTTTCCTTCATACAGCGGACCAAGAAGCCGACCATTTGTCAGGCTGATTCTCACCCTTGGGTCAGAAATTTGCAGTACATGTGCCAGCAGGCAGAGCAGGGCTGGCTGGTGCAGGGACACTGGTGCCACCCAGTGTGTGTCCCAGCCACATCCAGCTCCTTTCGCTGGGTCACCCAAAGTTACTTCTTCAACTCCATCAGCATCTATCCGAAATAATTAAGAGCCCCTATTCCTGCCACCGCCTCCCGAGACCGGGAGCAGGCAGTTTTTCTGTTGAACTGCCAGGGCTGTAGCAGCACTGCCCTTGGCTTGCCCTGCTGAATGCGACACCTCCGCGCCTGGGGGGAATTTTGTTGGACGGTGTGAAAGGAATGGCTAAATGAGAAATCCCTGTGTCTGCCCGCTCCTTGAGAAGTTATGAATCCAGGATAGCGTGAACTATGAAAGCCATTAATATTTGGAAAAACCTTACCCAGGCAGCGTATTTATTTTTGGCCGAACGCCAGACAGGGGATGGAGTGCTCTGAGAGCTGAGATCCTGGTAATGAGTTCTTCATCACCTGTGAGCTGCTAATCCTGATGCTTTAGAAGGTTTTTTAAAAATATTATTAATATATCTGTATCTATATATGCATGTGTGAGTCTGTCTATATCTGTTTAATTTTTTCCCACCAGCAGACAACTCCAGCAAGAACAGCATTAGGACAGGACAGCAGCAGAGTCCAGGTAGCTGGTTACAACGACCTCGTGGTCGTGCCAGATGTGCAGCGCCTCTTCTTGTTAATAGGTCTGCTCCAACGCTTAGAGTTACTTTTTGTTCAAGCCATGGAAAGATTTATGGATCATTTGTTTTGGATTTACAACTAGATCATGTGGTGATGAAAAATGCCATATTGACAGTACTGAAAACTGATGCATATTGTCTTCCCTCAAGCTAGGCACAAGCAACACAGACTGCAACCCTGCAGGCATTTTTTGGCAAAGCCAAAGATTTCCTTATGGTCCCTGAAGTGAATTTTTGTGGGAATTTTTTTCCACACTGGGCCTGTAGGAGATTAATGGGCTCAAAGCTGTGGAACCCACAAGGGTTTTCTTCCACTGCACAGCAGCGACATAAATGTTTTTCTGACATTCTCATCAGGGCCTCAGGTCCCCTTGCTCAGCTGGTGAATCTGACAACCAAACCCATAGCCACTGAGAAAAAAAATGAACAAAGCAAAAAACCTCTATGATATCACAGTAATTCTCTCCTAATGTGGAATAATTTGTTTGCTATTTCTGAGGCAAAGAGAACAAACCAGCATGTATCATTATATTGCTGTATCAATCAGTGGTAAATATGTATACTATATATAAATCTGCTTACCCTATCTCCACGAGGCTGCAGGAGATCTACAAAAGATAGCAAGAAGGCCATGTGAATGACCATAAAAATGAAATGGCATCTGTTTGTAGAAAACACTAACTGGACCAGAGCTTTCTGGGTTAGAAAACTGATGACTGCAGTAAGGATCTAACAGGAGCCTACAAAATTATCAGCAGGATAAGGAAGTGAATTGTGAGTCATGAATTGTTTGTTTTCTATAAAATAGAGATTTTAGGAGATCTCTACTTGGAGAAATAAATTTCCCAATGAAAATGTTAGGCAACTGTTTTTACAAGGAGGGGTTGTTCTTCCCAACAGGTAATTAAATTACAGAACTGATTGCCATGGGGTTACTGTGCTGACAAAAAATAAAAAATGGTTTCAAAAAGGAATTCATTCATGCCAGTAAAAGGGTGATGTGGCTATTATAAGCATATCTATATATCTGATAAAATTTAAATATATATATCTCTTTTATATATATATGTGATGTAGCTTGTATATATATTTAAATGTGTGTATATATATATAAAAAAGCCTTTTTCAGAGTAAGGATAGATTTTTAGTTGTGGTGTATTAAAACTGATTCCATCTCTGGGCACAAATAAAGCAAAAGAATCATTTATAAGGTATGGGAAATGAAGTTTCTCCAGCGCAGACAAAAAAGTTGCGCTTTTTCTATTAGGAAGTTTGCTCGACTGCTCCATGCTGCTCCATAGTGTGAGGCACTTGCTGCTTTGATGAAAATCTGAGAACACTGAATTAGAATCTGCATTAGTTATGTAGGTAAAAAAAAAGTCCTGAAAACGTACAGGGCTGCCAACACAGTGGGTGCCTTCGCATCCTTTTCCTGCATAAAATATACTCCCATAGATCTTCATCCTCCACAAAATGACAGGATAGTCCTGCTTGCCAGCACCAGGCTGTAATCGTTCCCTGCAACTGTACTGTGGCATTCACACAGGCTCCTTCAACAACAGTAATATGGAAGTTGTCTTCACAGGCAACTGTCCTCAGAGTGACATTTTTCCTATCTAGGCAAACAGATTTAGCAGCTTCCTTAAGCACGCTTTCAAAATTATAGAACTAGTTTAGTGTTTTTTGGCACGGAAGAAACAACAGACCGTGAATGCCAGCTGGACTGAGGCTGCTGAACCCCAACAAACCGGACTGGGGCTGCTGTGCCTTTGGCCCTCCAGGTCCCAGGCTGGGACAAAACTCGGGTCTGGTGACCCCGGCACGACGGGTCCCTTAGCCCCTTCTGGGCTCTGCCAGCCGCTGCAGGTGTCGCGGCCGGAGGAGCGCCCGCGCTGGACGTGGTGGGAGCAGGAGTCGCAATTCCGAGCATCCCGGTCTGACTGTCCGTCCCCAGAACCCTGCAGGAGTATTTACTATTTAGGATTTATCTAGTGGTGCCTGGCGGTGGTGAGGAAGCTGGCTTCCTCCAGGGTCCTCAGCCAAACCTGCTGGAAATAGCCCAGAGTAAATATTAACGGTTTGCTCCTGCCCTTGTGGCCCTTGACATGTGAATCCTGACTCTTGCAATGTCATTTGATGGTGCGATCGGTTGACTCTTGCCTGCTCCGTTTGTGTTTGAACAGCGCAGCCTCTTCATTGGTATGGTTAGCTGTGCACTTCCAGCTTTGGGTGCTTCAAGCTCCCATGGGGGTAAAAAATATCACAAGGAAGATGCTGAAAAAGAAGTTTGGTAAGGAGGCATAGAGGGAGCTCACGACAGCACGCAAAACTTGGTCGTTTTGTGAGCAGGTCCCCCAAATTTTCCACACAACCTCACTGGGCCTATGGGAAATGAGCATGCTCTAACAAGATAGCAAAGCATCAAGTGTTTAATGGGAGTGTGAAGGCAATAGAGACATCTAAATTATAATTTTGCTTCAAACATCAGCTTTGCTGACACTGAGCAGGTCTTGTGTCTCCCTTCTCACTTTCTAGAGTCCGTCCAGTTATATGCTGTAATGGAGAGGAGCAGCTCTAAGAAAGCCAAACCCCAAAGGTGTGCAAAACTTTCCATGATAAACATGGTTAAAAAAATCTGAGGAATAAACTGGTGAGACAAACTTAACCTTGTTTGCACGGTGATAACAGAAAGAGTATTAAATAGAAAAAGCTTTGCTCAAATGGAAAAAGAGCTTGGAGCTTCTGGCCAGTAACTAATCAGAATAGATGCTTTAGCACAAACTGATGCTGCTGCACGTTTTCCACTGCTAACCTGCTGCTCTGTTTATTGTTGAAAAGTGTCCTCTTTGCAATGACTTTTATAGAGAGATCTGAGAGCAGACTGCAGCTGAAGCTGTGCCAGCTAATGAAACTCGTGTGAGGAGGTGACCTAGGCTTGGAAGTTGCTTCGATAACAAATATTCGCCTAAAAATGTGCTGAACTTGCTGTACGAAGAACTTCTGGTTTTGAGCAGATTTTGCATATTTGGATATTATCAGGCATAAATTCAGTATTTAACATTTAATCTAATTATCCTAGGGCCTTACATTTATAACGATCTTTGGGACGTTCTGTAATTAAGTAACCATTAATAAACATTCCCATCAGTGTTGCATTAGAACAAGCCATTTTGGAGTCAGTTTAAACAGGTGTAGAAAGCTCAAAATAGATAAGTAAACAAATATGTTAGCAAATAAATAAAGAGTAAGCTATTCCATGCATTTCTGTTCTCAGTTCTCAGGGAAGGGCTTTATAATTGAGCTACATATCACTATTAGAGATGCAATTACCTGTAATTGCCACCTTTAAAAGCAAGCCTTTGTTTAGAAAACAATATATAGATGAATTGTGTCGAGGTGCACAAGTTGTGAATTGGCTTTAGTTTCGCAATCTCAACCATCACGTGAAAAATACTTTTACATCTCCAAGGCGGAGAGGCCAAACTGTGCTCTCCGTTACACCTGGGTGAATCAACAGCAATCCACCAAGATCCATCAAGTTATTTTGGATTTCCATTCATGCCAGAATTTGTCATATAATGCATAATAGGTGGTAACAATTATTTTGAATAGAAAGCAAATAGAAAGTGTGGCTCTTAATCAATTTAGATACTAAAATCTTCAAAGCTCTTCCAAGGATTACTCTGGATTTAGATTGTATTTTTTGTGGAGAGGAATCAGATCCTTCTTATTTATTGGCACAACAAAACTTTTCTTAATGATGCTTAAGGTTGCCCTGTTACATATCTCACCTGTGAAGTCAAGGGGAAAGTCTTAATCAACAACGATCAGCTTGATATCACCTATATCACTGACAATAATGCACCCTTTGAGTTTTCAGTTTTATGGAGTCCCTGTATAACATTATTCTGCATTAATACTACTGGGTCACTATGAAAGTTTTGCAGTAAATTGCAACTTTATTAGTATGCATTTGAGAATAACAGTAAATAACAGAAAAATATAAGGAAACACAAGTCAGCAGATTTTTTTACGTAGATGAAGAAACTACTTGTACTGTCATACACACATAGAATGTATATCATTACATTTCCCAGCCAGAAAATAATATTGTACAGATTAAGCCTGCACTGTAAATGCTTTTATTATTTTTGTAAAAGTTGCAAACAGCTAAAAATAGGACTTGATAATGAAATTGCTGACAAGCCTTAACCATAGCCCAAGAATGCAATGCTATAATACAGTTGTGCCAAGCTACATTATGTTGCTGCAGTGATTAATTCACTGCTGGTTTTGCTGAAGCTGTGTTCTGCAGAAGCATCCGTAGCTCTAGTTAATCCATATCTGAGAGCGTGAGAGGGGATATAAACTGAGTAAGCACTGAGCAGAATTGCAGTACAGTGCAGGACCCCTTTTGTAACACAGGATCACTGCATTGCTTCATAATATAAATAGGAATGGAAGTCATCAGGAGGTTCACATCTTATTAATTACAGCCCAAAGGTCAATGGTTCTCGCTAAGGCTCATTTCTACTGCTCCAAAAATTCTCTAACCCAACAGCCAGGGATTTTCTTGCTAACAGGTAATTCTGAGCCAACACAGCCAGCTCTAAAAGCTCTCCTATTTACTTCAGTTGATGGGGTACCAACTACAGCAAAAGCACATAGCCATGAAATGATTTTCTGGAGCAAAGCGCATTAGTCAGACCGGAGACGGCTCTCTACAATAAAGCCCAAACTGGTTTCCAACAGCCCCAGAAAGCAGAGTCCAAAGATGGCTTAGGACTGCCTCCTGCCCACCCAGCCTGTTTAAAGCAAATATTTTGGCAGCCAAGGGTTTCTCTTACAGTTTGTAAGTTGGCACTTGGGCTAGGTGGTTGTTGTAGGTTCCTTCCAACTGAGGTTCTCTTCTCTTCCTGTACAGTGTTTAGACTTGTTAAAAATAGTGTATTTGACCTTCCTGTTGAGGTTAACAGGGCCGAAACCTGTTGAGGTTTTGACCTTCCTTCAGCTTCAGGACATGACCAAATTTCAAAATCTTTCCCCCAAAAGATTTTGATGCCAGACCTGGCAATATTACTTTGCTCTTTGCGTGAACTAGCACCATTAGCAAAACTCTAAAGGAGCTGAATCTTTTTAATACCATTGTAAGTGTGAGTAGAATAGCTATGATGCAATTATCTTAATTAAAGTTAATTAACATATATTTATGCAAGGTAAAAAGGCCATGACAAAGGGAGAATACAATGGAGACACAAGAAGCAAAAGTTCAGATCCTCTTAGCTTGTGTAAAGTGCTGTAGCTTCCTATGAGCTACTGGAGTTATGCAGATTACTGCCAACTGAGGCTTAGCTTTGTATCTATTATAGAAGGACCTAGACTGTTTGATTCCCTATTCATTAATATTTGTGTAATGAGTTTCCTAGTCTTTCATAAATTAATATTTGTGTGAGAATGAGATACTTCTTGTTCAATGTTCTGCTATTCTAAAAAGTTTTAGTCACACAATTAAAATGGAAACAATGCCATAGGACTAGCTGACCAAGTACAAAGAACAGGTAATTAGTAAAAGTGGAAGGTTTGAAGGTAGTGTATTGACATAAAAGCATTTACCTGTGACCTTATCAGGCAGTTACAAGTGTAAATATATATATGTTATAACTGGGATCATCTCTCTCTAATTCAGAAGCAGAAAAGTGCATTAGATTTACAGGAAACAGTGTGTAAAAGTAGCTGGATGAAGCTAATGTGTTTATGAATATATATGGTGATAACGTTTTCTTGGTGTTGGCAAATGAAAGTACATTTGATTTGAAGCTTCTCAAAGTGGAGGGATTTCAAGAGGTTGCTTAATTTTATAAAGGGTTTGTGCACACACATGCACACACACACACATTTTTTTGGCAAGTTCTCCTGAGCTGTCTCCATATTCCATCTGGCAGGGTTCAAGCCATGATCCTTTTCTTTTTTTTGTGCTGCCGTATTGTGGTTTGTTAACTCAAAATTTGAAAAGAAACCCTGTAGTAATGATGCCAGCACAGCCGATGTCCTGCCAACTTTTTGCAATTTTCCTTTAACCCTGAGATGTGTGAGAGGTGGATATGCATCAAGACACTCCCGTGAAACACCAGGAAGTCTGTTAATTATTTTGCTCCTTAATAAAGTGATTTGCTGTAGCTAAGCGTGGTTGTAATAAAGCAGCTCAGTATGGCAAGCAAATGTCTAAGACGCGTTTGTGGCAAATACTTTGAAAATACACTAAGTATGGGAAAGAGCATGAATGTGATTGGGGAGAAGTGTTGGTTGAGCTGGAGAGCCTTCAAGGAAAATATCTGACATGTTGTGCCACCCTGCCCATTGCAAAAGCAAAGAGTTTGGTTTTGGACCTTATTTATGAACATTGTTTTTTTCTGACAAAACCAATTTAATAGGATCCAGAGAAGTAAATGTAACCACTTACATGTAATCAGAAGCTACCTGTTCTAATAGTCTCTCCTTCAATGTAATAAGAAAGTTTTACTGTGGGTCATCCCACAGCCTTAGCAATCTCCCAAGAGCTTATTGGGCATCTGCCCAAAACTGAAGCCAGCACTGATGATTTTTAAACACGTTTCAAAAAACATCAGTCAAACTATGGTTTGATTTCTTTTTTAATAGGCCAGGAACATTATACTGCGAATTTTCAGGTGAGCTCGACTTGGAAATTCCAGATTGGCAACAGGCAAAACAAACAAAAAAAACCCAACAACAAAAAAGGAAAACAGCCATAATGGTGGATTCTTAAGCCTTACATAAAATGGTCTGTTTGAAAGAACCAGGATTCTGGATTGAGTGTTTGACCATGGCGGGAGAGGGAAAGGCAGAGATACATGTGCGAAAAAGTAGAGTTGAGAGGCCCTGCAATGAAGTAATGGGTGCTCTTCCATGTCAGCTGTAAAATGCATTTTAAGATGATTCTCTGTAGGAAAAAATACAGAATGATCCCAAACATAGTTACATGCAGATAAACTGTAATAAAAGTTCCACAAATACACAGTTCCCCATTTTCTCTACTTAAATAGATATAATTAGATGAAACAACTGAGGACCGATTTCATGTTCCATGCACAGTTATTGAAATTATCAGAATGGAAAGGACCCAGGCAACTGGATGAGAATAATATTTATGTACTGAAATATGCACCTTCTTTCAGCTAGAACAGTATCTAAGAAAGTGATAGAAATCTGCAGAATCTCTCTTGGACCATTACAGAAATTAATTCACACATGTATCTCAGTATAAAGTCTCATGCAGCTTTCTACTGCGGGAGCTCGCTATGTGAACAAAATTAGTCTTTGCTGGCACTGTACACTTAATTACTGAAACAAAGGTGCTACAGTTTGATCCTTGGATTATCGTGGGCTTGCCATGGGGAACTTAAGTTACTAGATGTGACTCTGGCTTGTTGACTTTTAACACACTTTCTCAATTAAGCTGTGCATGTCCCCAAATTAAATAGCAATTCATAGTTACTGCAAATTGATTTCTACCCAGGCTGTGGCTAAAGCTGCCAAATGAAATGTCAGAGAGGAATATCTTCTTAACTTAGAATATTATACTGATTTTCTTAAAAAATTGTCTTAGCATTTATAAACACTTGGTAAGTAAACTTCAGACCTTTGTCCAATCTTTTCTTTATGAAATATGGAAGAACCTCAGTGATTTATCATTCTCTGAATTTTATTGTACTGCCTTTTTTGTGTATTTAGGATCAGTTAATATGATTCATACAGCAGACCAGAGGGTAATTTAAATTTTAATATATTGCAGTCAGGCAGTGTCAATGCACTATTTCCATCTGTGGAAAGGTACCAGTTCTCTGATTGACTGATTACGGCAAAAAGGAAAAATCATATCCCCAAGATGCATCACAAAAAAGACATAAAATGTACATAAACATGTCAGTTTATTCTGACATTACAGGCACTAGCAGGATTTGCCAGATGTCCGCGTGTCGCAGGTATCTGCAAGCCTTAGCGATTCTAGATCAGTCACTTAGAAATAATGCGGAAAGATCTCACTTGGCTTCGGAGTTCAGCACGTTCAGTGTGCAGAGCAACCTGAACTGATTTGTAAATCCCTGGCTGTTCAGGAAGGAACTGAAGAGAAATGCTGGTGTTACGCTTACAATTCAGGATATCAGGGTCCAGTTCTTCACCTGGCCGCAGACTTTCTGCGCGCTCCCCTGGTCCCTCGTACGCCGGGCGCTGCCGGTGTCCCCCACCTTTCCCCCTCCCC
This sequence comes from Haliaeetus leucocephalus, assembly GCF_000737465.1. Taxonomy (NCBI): domain Eukaryota; kingdom Metazoa; phylum Chordata; class Aves; order Accipitriformes; family Accipitridae; genus Haliaeetus; species Haliaeetus leucocephalus. Next base: position 7,094,516 of record NW_010972698.1, on the reverse strand, counting down.
GTCCGAAGGCAGCCTGCCTGGATGTAAACCCCCCCGAAACAGTTCTGCCTCTTCTTTCCAGGCAATACGAGTAATGCAATTAATATTTACTAATGATAATAACCAAAGCTCAAGTCAGGAGAGCAGGGCGGTGAAAGCCTCGGCTCTTCTGAGCGCTGCCAGTCAGCTCGTCTTCACCTTTCTCCCCATCGTGTTTTGTGAAGAGCCTCCCAGCTGGCGCCCAGCATGGTGCCTGCAGTCTATTAAGCTGTTTTACAAGAGTGAGTGGCATGTTCATAAAGGCGATTAAGCGAGGTACAAGTATCAGAAAAGCAAGGATTCTGTGGTGTGCTTCATTAGCACTTACGCAACCTAGCTGCAAGTGCAAGTGGAACCTTTGAATTAAGCTGTAGTAAAGGGAATTATGACAAGGATATTCCTTGAAGTGAATCTTGAGATTATAAAATAGACTACTTGCTAAATATGTAAACGTGTTAATGACTGACCATTAGCCCGCTTTATTAAAGACATAGAAATGTAAAGAGTAACGCAGTCTAGATTTTCCTTCTCTGCTGAATTACTCAGCAGTGGTAATGTAAGCTGACTTTTGTTGTCCTTTATGCAGCAAAATTCAAACTTAGATGACTTAGGAGCGGAGTCTCTGTACATCTATAGATGGTCTACATATAATGAAGCTTTTGAAGTTCTACTGCTTTATACCAGCTAGAGATATGACTCTGATTTTTTAAATAAAAGGCAACTGGCTTAATGACAGCTGCTTTGTTAATACATGTTAAGCTGAAGTCTGGCCCCGATTCCAAACCTTCTTCTAGGCAAATGCAAATGCAATACCTTCAGATATTCCCATTTTACAAGATGCATAGATAAGAGTTTGGAATCAGCATTACAGTTTTGGTAATCATTAATTGTATGGAATATTTTGGGCCATTTCTACTTAAATTCCATATACTGAACATTGGTATTTACACATTTGAACAAAATATTCAGGGTAAGAGAACTTGCTGTGTTGGTATAGATCATTTATTCATGAAGTCCAGTAGCCATCTGCAGCAGCGAGCAATAACCGAGAAGGAGGCAATCATCTTTCATAATTACAACTAACCAAGTGTACATCAGTGCATACTATTTGTTATAAAATTCTCAGTTTATTGTCACAAATAAACTCAGGGGTCAAACTCTATGTTAAAGACATGAGTAAAGTGGATTTGAAGCTTAGGTTACTGGGAGCTGCAAGCTCCCAGTGCAAACATAAAATTCTGGACTATAAAAATATCTGATTCACTTACTAAGTGACTCAGCATGATGCTGACTGCACATGTGCACAGTACTGAACAAAGCAACTCAGGAAAATGAGAGAAAAATATGATAAGCAGAGATGATGTGTCTGACAGTAATAGTAGTGAATTATGTTATTATGATTATATAATAAAAATCTTTGTGCAAAAAAATTACTGCACCTTAACAAGATGTTTTAGAGAAAATATATATATACATATAATGTAATTGTTACAATAATGGAGGGGAAAGAACAGATATTTTATGTCAAATGATGTGTTTTAGCTTCTTGATTAGTTAGATTTTACCAGAGAGAAACTGAAATTAAGAATCAACTACTATTATTAGACATGAAATTGAGGAATATGAATCTGTGCAAGCACATTCTGGTTACACAAGAAAGCTGGCATTGAGACACTAGCTCATAGGCAGGTACTGTCATGTTTTCCAAATACCCTGTCAGGTCCTTTTTGGAGGTATCAGTATTTTAGAGGTGGACTATCTAAAGGATGGGATCAGACCTGCGAGTGCAATGCATTTACTTTTTGCCAGAGCCCTAAAGCCAGTGCAGCCAGAGGTGAGGAAATGTCAAAATGCAAGAGGATCTTCCAGCCCTATCTTGATCCCAGCACACCACGGAGGACAACCTCAGCCTAAGTCAGGCTGGTGAATGCAAATAATATTTCTCAGATAGCATCTCCTCTTCCTCCTCTTCTCGCATGACCTCAGCCGCAGAGACGAGCGCTGAGCTCAGGCCACTCCTGGCTGCAGTGGTGCAACTGGAAAGGAATGGCATGGTGGACAGGAAACAAAGTCCTGATTTCATATTATTAAGTACAAGGAATTAAATACCCAGTAGATTTTGACACTGCCTGAGAGTATTCTGTATGATTAAAAATCCATAATAGAGTATGGTGCGTAGCCATGAATAAAAAATCCAAATGGCCGGATCTGAAATTTTTGAAAGGCCAGTATCCATAATCTTGAATATTTAACCTCTCTAAACTTCTAGAAAGTTTTATAGCACGTATACTACATCACTATATGACTGTAAAGCTCAGAAACCTTAGCAATAGTACATAAGCATTGTTGTAACTGATAGCCAGAGAGGTGAACTGCTTGCACCAAGGTGCTTCGCTTCTGTGGTGTCGGACAAAACATCATCATCTTGGAGATGGCAATTCTCACTTTTCAGAGGAGAGCTAACCAGCTACAAAGGAGCAGTGTGATTTCTCTTGCCACCTTTTGCTGCTCTGTGACTTCGACAAGGAGTTATCCAAGCCGCTACTTGTAAGGGATGGTGCAAGGACGGCTATGTAAAAATGCGATCGCATGTTTACCGTGATGGAGTCAACGCTTGCTCCCCATCCAATAATAAAACCTGCAGCACCTCCAGGTCCCAAACCTCTGTGCCCATCTGTATTGTACAGTCATTCTGCTTCACCTGCCAAGGTCAGGGGAGGTAAAACGCCGTTCCGTGCCGCCTCACCCGAGGAGGAACGCGCTGGCTGCAAACCCACGCTGTGCCGTGTAGGTGGAAAACAGGGTTAAACGCTCGGCAGTTATTGTGGGTGATGCTTACTTTCAGTTCCTTCTAGTGGTGACTTTCAGGCAAAATCCCTTCTCTTTGCCAGATATCCTAAAGCTGTTTGGGGAAAATGTAGTGCCTTAGTGCTGCTTTTCTCCCTGATGGCTTTGATGGCCAATTAGGCTCCTCTTTTAATTCACTTAGTGGCTTCCTGGCCCCAGGCCTGCCTCTCTCAGTCTCTACATCCAAAAGAAGTCAGATGGAAGAAATGTCTTCCAGGGCTAACTTGAAAAACAATCAGTTCTTTTAAACCGTTGCCTTCAAGATGGCTGCACACTCCTTATCGGATCTTGCTGTCTGTTACCTCCCTTGAAAGTGAGCAACAGATCCAAGCAGATGTTTTCTTATCAAGAATTCATACCAGACCTATTTATTTTAAATTAGCATATCTCATTAACTGTCTCAAGGACACTGGCTGAATTCATCTTTTAATGAGTATCTTGGAAATCTAGCTTTTCAAAAGCGAAATATAACTGCAAATAGCTGTACTTTTAACCCTCTCGCTTCCAGCCCAGGGTTTGACAGGCGAGCCGTCGAAGATGGGTTTTTTTCTAGCCAGCCTTTGGGAAAAGCCACGCTGCTATTCCACCTGGTATTTTGGAGTCGGGATACACCAGCCTGCCTTGATCCAGCTCCATATGCAGGTGCAGGGCTGCTCCAACAGCAAGCGGAAAAACCAGAGGGGAAGATCAGCCACGTGCCCAGAAAGGCTCGGGGCCAGTCCCCACCAGCGACGGGCTGCAGCCCAGAAATGTGGCTGCAAAACACCTTCTCCCTCCCTGGGACTGCACGGGGCAGGCATTCTTCCTCTGCCTGTCCTCCCACCAAGATTTTAGGAGTGCCCCGCAGCAGGGAAGGGAATGCAATGAAGAGCCGGGGTGCCTCCATTGCAGTCTGCGGCATAGCCTACCGATACATATATTTTCTCTGGTTTTCCCGTCGTGTTTTCCCCCTAAATAGCAGCACTAAAATTATTTTGGTACAATATTTAATCATTCAAAAGGAAACCACAGGCTGATGTGATATTTCAATTGGATATAATCCAAAAATCCACATTTATTTGTTCTAATATATGAGTATTAGTGAAGCCAGAATGCTTCCAAGGCTTCACGGATTGCATTTTTTGTACTTAAGAAAAGGCCTCAGCAAGCGTGTATGATGTTGTCTATGTATCTTCCATACAAAGGCATTCTAGTATAGTGCTTATTAAAGGGAATATAATTACACTAGAAATACTAAAATATTATGCTGACCATGAGGTCTGCAGAAAGGGGTTCTGTCGAAGGAACAGACACATAAAGATATTATTTTGGGGTGAGTTTGTCTGTGACATTGCAGCAATCAGCTCATCTGCTGTACCTGCTCAGGCAAACGCTTTTATGTGAGATACGAGCTGTTGGGGTAATGCAGGACACATGTGGGCATGGCCTGAAAGTAACCCAAAGCCCACCGTCACTTTTACTTCCATGAGAGTATTTCTGTCCTAAACGCTGGTTAAGCAAGATCCAGAGAGACTCCAGCTACTCGACTGCCCGTAGGAGGTAAGTGGAGACAAAACTAAAAGCGTAATGTGCATCATCCAGATGGGCCTCAGCACAATACGCTTTTGAAAAGCATATCAAGGGAGGTATGGCTAGAAAATAGAACGGAATAAAGGGATTATGGGGAATGAGTGAATATTTAGAAAAGAAGAAAGACTCAAGGGCAAGGATGTTACAAATAAAAAGAGATCTCAACTTCAAAGAAACCCACAAAAATAAAACATGTAGGAAACCAACCTGGAAATTCTGTTCACACCTGGGATGATTGATTTGTGAGACATTTCCAGCACCTCAGCTGTAGTTATCCGTTCCAACGGCTCATTTGAATTTCATAGAATTTATTTTGAATCTAAGCAGTGTATCACCACATAACTGTGTGGCTGAAATTATATGTCAAGGCGGTTGGGCCTTCAATTCTGTGGGGGGTCAGTGTGGCTCAATCCATTTAGCGCAGCATCACAGCTCGTGACGATGTAGTTAAGGGTGTGCCAGCCCTTCCATTACAAACCCCACTTTCAGGGGTTTAAACTTGTCGAGTCATTTAACAATATGCTATAGAAACAGCGGTGCTGGGGGAAAAATCAATATTATAATTCAACAAGTAAGTAAAAAGTACCCTTTGCTAATGAAAGCAATGACAGCTGTGCTTTCTGGAAGAAAATGTATAGTGCCTAAACAACAGGCAAAACATATACTAACTCAAACATATTCATATTTATAAATAGCACACCTAAATTTAACAGGATTGAAGCAGATGGAGGTAATACATAAAAACATTAACATTTCTGCAGCCAGGATATTCACAACAGCTAAAAGAACAGGCTCAGAGATCTGTCCTTGCCTCACGTTCCTTTAAATGCTAATGAAAATTGTATGTAAGCACTTGGAGAAGAAATCAGTCTCCAAAGGAATTGTATTATCTGCTTAAATATATATACTCTTTTTTTTTTTTTTTTTTCCTCAAGAGAGAGATGTTTAGGTCTGCTCCTAGATAAAAACAACAAAATTCCTTAAGATAGGGTGTTATTATGCAGAATACATTGCTGTGTTTATGCCATAATCCCATTAGGTTTCAAAGCACCTAACCCCTAGAGATTTCAAGAGAACAAAATCACGGCGGAACAAGCATTTGCATGAGAAACACTGTTTTGGTGGGCGAGAGAAACCTGTTATTAAATAGCTTTGAATCTTATTGTTGAAAAAGTAAATAAATATTTGATACATATCAATAAATATGGTCCTAAGGATGCTAATCTTCCTGCAGGGAGAGGTGTATAGCAAAGACAAATAACAGTGTAAACCTCCATGGGAGTACTAACCCCAAGTCAAACTAGCAGCGTGCCTTGTGTTTTCATTTATTAATTAGGTGATACATGAATTATGGTAATGCAATTATATGCTACTTTTCTTGTCACCGTGTGGCTTGCTTTAGTCCAGTTGGAAGAGGCACAAGCTAAAAATGTAAGCCATTTCAGGGAGTCCCATCCAAACTTCTCTGAAAGTAAAGGTTTTTAGCCCTGACTGGCATCACGTATTTGGTGGTCCTTCAGCCACAGCTATCCTTTGAAAGTCTTGTTGCATGATTGGAACGACAGATTTGCTATGCAAGGCAAACTCCAGCTCTTTGTTAAATATATGACTCCAGCGGATAGCGAAGCAGTGTATATGAAAGCAGATTTTGACTTATTTTCACCGCCTCTGCGCTAGCAGTGTGTATAAATCTAGAAGCAAGATCTCTTCAAAGTGTGTATGTTGTCTCAAGCCTTGTACAAATAAAAGCGGGTGACATCCCATTCAGTCTGAAAAATCTTTTCACCAAATGACTGCTTGATCATTTCCTCCATACTAAATGAATGTTGCTAGAATTTGGCTCACAGAGTTCAAGCTGCTGGACCTGGGCAACATCCAGCCATTGCACCGGGTCTTTTATGGGACTCAGTTGGGAAAGGATGTGATTTTACATGTCGACAGCCAACCCAGAATATACTCAGAGAAGTCCCAAACACAGCTCACTTTGGAGACGCTGAATGCAGCGAGGGCTGGCGTCCCCTAACTCAGGATTTCTTTCTCTAAAATGGGATCTGTCATTATCACTGGAGGGAATTACAAGGAACCAAGTTATAAACACTGTTTTTCTAATCATGGAACTTTTGCAATAATTTTTAATTGAAGATCTTGAATTCAATCCACAATCCAGCAAACTTAACTTTTTTTTTCCTAAATTCCGCTTTTACCTGCTGACAAACTGTTGCACATTAGCTGGATGCAATGCACATAATTATTATTCTTTTCTTTTGACAAATTATTGGGGATTGAAAAGGGAATTTACAAAATATTTCTTTTAAGAGAACGTAACGTTTCTCTGTTTACCAGGAGTTAATTAGCCAAAGTTCATATTTAAATGGAATTTTATTTAATCCTACAAAAGTGAAGAAAAATATGCAAATCAGTCCCAACAAAGTGCAGTTTTAAAATGGAAGAAATCTCCACCTGCTACCAATTAAGTCTGTATTTTTTCATAAGAAAGTGATGGTTGATTATACTAATTTTACCCTTGTGGTAATTGTCACTAATCTTCAACATATTGTATGTGTCTTGCTCTTATGAATCCCATATCCCCTTCTGCCATAAATATTTCATAAAATATTCAAAGCCAGTCCACAGCCAAGTAATAACAAATGTCAAATGACACATTAGGAAGATTCATAGCTATTTTAAGTATGAATTTTATATAAACGCTTAACTCATTTATTGTGGTCAGTGTTAAGGATTGATTTTAGCAAAGAAATGCTCTGCAATTAGTAGCAGCACCTTTACTGCCAGCTTGTTATTAAAGTGGAATTAATAGAGAATACTCAAAGTACTTGGTAGAAGACAGTACACGTGATGGTTTATTCAGTTGTGTGTGTAAGCCTAATTTCCAAAGGCCTAATTCAAGAATGCTCTTGTAAATGGAAAGGTTTCTGTTGATTTTGGTGGGCTTTCCATCCTTCTACACCTTTAATGAGTTTTCAAAGTCTCCATTTCTGAAGGCTAGGATACTTTTTTCATTGGTGTTCCCTTTATTGCTATTAGCTTAAAGCCCTTCTTTCTCACTCTCTCCCTCTATAAAAAAATCTCTTTTTTTTCTGGCTAAAGCACAATTTCAGGCTTTCTTTCATTTATAACTAAAGGAAATAAGAAACAGTAGGAATAATTAGGCTCACGTTTCTCCAAATGAGAGTTTATTGAACTTGAATTGTGGTGGCCAGCCCAAAAGAGGGTGGGTGTCTGTACACAGGTGCAGGCAAATAATGAGATGAGGCTCATGTGCAAGGCATAAATACAAATTACTTGCCTGAAGAGTGGTGGAGGGAGGGGAGTAGCTTATGAAGGTGTTTCCTTTAGCACAGCTGGGCTGGCTGAAGGTGTGGGCCTTGTTGATGATAAACTTGTGTAGACAAGATCTGGGCCATGTTCTGAGTGTCTCAAGGTGAGCTGCTTTGGGGAGCCTCGACCACGGGTGTGAAGAATGAGTGAGGAAAAAGCGATAGCCAGGGTAAAGCTGAAGGATGCCGATTCCGTGTACATGTTTGAGTCTGCATTTTCCTCCTCTATGTTTTAGATCAGCACCTGCCAGCATCTCTTCTGGGATAGGCAGTGGCAGATGTTGCTGACCCCAAAGCAAGAGGCAACTCATTGCTATGCTTTAAAATAGAGTAACCGCAGCAGAGGAGGTAGTGGTTTCTCTCTTTGTGTCTTTGAATAACGAATGCAAGAAACTGCCCCAGCTGCAGGGGATGATGCCCCTGAGGAGGTGCCAGGCATGCTACTTTGGGTGTGCTGTGGACACAGGCAGCAAGGGTCGGGAGCTATACGCTGGACCAGTCGATCGCGTGGAGTGAGTTTCTCCAAACGTGGTCAGAGAGCTAGTCTGGTGAGTGGTTTTGCTTCTCCTATAAAATGTGAATTTTCAAGTTGGGGAAGGAGCGAGTAGGGCTACTAGAGTGGCGCTATAGGCTGCTCTAATACTAGGAGCATTGCACAGGGATGGGCTTGTCCCTGTGTTCCTACAAGCTGATTTGACTCTCTTTTAAGATGTATATCTACTGTATCTTTCACTCATGAAATACCTATCTGTCTTTGGGTGGAGAAGAGCCCTTTGATTTAAGAATGATACAAATGTTGGTTAAGGTATGTTTGTGATTATAAATAACAGAATTAATGAGGTTATGATAATGGGAAGTGGAGATGCTGGTTTTTACCCTGGGTGAAATGGCTTGTTACTAGACTGCGACATCTTCTTTGCCTCTCTGGTTCCTAAGTCTCTCTATTTAATGTTGCACTTGCTTATTTTGTGGTTAAATGAAACTAAACACATGGGGAGCATTATGAAGTTTCTGCTTTGTTTTAGCACAGCTGCTACATGTTTATATACTTTTGTTGAACTTTCTTTTTTCCATCCACCTTTATGAATGGATATGTACCCTGTGCAAGGCTAGACCCGTCTGCAGCCTGTCATTTTACTCTTCCTACTACCTTGAAAATACCCAGAGTGACTATCTAAAGGGGTGCAAAGACTTGTTCTTAACTGCTTTGACTTCATCGTGCATTGTATCCTAGATTCCTCAAATAAATCATAATGCATCAAATGACTTGTTAGAATAATAGAAAACATTCTATTCTGAGTTATCTATTAATATTACAAAAATGAGACTGTGGTATCACTTAAAAACCCTCACACCTCTCCCTGGTCTCACTTGGGTTAGGATTTACGCCAGGAGATGTTGAAGAGTTGGGGTGAGCTGAGCAGGGTGTTGGGAGCCAGGATAACTTCTGGTGGTGCAGGAGGTTGTGGCAAATGAGCTCTGCCCATTAACCTGAGGGTGAGCCAGGAGGTCACAGTCCTCTGCTCCCTACCTAATCCTGCAGCTGCACTTACCACCCACTTTGCAGGCTTGGCAGAAAAGAATGAGGACCAGCTCATACAAGGGTGTTTTAATTGAAACTGCCATCAATTGTAGGGTGGAGTCAGGCAAACAGACAAGGGCAGTAACCTCTTAGATTTCGCCATCATGATTCAATTCAGCGGAGCTCATCTAATGAACTCCCTTTGTCAGCGTGGACAAATTAATTCAGCTCTCTGGGCTAAAGGAGGTGGCGGAACTCGGCACAGTTCCCCCAGAGTCAGTGGAATCCTTTGTTTTCACCAGCCCACGAGATAGCCCCAACGCTTCACCGTCCTCAGGATAGGATTCGTTATTAATGTAGAGTACTCTGGAGATGGGATAACTGAATAGGTATTAAGAATTTAAGTTAAATTGTCAGGAAACTGTGATAAAACTGAGAAGTGGGGTTTGTCTGAAATGCAGGAGAAAGTAAGAAACTGCACATAGCACCAATTAAACTTGGGGAATGCTTTCTGCTTTAGGAGTCTGTTTTAAGGATCTTTGTAGAATAATGTTTAAACCAAATATGAAAACAGCTTGGAGGCTCCTGTTAACCTGGAACAGATGCACATTTTTACAAATATATTCCTATTTGTAACTGTAACAAAATATTTTGGCCCCTAATTTTGCGTAATTGTTTTTCCAAAATGTTTACCATTCAGTGAGTATGAACATTTATGATCGCAGCAAAATATAAACATGTGGTTTGCTTCTGTGGGTTCTTCCTTAGGAAACCAGCAAACTTTCCAAGTGCTTCTCCAGCCTTTTGCTTTCTGGTTGACTGAGTGGCTCTTTAGGTGGTAATGTGAGTGTCCAGATGCACATCAAAATTATTCTGAAAGAGTGGTAGTTTCAGGACTGGTTTGACTGACTGACACTTTTACAACTAAGAGCCATCTGAGGATCTGATTTATATGAAGTGTAAATGTTGTAGTGTTACAGCCTTGTCACCCTGTAATTGCAAGTACAGCTCTCCTGTTTTATGTTGCCTCTTAACTGCACGTTTCTCCCAGCTATGCAGTTATTAGATATGCAAGTATCAGGCTGATCTGGCAGCAGTATCCATCCCCATTTTTGGTATTCATTCATTTAGATGTTGTAATTTTTGCTCACACGAGGCATACCGCTTTGTGTACCAGTTCCTACTAGTATTCCAACTGGTTATGTTCAATGCATTAAAAAATGTTGCTGCTGCTACGTAATATAAACTGCTAATTAGGCTTCTTAATACAAACGCTTTGATCGGCACCTGGCATGTCAAACATCCTTCTTGTGGATGTGCCTGCCCTCAGTGTGTACCGGGCAGGGCACGCAGGGCCCCTCGGTAGGGTCGTGTCGGGCTGCCCTGCCTGCCGTGGTCAGAGCGACGCGTGCTGTCATGCACAGGTTGGCCTCAAATATGTACACGCAGCTCTCTCTAAATTAAACGGAGACTGTATTCACGCATCCAGCTGACTCCTAGGAGAAAATCAAGACTCATTTACCGATCAGCCTTTCTAGTTTGTAAAGGAAGTGTTTACAGTTGCTAAATGTGAGAGGAAAGCAGGCAATATAGGCAGCATGTTTGTGGTTGAGGGGGTCTAATGCTTTTCACTTAAAGGTCTTGTTTCAGTCCCTGATGGCTTTGATGGCTATAAATCATTTTGGCTGACATTCTTTTGGCTGGGTATTTGCTGCACTTTCATATTCCCATTTTAGGAGTATTTAATAAAAATAATTCAACCATTACTGGGAATGAATGTGGGAGATACTACAACTTGGTCTGTGTTAAATAAGTACGTCTCTGTGAAATGGTTTCCTGTGTGCTTTGGAGGAGAGATTGGAATCTGGCAGCTAAATGTCACCTCTATCAAAAGTGTGCTTTGGTGCTCTCTGAGAAACATGTCTGGATTTGGTTTCTGAAAAAAACTCACCAACCCCCACCCTCAGTCCACATAATACTTGTTAGTTTCGTGGGTAACTTTTGCTGATCCTACATTATTTCATGATCTGACTAGGGAAATGGCCTTTCTGGAACAGTAAATTATAAACTAAGCATGCTTAAATCATAATATATTGTTATATGTCCCAAGAGGGGTGAGCTAAGCTAAAAGTGCCAGCCTCTGATATTTCTTAGTACTTCAGTTCTTGACTTGACCAATTCTAATGCTATTAGCCTTCCTTTTAATACAATAGAGATTATTGTCATAGATTGTACCTGAGTGATAGAGCCAGTTTGTTTGCTAAGCTTTCTGTGTAGAATTTGAGTAGGAAAAAAAAGCCAGAAATTGCTTTTCCCCCACCCTCTGCATTCTGATAATGGGTTGCAGCTGTACAGGACTCGAGGCCGGGAGGCGACCTCGCATCTCTCTGGGACCTGAGCAACCTCTCGTAAAGCACATTCACTCTGCATCTAGAATCAACTGGAGAATACTTTTGCTGGGGACATCATAGGATGGTAGGGCTTTTTGGATCCGTGTATGTTGTTTGCTAAAAAAAAAAAAAAAAAAAAATCAACCCCAAACCCAAGTTATTTGAAAATTTCTTGGGTAAATACCTTGTGCCTTACAGTTCTGTGATAAATCAGTAGTTTGTTTATTTTGACTATAACATCCAACATGTTGGTATAAGTAATGAAGTTTAGCTTGGCTGATAGAGCACATATTTAGACTTGAAATACCTTAGCAATGTTTCAGAGTGGCAAAGTGCTCTGGTCTGGGATTTCTTTCTCCACCCCTTCTCTTCCTCCCCCCAGCAAAACCTTCAAATTTTTCTTTTTACAGAAATAATATCAATTTTCTGGCTATTTCTGGTACTTGCCTCTCAGCTCCCATTCTCTGCCCCCTGACAGGGTGATTTTTCTGATTTTCCTGCTGCCTTTGATTCACCTATTGTTCCAGCTTCCTGCAAGGCAAGAGATATTCAATAGATAGTATTCTGGGAGGCATGAATTTCAAGCAGTTTTTCTTGAGTTATGTGCCTGAGGTTGCATTGCACAGGGAAGTATGTGGTATAAAGATATTGCTCTAGTCGTCCTTTCCCCACGTAGGCAGACTTTTACTTCGTGACATCTCCAAATCGACAGGATGTGAATCGTGGGGTTTTTACATGAAAGGCGAATGAAGGGTTTGGTCCAAGACAGCTCACTGAAGAACTTCATTCTCGCTGCCTTATCCTCTTTTGGCTCACTTTTTCTCTCCCCTTTTTGCTGCTGTGCAGTGTGATGGGAATAAGCAAGAGGTTGGTCTGAGGGCTGAGCTGTGTGAGCAGGAGTGGCCGATATCTGAGCGAACGAGCGCTCGAATGGTCCTGCAGGGTGTCCTGTCTCTGGAAACAGCTGGAAACTACTACTTTAAATAACCAGAGATGTTATTTTGAGACACTGTGAACCTCAGTCCCCCAGCTGCTCGGGGTACGGCAGCAGTTGGCATTTGCTCAGCATCTCAAAATCAGTCACCTGTCTTGGGACAGTGTGATAAGCAGCACAAACTTTTTATAGTCAGTGGTTGTGGCTCTTTTACTTAATTATGGGTTAATAACAATCCCATTTCAATCTACTGCTCAATTTAAACGCTAGACTGATTTCCAGTTTAAAGCGCTATTCAAAATCTACTTTATAATTAATTCTTTGGATACTTCTGGGCAAAAAATAATATTGAGAGGTATAGCAGATTTCTTCTAGGGATTAATGTTATCGCTGGTAAATGTCAGGCATACAGATGATATTACAACCTGCTTGCTTTCTTCAGACATGTGTGCTATTGATTGTTTCATTGATGACTGGTTCCTAGCTGAGTTTCATTATACTGCACAGCAGAGGGTTGTTTGTGTTTTGCTGGGTATGTTTGACCTGTGATTGCCCTATGATAAATAGCGGAGGAAGTGATTTAAAAATGAAAAAGCAGGAACTCCTGAAACTACAAATAATTGTTTACTTTTGCCACTCTTCTGAAGAGTCTAATGAATATGTATATGCTGCTCTGGTATGGCCTTGTTAACCTGCATTGGATTAAAGACTGGATAAACTGGAAAGGCTTCATTTTTTAATCACTTTTAATAAATAAAGGAATTCTAAAAAAGTAGATAGCATCAGAAACCATTACTAATGGGGTACTGAGCCTGTTCTCTCTGTTCAGCTTGCCTGACCACTAGCCCAACACAAAATGTTATTGTTTGTTGGTTCTTGCGTGCTCTCTGTACTGGGCAGCCCTCGCCGTGGCCGCGTGTTCCCCAGGATCAGCTCCCTTAGCTCAGCACAAAGCGAACACGGTCTTGCGGATACGCTGTACCCTACTTCTTCTCAGTACAGCCTCCTGATGTGAAACTGGGCTACGGATGGAAAAGCTTGTATTACTTGTGCCTGTATTCCCCTCCATCTCTACCTACTCATTTAGAAGTTACTGGACAGAGCCACATCTCTAACAGTCATGCAATTTTTAGAAGTGCAGATCTGCTTGTAAATGAAAATAAGTTGAGAAAATTGACTTGAATGTAATTACTTAAACCTCTACACTTACATTTTCTTCTAAATAGCACTGGTAATTCTTACAGCAAGACAAATCGGAAATCTTTCATTTCAATAATTTAAAAATATGATCAGTCTGGCAGTATTTTGAGTGATGCTGCATTATCTGACTTTTTACTTAAGTGGTGTTACAATGTCAGCAGAGTAGTTTTTAGAGAATTTCTCTTTACGGCACTCCAGCCTCTCATCCTGAAGTGACATTATAGACCACTGAGCAAGAAATTCATCAATATAAGTAGGTACCATTTTCTGAAAAGATAGTACCTACTCTTACCTTGAGAACTTTTAATCATTCATCTCCCACATTCAAACTTGCTATCACTTAATTAATCTTCCTGGTTTCACTGAAACCTCAATGGTTCCTGAGTAAATGCTGAAATAAGGGCAGCTTTGATGTTTGAAAACCATAATAGAAGGCGGCAGACGATGCTACTGACTTCAGAAAATATTTGAAAGGTCCCTCTCATGCGGCCGGGCTGCAGCATGACGCAGGTTTCCCGAGGGGCTGCTGCCGTACTGCAATAGGAGAAGCCGGCACCGTTGTAATAGTGCTGCTCTGTGGGGAAAATGGGAGCGGCAATAGTTTAATTATCCCCTTGAGTCACAATTTAGAGGACTAGCTGCTGATATTAATGGGGACAGCAGTACATAGAGGAGGACTGTTGCAGGCTTGTTCCCTCCCCTCTCGCCTCCTCTTGTTCTTTATTGTTTGAATTTGTACCAGAGCACCAGAAAAACAGCACCTCCTGCATGCATTGCTCTACCTTTTATTGCTTTTCATCTTTGTGGCTTTATTTGTGATTACAGTGGTGTTTTTTCAATACGTTCTCATGTAGCAAAGATATGAAAAGGATGACAGGTTGTAATGAAAGCCCATCGCGTTTAACGCGTTCGTGTAAATCGGCGGCGCTTTGCACGGCGCTGCTGCCATGGGGCACCACAGGTGGTTCGGGGACCCCGCGGTGAGCTCGCACCGCGGTGAGTTCGCACCGCGGCGAGTTCGGCACGGGACCACGCCATCCTCTTGCCAAAGGCGGGCTAAAACCTTCAGACCCTCTCCAGCTGGATGATTCGGTTGTCCTTCTGCTGGAAGAGGGCAGAGCACAGGGTACGGACTGTACCTTTTCTGGGGGAAACATGGGAATCTTTTTCCTCCTGGACTCTAGTAGGTATGTTGCCTCCAGCTCGTTAATTCTCAGCCTGTTGAGCAGGTTCTGCATTTGAATTCTATTGTCCCCTTCATAACTTTTACTATGCTTTAACATAACTGTTAGGTGATTTCCCCAGCTTACCTGATACAATGCCTAAAATATTTTTATTTTACACTTTTTCCTTTTGATGTAATAATTATTATACTTAAAAATTGCCTCTTAAGAAACAGTGATGACTTTTCTGGAAGCAAGTTAGAGCATGGACATTGTCCGGATGGGAGCTAAAGAAGGCCTGTTTAGCCAGCGATAGTGAAACTGTTGGTGGTTCCCAAAGAATTATTTCTCCGCTTGTTAGTGGAATGCTAATTCCTCTAATGTCATGTATAATAAAGCTCATGCTGAACTACAAATTATCTGAGGTGAAGCCTTTTATTTTTTTTCTGCTTTTGGATTGCTCATGCTGAACTACCAATTATCCAAGGTAAATCTTTTTTGTTCTCCCCCCCCCCCCCCCCTCCTTTT
>NW_010972698.1:7057007-7078997 GCF_000737465.1 Haliaeetus leucocephalus | reverse complement strand
CCAATTATTCCAAGTAAAATTTTTTTTTTTCCCCCCCCCCCCCCCCCTTCGATTGTGTACTGGAGCACAGCATTTTTTCTGATGTGAAAATGTCATTTTACCATATCTCCTAAAGCACTTGGTCTTCTCTTGGGGAAATAAACAATTCTGCTAATTCCATCTTGCTTCAGAGGGCAGCTTATAGACTCAGGTCTCCAAAGCATTAAGAAGAGCTGGCAGAGGCTGCTGTAGGTTGAGCACCTTCCACCCATGCAGTTCCATCTGTCCCGTGTTCCCATCTGGAACTCTACAGCCTGAGAACTGTAGAAATGTAGTGTTGCAACAACCAGTTGCACGCAAATTGCCAGTCTGTTATTAAAATAACTCGCCAACTTAGCTGGTTTTGAAGTTCACCTTTCTCCATCTCCTAGGTCCTTGGGTTTCAATCTATAATGTGAAGCACCCTAATTGGTTTCAGTTTTGTTGTATTATTTTTCTTTGGTTACTTTGTTCCCACAACTGGGCATTTAATATCTCCTTGGAGGCTGCTGTGGTTGGTTTATGTGACCCATTGCGGGTTGCCTTTGTAATTTGTCTTACCTTCAGTAGAAAAATGCCTAATCACTAAGAGTATAGGTAATATATAAATCATTAAATGAAATCAATGAGAACATGTAATAAAATCAAAGAACTCATTAGAGTATTGAAGATGAAGTGAGGCTCCATGCAGTCTTGCAGGGAGATTAACAGGAGGTGGGATCCAAACAGAAAATTTAGTCTCTGTCAGTCCTTTGACTAGAAGGCACCTGGAGGATCTGGGTTTTGCTTCTGACAAGTCTTTAATGTCAAATATTCTTTCTTCTGTTTTAAACACAGCTGTGTACGTTGTGTCATTACAACTCATTTAGGAGCAGCAGAGCTTCAGCCCAGCAGAAATCTCCAGGAGATGTGCACAGACCACCTTCCTGAAATCTGAGAGATGCAGAAGTTGCCCTTATAAAGCCATTTAATGAGCCCTTCTGCTACCCAGGTCTTTTGCAGTATTGAAGTTCTGCTCAGTTTGTATCTTTTTGGGGTTTCTAGTCATGTGGATAATAAATGTCAAATGAGACAGTGGTCTGGCTTAAAAAAAAAAAAAAAAAAAAAAAAAAAAACATGTTTAATCCAAAGTATTCTCAGATCAAATTGATTTACATAGTCTAGGTACTGGTGTGAAACTGAGTACTGTTTGTTTTTTTGTTTTTTTTAATTGCCACAGGACATTTTTAGGCCTCTTGTTTCTTATTCAGAAGTCATCTGTAAACCTCTGAACATAATCCTTAAACCCTCACACAAAAATACCGATAAAAAAGTTCATACTTACTGAACCGTAGAGGAAAAAATTTCATTTTTTTACTTGGCTTGCTGTGAGGAATTGTATTTTTGTCCCATTTTGTTTAATCTGGCATGCCTATTCCTAAATTCAGGTCTTAGTTTTGAAATTTACTCACTCAAGTTTATTCCTGAATTCAAAGGGACTATTTGTGTAAGTGCAGAATCTTACTTTGTAAGCATTTTGGTGCTATGAATTGGGTGCACAAAAGAAGTCAAAGGCTTTGCCTACACTTAATCAAATTATTTTTCTCCTCATATTAGAGGTAATTAGAAGTAATGTTGCTAATGATTATGACATCACATTGGTATAAAATGAGGGTGGGGGGGGAAACAGAATCAAAGTCGTCTTTTAAGAGATAATGCTCTGCCCCTTTCCTTACTCTACATTTTTGATTAGTGTATTCACAGTCATCTCGTGTTTCTGTGCAGCTTGAGCTTGGATATTAGCCAAACTCAAACTGAACCTCTTTTGGCTTTGGGAAAATGTAAAGCGAGCGTACGCATTCATTAAGAAAGAACAGCCTTTCCCTGGGGAGAGATGGACCTGGACCATGCAGTGTTAAATGTCTGACCTGAATAGATGTGAATGTCAAGTCTACTCCATGTTCACCTCGAGTCAAAAGTTTAATGCAAGGTGATGCCGTTTATGGAATTTTTTTTTTATTGAATCACTATTGTATATAGCTGTTGTTATGCACATGGGTGGTATATCCTTGACATGACACCTTATATAAAAGAACATTTTTAGGAAGAAATATCTTAAGCCCTTTGAGAGGGAGCAGCGAGAGTGGGGCTGCTCCACCAAGGCAGGCAATCCGGGAGCCGAGGGCAACCGCTCACGGGTACGCGCGGCGACCTTGCCAACAGCAAAGGACAGAGCCGAGTAGAGATGGAGGTCTGCCTGCTGCACAGCTCGGGTGAGGACTGACGCAGAGGCCTCCTGTAAGGCTGCTCAGGGTGGCCAAGGACTACTGGTGCACTCAGGGCCGTGAAGCTTTTCTTAGTTTCGAGCAGGGAAAATATTAAGCAATTTCTCGGTTTTATTGAATGCATTGGTAGAAGTTCTAGCTCCTCTGAGAAAAGTGTGTTAGTGTTTTGGCTTTTTCCATACACTGAATCTGATGGCAACTGCATGCAAGAAAGAAGGGGGGTTGGTCACCTAGCACTTCTTCAATTATGTTATCCTTTAATGGAGGTAAAACGTAAACATTTTTGTTGAGGTCAAATCCAGTAGATGTCACTAACACAAGAAAATGCAAGAGCGAACTGTGAGGTTTTGTTATTCTAATGTATGCCTTGAAAGGCTGTAGTGTTTTTTAGCTGGCAGTGGTCTCAACAGAGAATTTTGTGGTGCATGTGAGTCGGTGCATTCACATGCATATAACGTGGTGGAAACTGAAGAGAACAATATCCAACAAAAAGAGCAGGGTATGTTATTATCAAGATAATACTAAGATGAGAAAATCTTGTAGCTATGCACTGGAAAACGGGAAAAAATGGCCTTTGCCTTTCAGCTTTCTCAGTTGCCCCACGCTAATCTCTGAGCTTGGGGATAGCCATTGATGTCCACATGGGAGCTGCTCTGCAAGATATTCTTCTTCCAGTGTGGTGTCGGCTTGGTGCTGCTAGGACATGTGCTGTCTGTGCTTTATGTGGGAGGAAAGGAAGAGGCTGGTTTTGTTTTCTTTTTAAAAGGCTTTAAGAAAGGTTACATGTTCTGGTGGGGAAGGATACTTTTATCCCCAGAGGAAGTGGCCCATGCACGTGGGGGTTTTTTTAACCTCGGGTGCAGTAACAGCTTCTACCGAATTCAGTAAGACTGCTTGTGTGATGGACGTTTAATGCGACTGCAATGGTTTGCAGTATAAAAGGCTTGAGCTGCAGTTTGTTAGTTTGCTTTGCTCAGCATAGCACTGATGTTTTGGTGGAAGATAGGAATATATGACACACAGTGATGAGGAGGAAGGATTACCAGGTGTGCTGCCTCATGCGAATTCCACTCCAGAGTTTCTTTAACTATTGCCAGGGGAAAAAAAATGTTTCAAATGCTACAGCTGATTTCATGGGTGTGAATTAAACCGGCAAGCTTCAACATGTGAAGCCAGAGGTTGAACTGGTGAAGTTGCAGGAAAAAATTATTGGCAGAGCTTCTGTTTAGAACGAGCCGTCGGAGGAGGACACACACTTCATGCGTTTGTCATCCGCTCCCTGTTGTGCGGTGTGTGTGGCAGTAATAGAGGGGCAACGAGGACCGCCTGCTGATCCGTGTCAGGGGGTAGCGAGCTGGAATCAGTTTTGCTTTGGTTACCATCAAAGAGCTAATGTGTGGGACTGCAGTATTGGTGCTTATGAGAAATACTTGTGGTGATTGATAAGTACATTTAATAAATGCAAGGATAAATAAATAAAATGAATACATGTGATACAGTAGCCCAGTTTGAGAGAGCTTAAATACCATTCAAAGCAAGCTCTGATTTCTGCAGTACTGATCAACATCGCAGCAGCATGTGTCCTGATTTGCATCATCTTCAAGTGTGGATTATCAATTCAGTGTGTAGCTGCCTCCTACAGCAAATGCTACTTGGTGTTGCATTTTCCCCAAAATGGAGTGACTACCATGCCCTCCCTAAATACCGGCCCCTCTGTAGGTGTTTCCCAACTCTTCCCAGTAACCTGGTGTGAAGGTAGGTAAAATGCAGATCAACCAGACCAGTAGGTACTGATGGGGTTTATAAGGAAGACGCATCCATTGAATAGTCTTGGCTCTTGGCAAAGTATATAAGCCAAGAAATGGTGTCCTGGTGCTCTGCCTGCTCTAAGTTTTTGGGGGCAATTTTGAACAGTTATGGGTCTGAAATTCCCATCATACCTACTACCATTCTGTACATCTACTGTGCATGGGTTCAAGGTGTCTCCTTTCCAGTGCTGCAGTTCCCCCCACCAGACAGGGCTTTAGTGCTTTAGAAATGACATCATTTAACCTTCTGTCAGTTCTTCTTTGTTAGAGAGCTGTAAATCCTGGGCTCTCCTTGGGGTTCTCTTGATACATTTCACATTCTCTTGCTTTAAGCCAAATGGTGCTCTGCTCTACCAGTGAAACAACGAAACATCGCTGAAGTCAATAGTGTTATGCTTGCTTTCTTTTTTATGCATATCTGAAATTCCCTACAGGCAAAAGAGAAGAGGAGATGCCATGCCCTGTGGTTCACAGCTGAATAAAAGCTGCTGCTTTGGAGCTGCAATGGCTCATCTCCAAAACACAATAAAATTGAAGGACAGAAAAGAATAGGCAGATAACACGTTTTAAGTATCTCTCACAATTTCTACCTTTGTCTTCAAATTTTGCTTCCCTTTTTGACCTCAGATGAATGTATTTCCATTTCTTAACTGGACAGGGTAAAAAGTGTTTCTTTACCTTGAATGTGGTTTATAAGCATCCCACAGTTTTTACTTACTTTAGGTGGCCTTGATTCAGTAATTAAGTTATTTAAACAAGACCATTTCAACACCTTTAATGAAATTACCCTCCTTCAGACCTTATAGCTACTGTATGAGAGGTGCAATGCAGCGCTGAGAAACTTGGTCAATATTTCTTGTGATTTTTAGAAACTACTGGAAAATTTTCGGGCACAACTCCAGCTGATCTGCAGAGGGGAATCTGTACTACCATACAGTAGTACTACTCTACTAGTATAGAAACTCCCCAAATCTCACTAGCCCAAGTTCTACATTTAAAACAGGATATCAGGTAATAGCCCAGTCTTTAGAAAAGGTGCTAATGTATCGCTTTGCTGAAAAAGTTTGTAAGATTTTCTTGGAGATGCTGCTGGTTGATTAGCTATTCCCAGATAGCAATGGCAGAGCTTATTGGGTTGACTGTCCTAGTTGCTGTAAGTGTGATAAGCCAACTGGAGTCACTGAGACTAAGAAACCTTAAAAATATTCTAGGATCTCTTTATGATGTTCCAATAAATATATTTCCTTTTAGTTTATAGCTAGCTGCCTACCTTTAAAACCCAGAAACCCTAACCAATCAAAAAAAAAAAAACCCAAACCCCACCAACCAAAAATGCCACCACCGATAGTAGTGTTTGGAAAAATCAAATTCTTCATGAAGTGGAAAAGATTAAGATGTTTCACCATTTAAAAAATACCCCTTTCTGTGCTTTTTTTGTGGTTTGTTTTTTTTTAGTTCTTGACTACCTGAGACAAAAGTATTTCCAATATCAAGCCATTAATTTTTTGTGATATAGGATGGGTTTTGAACCTGTATGGTTGATGCTGAATCCACAAACTTTTTCTCAATTCAAGCAGCAAAGAAAGGTGTCTACATACTACCTATAATAATTCTTCTCTAATGTCAAGTATGTGTGAAACATGGGTAAAGACCCACATAGCACTGGCACAGGTGTCACCAGGGAAAATGAGCCTGTCGTTACTAATGAGCTAGGAGGAATTGCTCTGAAAGCAAATCCAGCTCAGCCCCTGGGCAGGCAAGCTGCTAGCAGTGGGAAAGATTTTGAAAACCAAGCAAACAAACAAAAACCCTAAGGCTGTACGCATAGGTGTTCCTCGTAGTCCTGCCAGGTCGTGGTGAATCTGCCATACCTGTCACCTGGGAAGCCCAAACACTTTGTCATCCATTGAAGTACAACTGCTCTGAAATGAATAAACACCAAGCGATTTCTTAGCTTTCTCTTCTCCGTTTTACTCCAGATCAGTTTTGTTTGTCTATATATTTTTATAGTCTGCACAAATGAGGAAACTTAGATAATACAGTTTAGAAGTGTCAATTGTTCTGTCACCTTCCTTCTTCCAAAGGGATGTCTTTGAGTTGTTATTTATCCTTCAGAAAAGATGAGGCTCTGCCTTTTCAGTACATATCGATATTACAAGGGAAACTTGATGTTAACTAAATGATAGACATCATACCGCATCTTGGAGAATACAAGTAACAGGTGAAAGGTACGTTGTGTGTGACTAGCATGCAGCAGAGAAGCCACCAGCTTTACTTGGTTGCTCTAATTGCATGCAAGTTTAATCATATCTTTGATACCCCTGAACAATAGCAGTGAATAACTGCTGTCCTTTTTTTCCAATGGACCCTAGTTGACAGAGTTTTAGTATTATAGCCTTCATACTGAAGGGAAATCAATATCTGAAGAGAAAGTGCTGAGTATATTCTGTTAAGGCTGTCCCTACCTTTGATCAAAAAAGATCCCCAATTATTGGGAAAGCCTGCTATTAAAAATAAGGTTTATTCTCTATAATTAAGGATTTAATTTTCCTTGTCTTAATAAGTAAAATAGAATTTTTTTATTTTTTTTTTTTTTTAGCTCCAGCATGGGGCTCTGAACTTCCCGTAATTATTTAACAGTGGGAATTTGTCTTCAGCAATAGGTCAGGAAATATCCTGGGACACCTAGTTAGTCCCTCAGCAACGGGTAGTTTGTGAGGAGGAAATAACACGCTGATTTGCAGTTATAATTGAGGAAAATTGCTCGAGAGGATTCTGACAGTACAGAAAATAGGAGGATCAGAGCTGGGTAACTAATTGGCCTATGATTCATGATTGCTTCCATTTAATTTTGCTGTCACTTATGAAGCAAGGTTAAGAATAGATTAGCTTCTTTTAGCCGCCTCTTAGCTTACTCCTGCCAGGATTTTGCAGGGGTAGGTGGGTAGGGGAGTGTGGGATTGTTGGTTTGGTTTTTGTTGTTGGGTTGGTTTTTTTGTGTTTGTGTTTTTTTTTTCCTTTCCATGATTGTATGACTTGAGTCTAAAAATCAAAATTTCTCAATATTGCACTTAACACTTACTCATCACAGAGCTATAGATGATGATTAAAACCTTCACACACAAACATTTTTTTTTCCAAAGATAAAATGTACCCTACAGTAAGTTAATAACACTTTCATGCTGTTACCTTGGAGCACTCTACAATAATCAATATTAAATAAAAATAACTTAAAGAAAAAAAAAATCACAGCTGAGTAAATTAGCCAAAGGGAAGATTGTACAGCTCACTCTTGAGCAGTACCCAACGGCGATGATGCAAATGTGGAAGCTTTAAAATGCCAGTGAAGCAACCAAAAGGCAGCCCAAGGACACCCCTCCCTCTGAAATCCTGGTCTGTGCCTCCCCGGTGGCTCTGTCCCATCGTCTCTTTGGCGCAGGGATTTTATTTGCACCAACCCATTTCCAAAATCCTGAGAACCGCCCAAGCAGGGCTAACACTGCCTTTTGCAGCATATGTTGGACACAGGTACAACTGTAGCTGCTCAGTAGCTCCCTTGCTCCTTTGATTATCAGCTTCTTCTAGCTGTCTCCTAGCTTGCTGCTGCTTTCCACCGCGGGCAGTTGTTTTTATCCCTACGGGAGAGGAGGGCTGAGTAGAGATAGGCTGAACATTTGCAGGTTTCTGTTTCTCTTCTAAGTGTGGTGGGCCTGGCTGATCGGTGACCCAAGCACCGGTGTTTCTGTTGGCATCAGTAGAGATCTCAGCTGGTCTGAGATTGAAATCCTTCTGAGCCCTGTCTGGCACCTCACAGGTACCCTGTTAGCCAGGTGCTGCCCTTATCCATAGCTAAATCTGTAACTGGGGCCTATCTTAGATGTCACCTCTTCCAAAACTGTCTATTATTCATTGCTTGATACATGTGTTGTCATTCTTAAGCACACAACAGCTGCAATTGCTGCCATCTCACTTATTTCATGAATTTTTGTATCAAAATTAGACACCTCCTAAGGAGAATAATGAATCACTCCAACTCTTTCCATTAGACAAAGCAGTGCTGTCACAATAATGGCTTCATTACAGGAATCAAAGGTATCAAAGGACCAAGCCATCCTATCTCTTTTTACTTTTCAAGTCCACATTACAAAGTGAATATACAAGTGTCAAGCAGTATCTTCCTCCCTGTGAATACTGACCAAGCAGATAAATGGAAGGGATGGTTATACATTGTATTCCGTAAGTATGTTTGTGATACATGTCTAACATTCAAAGAAAACTACCTGCAAACAAATGCAAAAGCGAAGGAACTCTCTCAAAAAGCACAATTTTTGCTTGTTTTTCTTCCCCCCTAAATACAGCGCATTGCCTCTTCCTTACAGGGAGTCAGGCTCGCTTAAGCTGTTTGCTGCTGCACAGGATAGACAGGAGACTGCTAAATTGGCAGAATCCTGTATTTTATACCCCTGACAGACAAAATACATTGCTTGTTTTGTGTAGCAACACAAATCACTTGCATGCACAGGCAGTTGCTCTTAAATTTCAAGAGCACTCAAGAGTTGTATTGTGTTAGTATACAGAAAAAGGAGTACATGCATATTTTTCTGTGGGAAAAAAAAACCCCAAACTGTTCTTGTTTTTAAGCATGCACATTTCAGCTACTGATATCAGCTGTAGCTGTGTGAAGTGACTATCATGCGTAGAAAAGGTTTCAATTCAGGCTGAGCCAGGCTTTCCACATACACATCTCAAATGCCTTTTTTGCAGGAACTCATGGACGTGGCGTCCCTCCTTCACGGGGAACGTAGACTGGGAATGGGCAGGTGCAAATAAATGTACGTGTGCACATAGCAAAAGCAGGAATAAAAGAAAAAATACTCGTTGGAGCTTTATGTAGTTGAAAAGGTTTTGATTTGACAATGTAAGGGTTTGGTTTTTTTGTAACAAATACCACTGTTGCTTATAGCTCATGAGATTTTTCATTGACTTATTCTATACACTATATAATAAAAGTTAAGGAGTAGAACAAAAACAACTCACAGTTTGGAGCAAGTTAATGGTATTTCATTAACAAACTGTAAATAGTAACAGCATAAGCTAGATGTGAAACTGCTTTCACAGGCCATAAATGCTTAATGTTTATTACCAATAAAAGTCAAAGGAGCATTTAGCAAAGCAGTTTACCAAACAAACATTAAATACTTTAATGCATTAGATTCAGTGGACAGAATCAGGTTATTTAATTAACAACGAGTAATCCGTTAGGGCTTTATTCACCACAAATGATCTGCAGCTTCACACATTAAAGGAGCTCATGAAAGCTGTGTTGTGGTGGAAGAACAACTTGGAGCTGCCAGATGTAGAAAGCCCCAGCGGGTGAAGAGTTCACATTTGCTGTTTCCAGACTGATACACCTTGGCCTTTGCATGTGCAGAACTAGATTGCATGTCTTTCTGGTAGTGTAAGGATTCCAGATAAATCACCGTAAAAGTCTTTTAGACACTAATTATCTCAATCTCAATTATGTTCTCAGTCATGTTCTTCTGATGCATGGCATTTAGGCCATCTTTCCGAAAAAAACCCCATGCAACAAATGACTAATGAGAGGAGTATCACATTTGAGATGTAAAACTCAGTGATAGAATCTTCCCAATTAGAAATAGAGACATAAAATGAGCATTTGGGATGAAACTATGATGCCCTCAAAGTTGACAGTCTCTTTGGATTTGGTGACCTTCTATTTGAATTGCAGAAAATGTAAGAAACTAGAAAATAATTACCTCTGTTCACTGATACTATGGGACAAAAATGGTGATGAGACTTTTGCACACCCCAAGTGGTCAGAAAGATGGGGATTTAATCAAAGCTCCTCAACAGAAACATTTCCAAAGAGGATCCACACGCAGGATCTCAAACACCTTCTTTTGTGATGAATTCTTCCTGAAAACGCCTTGTTCTCTTCATGATGGAAATGGTATGTCTGGTTTAGACTGGGCATCCAACCTACAGACAGCTGACATTGGATTGGATGAATCCCACCAGATCTGCGAGGAAGACACTAGTTTGAAAACCCTACAGGCATCTGCTCAATATTTCTTGAGAAGGTAGCCTCATTCAAATAAACATCTTAAGATTTTGCAGGGTTGGAAACTTGGCCAATTTAGCAACCTGGGTTTATGTGGGTTGCATCAAAATCAGCCTGAAAGCTTGGAACTATGGAACAATTCCAATAGAAGATAAGACTGGTTGTGTGTGTTGAAGTTTTACAGGTGAAAGAAGTTAGGACTGCGACAGTGATTAAACGAGTCAGTCTAAAGAGTGGGATAGGTATAATTCAGTATGAACTTCATAACTTCAGAGTTTGGAGTCTTATTTCAGAGTCTTCCATTTGATAGCAGTTTATGATCATAATAATCATGTGGCTAATGTTCTGTAATTCAATTACTGCACTGTTGTGAACATTAACAATTATGTAGCAGATCTGAAACACAGTGGGACAAACTGGCAGTATTCATATTTCAGTTAGTTACAGCCTATTGCATAATTACTACAGATAAGTTACTGTTTAATCCATAGCAACATAAGGAATGAATTACAGCAATAATTATGTGGCTAATACTGCCTCTTGAAATGAATAAAACATAAAAAACTGAAATTATGGCAAGGTTACAGAGGACCTAGTCTAAGAAGTGTCTGCTGTTTCTTCAAAAGAATGTCAGTTGTTGGAAACTCTAGATTTGTGTTGCTTTATTTTGGATCTTCACTTTTGCTCAAAATCATTATTGAAACCTCTTTTGAAATATTTGAGTTTTTTTAGCTTTACCATAACATGTGTTTTCCACTTAAACCAGCAATGGTTTAAAATTCCCACCATGGCTTTTGTTAACACTAAATAATAACATTGGTTTGCTAACATAATCCAGCTCATGACCTCATACACTGCTTTGGTCACTGACCATTGCTTTTGGTTCACAATGAAAACAGCAGTGATTTGAGGTAGGTTGCCCAATGCTTTGCACATATACTGTGATGTACTGTTGGCCTTAATCAACAAGTTACCACCTTCAGAAATTCCCTTTTTTTTCATTGTACCTCACTCAATGTCACAGTAAATTGCATGATTGATGTTCTAGTCTGTTTATCAAGGAACTCATGCATTCCCTTTTTAAAATCAATATTTAAGAATAAAATAGCCCTATGATAATTTATTTTATCAGTGTAAGTAAAAATATTGTTTAACGTTTCACCTGAAGAATTAACTCTTTGAAGATTAACTAACAGGTAACATTGATGTAACTGATGACAGGCTTGGCTGGCTCAGCAGTCCTCATATTGGCTGTCTTCATGCAAGAAACAGGCAAAATTGAAACTAGTAACTTCTGCTGAGCAGTGTACAGAAAGGTCATATGATCCTAAAACATGGGCGGTGAATTACTGTAGAGACCATGAGAAGTAGTTGTTTCACTTGGTGAAACAGTTGGTTCTCCAACCTGCAGTGATTTGAGTCATGGTAGTGTATTTTCCTCTTGCTAGAGGAAAGAGCTAAAATGAACTTAATTAGCTTTAATGCTAAAGAAAAAGTATGAAACAGCATGCCTAAAAAGCCTATGAATAAGACTTGCATTTATATTTGGACATGTTACATCAGTCCTCTGATACTGAAAGGTCAAAAGTACATCAGGACATCTAGACACAGATGTCTTGTTTGGTCAAAAAAGTCAGCCCCGCCAGTCACCTTCATTCCAGGTATTTCTAGTTCTGGTGGAACTTTCTAGCTGAAAATACAGATTCCTTATGAGTGTACATCAACTTCTGGGGGCAGGTGACGTTTCATCAGAGCAGCTCGTTTTACTAATGACTTGCTCATGTTTTGTTCTGCCCTTGGACTTGGGCAGAGCACTGCTGTGAGGGTTCTGATAACAACGTATGCACTTCCATCAACGTCAATGGCTCTTAAGAAAGATTCATTTCTTGTGCTGCGTTTTTCTGGATTTAATACAAAATTGAATCCATCTAATGATAACATGTTGCTATGACCTCATTTTAAAGAAGGTATAATTTTGTTTGGACTCATTATTACAGTATTTATTTTTTAATTCCTGTCTGAATGATGTAAATTGAAAGCACTCTCTTCTAATTTGCTCCCAGTCACAAGACGGATCCCGAGTGATTAAAGCGTATTTAAGTGCAAATATAACTGCTGAAGACATCAGCTCATTTTCAGAACCAATGTGAAAGCACTGGCATGTACAAGGAACAATAATCCCCTTATGCATAAATGTCCCTAGGTTCTTACATTTTCTTTACTGCGGTGTCCTCAGCTTCTTTCTGTCCTCACTTTTAATTTTGGTAACCCCCCTCCCCACCCACCCCCAGTATCATTTGGAATATACAAACTTCTGTTCAAAGATGCTTTAAAGTCAGACCAGAACTCATCGCTGTACTGAAAGAACCTGAACCACTCCTCTGATCAAGGTCCAAATTTGTTGTCTTATCCATTTAATTCTTTCACATGAGCCAATGTTCATTATTTTTAGATTGTAGAAACTGTTAGCAGTCAAAATACAGCCAAAATAAATCAGATTCTCCTAATGCCACTCAGAATGTGTCTGTGCCTGTGGGTTTATGTATACAGAAATAAATCAGTATATGGAGATAAATAAGAAACCAAGTCCATATTTTCCTGTGGAGAAAATAATTCAAGTTCCAGGGAAGCTGCCCAATATCTGATGGGTGCATCATCAAATCTTCATATCTCACATATGTAGTACTCGCCTATGTTGTAGCTATTTAGTCATCACACTTCTGTCTCCTGTCTGAGTCTGAAAATGCAGTTTTCTTATTCTACCTCACCTGTATTACAGGGTCCTCTGGTCCTGTCAGTAATTGCATCAAATAGTTGGATTTAAGTTCTGACCTGCAGTTCTGTTGTGCCATGCAATAATTAATGGTTGCAGTGAGACACCAGGAAGGTTCCCGGATGCAAGACTTTAAAAAAACACCCTTGTCTTAAAACAAAGAATGGCTCAGCTGCAAGACACCAGCATTCCCTGTGGAAACGTTTGTGCATTGTAGGCACAAACCTTTAGAAATATTCACGTATCTACATTTCTGTTGACTTCTTCAGGCTTGTTGTTATTGTACGTAGTGGTTCATCATCCTCAAGAGTTTACATAATGGGTTTTGGGAGAAAACTGAGAGTCATAATGTCTTCCAACTTTGTCTTCTCTGAAGTTAAGTGTATAGATGTATTGTAAAGATGGTTCACCTACATACTTGTGTTACTAAGCTTTTTGGCTATAGATCAGCGCATTCATACAGAACACTTTAACTCACCACAACAGTAAAGTTACTTTTATTTTACTCATTAGATGAGATTTGTGAAAGTGTTTCTATCATTGATACATGATTAGGATGTAATAGTCACCTAAGTTACAAATGGTAAGGAGTTTTAAGCTGTGATTTCTTTTGCAGAAAGAAATAAACTTTCTGAGTTTTTTGGTACCTCCTCATTCTTGACATTTAACAAGTGACTGGCAATTCATAGCCTGAATCAATCTGTGGCAAAATTTAAAAAGAGAACTTTTACTGAACAAAGCCTGTGAAAGTCTAATGTGAGAATCTGGACAACTTTTTATGAGATTCTTTGAAGTGCAGTTTTTAATCCTGTATATACATGTGACTGTCTCAAGACTTCATCTCTAGCTCAGAGAAGCCTGGAGCTACAGGTTCTTCAACATCTTCCAAGATGAGAACCCCCCTCCTTTAGCTTTTTCCTAAATGTATTTTTTTTTAAATTTAAAGTGAAAAGGCATTTACTGTGCACAATTCCCCCTGAGATCGTTGTGATGATGACAGCACGTTCACCTCCCGTACTGAACACGTGGCAGTGGTGGTAGGTGTGTCTGCCACAACGCTGTAATTTTCATGCTGATAAGAATGCTCCCTAATGAAGCAACTCATTTTGCCTCTATTTTTACAGATAGCACAGCTGAAGAAATGTAACCTCTGACTACTGTTTTTAAGGGTATAATACTGTCTTTCACAAGATTGAGTTGATATTATTAACTGTGATCAGAAAATATTTCGTTGAAAGCCTAGTTTAGGTCTTGGTTAATATTCTGCTGCTTTTGTCAGAGATCTTTATTTGGGATCTGGTTTTGCTGAAAAATTTGAAATGGTCTTTACTTGTGAGTGCTCAAGCTTTATGCTTGATTTGCATGCTAAATCTCAGATCAGCACATAAAACTCTTCATTAGAAAACACTAGAAATGCACAAAATAGGTATGTAAAACTTTAGAATGAGTGTTTAGACTCTCTGAAATCTCAGCCTTGTTATTATAACTTGCAAAGTGTAGTTAAATGCTGATGTCAGTCACCAAACCAAAATCATCAAAGTTTGACATGCAATCAGGATTATATTGTTAAAAGCTTATCCTGTGTGCTAGGAACAATCATTTTACTATTCTCTTTGTCAGGACCTGTGTGATTAAAAGTTGGATGCACACACATTGTTCCATCGGCAATGTGTGCAGTGCCTTCTGAGCAACAGATTAAAGAATCTCTGTATTTTGAATACTTTTTTTTTTCTTGACAATGTGAATCACATAATCCCCTGTTATCCATTTTAATAAGCTGTGCTTTATGCTGATCTAGTGACTGAACATTTGATAAGGATTATAAAAATGTGTTACATTTACGTTAAATCACCAATATTGCACTTTGAATCAGACTTCAATAAAGTATACGGAGATAGATGTATTTCCTTTCTTTGGCCATTTTCAAAAGCACCATTCCCTCAGCTAAGTCTATTGTACCATAGCTTCCAATTATAATATAACTTGTTATAATTGTGCCTATTATGACTGCTTCCCTGGCTAAGGGCTCCAAATGTTTGGCTCCTTAGTTGTGATGGGAGGACAAGAGAGTATTTGCATACAGACTGGTTGCTGTTGGCAGTAGGGTCATCTTTTGCAGGTAGCGCTAACGATGAGCCTCCAAATAATTTGCAGAGCAGAACGAGCGCATCCTCCTCCCTCTTCATCTTTCCAGTTCAAGCGCCTTTAGCTTACAGAAATCTGTCTGCAGGTTTCCTAATCTCGATGCTTTGAAAAAAGTGGTAGCTTCTCTTTTCATTACTTCAGTGATGGGTGCAGACAGCTGTTCCGAGGGGTACGGAGATAGCATCGTCTAGCATCGTGAGGCTGGAAACCTCGTTACGTGGAAAAAGTGAATTAGGTAAAAGTGGAGCTGTGCAAACTCCTTCAGTTTTATTGAACAACTGCCATGCTTTACCTGTGGCTATAATCTATTATTGAAACTATCGGCAAACTTGGAGCAACTTTGATTTGGCGGCTCCTCACAGCCTTGCTCCCCTCCGCCTTTCTGCCAGCGCCTGGAGGAGCTGGGCAGGCACCGGCTGCCGCAGGGACTCTGCAGGTGAGGAGAACACTAAATACTGATCTATTCCTCAACAGATCTGACAAGAAAATCGTCTTGAAAAGGAGCTGTATCAGCATCGCTCTCAGCTGTCCTGGAGGCATTCTATATTCACATTTCGCTGCCTTCGCTCCCTCCGAAGCAGTGGTGCGCACGCAGACCCCGATGCTCTGTCCCCACTGCTGCCACGATCCTCCCCCCGTTCTCTGCACTGCAATTGGAAGTGTAGCTCTGGGCTGAATCTTGCCCAGTTTTCAGGCTCCAATGAAAATGTGTTCTTTTCCATCATAAGGAATACAGTTATCGGGTATAAAGTGGTATCGTTCCTGCGTTGTTGCAGTACTTTT
Source organism: Haliaeetus leucocephalus (assembly GCF_000737465.1). Classification (NCBI taxonomy): domain Eukaryota; kingdom Metazoa; phylum Chordata; class Aves; order Accipitriformes; family Accipitridae; genus Haliaeetus; species Haliaeetus leucocephalus. The sequence goes on along the minus strand of NW_010972698.1, from coordinate 7,063,124 downwards.
CCTCTCAGACCATTGGGTAAGGCAGGATGCTGTCATATGTATATCAAGTAAACTTATTCCACAATAGCTTTGGATTTCTAGGATCCTCTGTGTGCTGATGTTTGACCATTTTATCGCTAGATGATTTTGCAGATAGGGAGAGGGGATTTGCAGCCTCAGATAATCTCAAGGCAGCAGATGCATAGTGCAGCAAGAGAGCTGGAGCACATCAAGTTTACAGTGGCGTGGAAGTGCCTGGTAGAAATCTGCCCAGAGCTGCTGTATTTCTGACCTTAGCGCAGGGCACGGCACGGGTAGATGGCAGAATCAATCTGGGCTGATCCCCCTGCGAGCTTTTGTTAGTGGTGCGAGTCATGCCATGCACAGCTCTGACTCGCCCCCAGGCAGGCATTTTGGGACTGGGGCACTCTCCAGCAGCTCCTTCCCAAACTGTGTCCAAACCTTTTTCTCCTTAACAAATGCATTGTAGCTGTATCCTGATATTTAGGGGCTCCTGACAGGACTCTCAACGTTTATAGGGTTATGCTAATATATATTACCCCACAGTCTCACTAGAAGATCTAATTTTAGCTGCCTGGGATGAACTCAGATGAGAGATTAAGGGAACCTTTCTGCCATAGCCAGCTGCTTTGCTTATTTATGTTCCTCAATCCAGTGGGTCTGGAGTGCTCTCTGTGGGCTCAGATTTCTCTAAGGTTCAATTTTAACAGTTTTTTCCCAGGTTTTTTTTGTGGCTGCTTTGCATTGCTGCTTTTCAAGTGGAGAATTAAAAGTGAAGCTTGAAGAATCCACAAATGTTTTCTAAGTGAACCTGCACACTGATGGGGAGGGAATTCACACATGGCGAACACAAATAATCCGTTGCTTTCAGTGACAGCAATCCCAATACTCCAGAAGCTCTTCCTGGAATAAGAGGATGCTATAACAACATTCTCCTTTATACAAATAAATTCTAAATAGAATAGCTATAAAGAAATGTGTCAACAATACTTTTAACATCAAATAACCACAAGTCTGCATAAATAAAACATGAAAAAGGAAAGCAGTCTGGATCTGTATTCTCTTATTCATGTATGTAGCCTTCACTCAAGTACATGGGCCAGTTACAGTCAGCAAAGGAATGCAAGTGATTGACGTGTGTGAGTAAAGGGTTTGGTACGAGATTCTGAGTCCATTTAAATAATGTATTTATATCACAAATGACTGTGGAACCGGTATTTATAGTGAAGACCTATGTAAGCTATAACTAATAATGAATAAATCAGCCATATAACCCTTGCCAGTCAGTCAAAAATAATGATTATTAGGTCTTTTTAATTTGTATGTGATTGCTTAGTAAGACTGAGCACTTAATTCTGTTAAAGAGATAAAGCTGTTACAGGAATATAGGACCCAAAGGATATGTATTAAAGATGTTTCCACTGTAATGTAGTAAGCAAAAATCACTGCATTCAAAGCAGCCCTGTCTCAGGCTGTAATGCCTCTGGGGAAATCGCTGCCTCCTCTTCACCTTGGTGTTTATAAGCTGTGATGCTATAGTCTCTTAGGGCCCAAATCGTATGAAAACCACACCACCTGCCACGCTGTGCAGGAAGCCAAGAGGGAAACCAGAGCTGAACTCTCATTCGGTGCCAGAGCGAGCTGGAAACTGGATTACACCCATGTGCTATCCTGGTGCGGGGGGGGAAGTCTTTGGGCTTTGCCCAATGCTCAGGCAAAGCATCAGGGTTAAACTTTCTCGGGAAAACCTAGGTGTGTCCATTGACTCCTGCTGATACTAATTGGCAAGCACTTGACCATTGATTGTCATGTTGATAGAAAAAGGACAATGAAACTGCAAGCTGATGGAGAACTGTTCCTCCCAAATCAATTTTCCTTGCCTAGGAGTGTGTGCTGTGAACCCTGTCTCCAGCGCTGGACAATGTAAGGTCACCGAGTGAAGTCATCTGGACTTCTATTCTTCTACAGCAATAACCCTTCCTGGGCTTTGGATTAGGTCTTTATTAATGACATACTTCCAGGTTTCATAATGGGAGCGTCCTGAAATGCCGGACAGTAATGCTGCAGTCTTGTTATCCATGGGAATACTAATTTACATAATTTTATGTTTATTGACTAGTACTAACAATGTTTTCCTTTTCTTAGAGCATGTGCGGTTGGATTTAATGTTACTAATGGTGTTTGATACAAAAGATGGCATCATTAACATTTTAAAGCGCTCCTGAGTACTTCCAAGTTTTTATTACAAATTATAGCATGCGTATAGCACACCTGATGGTATGGTATAACAAACCAGCACTGTCAGCACTCATCTGTAATGCCTTCACCCACTGTCAAATTCAAGCCATTGAAAATCTGCTTTGAGAGCCTTAAAAGCTCTGAGTTTGGCTTAAAAATACTAAGATTTTGTTTTAATATTGCATTCTTCCCTTTCTTTCTGTGCAAATAATATGTAGCTGCATATGTATTGTTGGGGTGCAGGCATGTGAATGTGTGTTAAATGTACAAACGTGAATACAGGGAAATAGTTTGAATAGGTACACATCTTGACTACACAGCAAAGAATCTAAGAACATTGGTGGTAAATTAATGAAGCAATAATCTTGTGAAGGACATCCTGATTCACTGATTCTCTCCGTGAATAGTGCTTTGTTTTCTTTTCTGCTTCAAGAATTATCTGAAATCTCTTGCTGAATTTTACTAGCTATGTTGCTGAGGTGGTTTTTTTTTCTTTTTTTTCCCCTGGAATGACTAATAAAAGACATCCTTGAAGTTCATGGGAGAACAAACAAAAAACCAGCCAAACAAAATGGGGCTGTTACTGCCTGGGAAGTCATTTTGCAATGGATAAAAGGTTAGAGTAGCTTTTTGTCAGTGGGTTTTCCTGTTGGGAATATTTATCATCTATAAAGTGCTGCATCTGCGACCTTTGTGAGTATTTTATCAATAACAAAGAACTGAATAATTCTACCATTTTTGAAAAATCACTCATCTATATTTAAACAGTACAGAGGAGAAAATCTTTGTGCTGAGAGCTTTGGAGGCAAGTTGCATACAATAAATTCTGTTTCTTATGGCCATTAATAACTTGCCGCATTTGGTTGAAGAGGCAACAGGGTGTATGTAGTCTCCATGTTTTCGGCAGAAGTAACTAATTCGGTTCTGTGCAGGTTTATGTTCACTTTCTTACAAATATTTGTCAGTTGTTAGCACAAATGACCATAATACCAAAAGTGAAGGAGGCTTCATCCAGACTGGAGTCAGGTCCTCAGTGAAGCCCTCGTTCAGGCCACAGATGACTTCTCTTGCTATGTATTTTTTGCGGTGGTTAATTTCCACAGAAGGGCATGTGATTATTCTAATTGAATTTTGTTCTTAATTCAGTGCAGGTTATTCAGCTGATGGATATCTTTGCCGTGTTCTGTGTTTTCCCTTAAAGCATCAAGGCATTAGGATGGAAAGCCTGAGTGTTTTCAAACATACTATTAAGTAACTGCATTGCACACCAGAACTTAATTTTCACAAAGAAAATCTGCTGAGGATCTGAAGGAGTCTGCAGGAGATCTAGATTATTTTAAGAGCATCCAGCCTGATTAAATTTGAGAAATTTTACTAGCCAGAGCAGGCAATTTACAGGGTTACTTAAAATTTATTTTTGGGGAAAATAACTTGGTCCTTATTAGTGTGTTTTGAAAGTCAAAACATGTTTGTATAAAGGGAGGAGTACACTGGAAGAATAATTAAAAGACCGCTTGTATTATTAATAATCTGATTAAACAGGAATGAACACTCAACTAGTTTCTAATTCTAAGATTAATTGCACTGGGTTAGCTAATTAGAAGCCATTGAATAAATCTGCAAGAATGACTTGCTTTTTGAAACTTTTATTAGAGGCAAAGCTGAGGTAGGATCCCAGTCTCATTAACAGTGTAAATAGCCACAGCCGTTGTACTTCAAACAGCCAAACAGCAACATTGAACTACTCTTCAGTTATGACAGGAATTGTCATGAATGTAAAAGAAGCCCATTTTTAGTAATGCGGCAGTGTGGTCTGACACTATGCACTGTAATATTTAATGGTAAATCAGGTAGGCTAGCATGAATTAATGGAGCAGTAGTTTGGGAATATCACTCAGACTAGTGCATGCACAGGGACTCGGTTATGATTAAAGATGAGGTTGCATCTTGCATTTTTTGCAGTTTCTTAATATGTTGTGTGGAGTTTTTTTTGTTGTCTCCCCCCCCGGCTATTATCCATTTTGATATTTGGGCTATCAAAGTTTGACACATAACACTGTAGCTCAGGACTGTATGGGAGCGAGTTGGGAAGGGGAGCTGTGGTGCAGGGGGATGACGGGACAGCCAAGGATGCTTTCCCAAATACCCGGGAGTACAAAGGGGTTTTTTTGCTCAATGTGAATCATATTTTTAGAGGAATGTCTATATATCCGGAAGCATGTTCTAATGTTGTATGTATAATGGTAGATGCCCAGAGCTACTACCCTGGGCACAAATTTTAGAGGCTTCTTTCTCTGTGCAATAAATACCCAGACATATACTTTATCTATAGAATCGGTATAACTAAGGGGACAGATGAGAATTTTGCTTTAAAAAAATCTGCCTTTTTGGTCTAGCCAAGCTGTGCTGGGAAAAAAACACCTGCGAGTATTTTCTCGGCTCAGGGAGCAGCCCTCAACCTCGGGTACGTTTTGCAGGAGCGTGAGGGGGCACAGGACCCTCCAGGAGCTGCGCAGGGGAAACGGCTTTTGCTGTAGAAGCTGGAGGAAGAGATTTCATCTGGGCGGTTGAAGCTAAAACCTCATTGTGAGGGGTGTAGAGAACTTTACGGAGACAAAACTGAAAGCTCTGGAGGTGGAGAAAGGCTCATTTGCTAACAAAAAAGGTTTCTGAATGATATCTTGGTGTGTCTCTGACAGTTTGCTCAGTTTCTTCTCTCCAAGAAGACTTTTGTGGGTGTTGAAACTGGGCTGGGTCCTAGACCTCACGTGTCTTCATGTGGGCTTTGATAACCATGAAATGAGCCCACGAGGGTGGCTCGGACAGCGCGGCTGGGTGGCACAGCTTGCTCTCTTGCTCTCAGGGAAACACCAGGTTTAAAGAGGAAGCACAACCTTCTTGAGCCTGGGCTGCAGGTGTGAGGACTTTTAAGTAAAGATGTGATTAAAGAGGGTTTTTTTCCTCTGTAGCAAAATACGACACAACCCGATTTTTTTAATTTCTTTTTTTTTTTTCAAAGGTCCTATAAAAACATTTTTAAGCATTCTGGTGAAAGTCTAAAATTTAAGTTGAAGACATCTAATGATTACATTAGTGGAAGAATGAATGTAGTCTATAACTTTTCAGAGAAATGATATCTTGAAATAATTAAAAAAATTATATATGTGTTTTTGGTTAGGTAGTGTGACTTCTTTTCCCTTTACTTTACTTGATATTTAGTTACTTCCATCTCTTGCATGTTTCTAAGAGCAGCATTATGAGTGCATCAGACAGAACATTAATGAACATAAATTTCCTGCCACCCACTAGGCACTTGTGGAGAATTATAATACTTTAGAGGTAATATTAAGTTAGGGGTGCCAAAATTACATTGAAGTGGCTTGTTGCTAACGTTTGAATTCAGCTCAGCCAGGGTCTGAGCTGAAGTGATGGCCAGCTGCAAATATTATCACAATCTATGTTTTCAGCTGGTAAAATCTTAACATAAAAAGCTCTCAAGAAAAACAGCAAGAACAAAATTCAATAAAAAGGTAATTTTGGGGGAAATTATGATTGCTTCCTAACATGCAGCTGTAATCTACTTCTGTATTTTGAGTTAGAAGAAAAATTAAATATTCTAAAGCACATGTTCCCTCAAAAATGTTATGGCTGATTTATAAGGCAGTTCAGAAAACAGACAGAGTACTGAGGATTATACTTAAATCTAGCCAAATTTGATGAGAACTGAAAAGTTCTATGTAAGTTTTTCTTTCTATTATTTTTCATGTGCTTATTGAGAAACATATTGCAAAAATAGTATCAGAAGAGTAACAGTATTTTCATGCGTTCAACAAAAAGCATTAAACACCCTACAAGATTTCACATTTAACTTTTTACTAC
>NW_010972698.1:7055734-7056613 GCF_000737465.1 Haliaeetus leucocephalus | reverse complement strand
TGTAGGTCACCTTGGCCAACATAACAGGTCAAGATTCTCTGTGCATTGCAACCGCATCACAAAGCCCATGAACCAATAGACAGGATGGCTATGACTCATGCGGAGCGCCTGGCCAGCAAGCGCATGCGTCATAGATTGCAACCGAGGCAGACTTTTGGCACCCGCTGGCCACGTGTGCCAAAACCCGTTCCTCTGCAAATGTATAAATACCGGGATTTTCCAAAGAGCATCGGGCTGGTGTACGGCAAGGCCATCATTGCCTCCGTGGGGACGCCCACGCAAAGCTGGCACCTACCGATTGCTGGGCTGAGTTCGCGGAGCAAGACAGCACAAGAATATACAGATGGTTCATCTACCTCACAGTCCTCGAATGGACGTACTCATGGATACCGCCGCAAACCAAAGAACAAGCAATCCCTTTTTCATAGGTTTAATAGGGGGTCCCACTGACATCAACAAAGTTTAAGAACTTATTGATGGAGACCCCTGTGCAGCAGGTGATGGACTCAATGGATGGGAATGCCTGGTTTCCACAGATCGGGCATTGACCCTCGTTGCTACCCCAGGAATCACAAATTCTGGGGTCGCTGAATACAGATTGGTGTACAGATTGGTGTAGTATTATCTGATTTACTGTTAGATGTAGATAGTATTAGACACACAACCTTACAAAATAGAGCTACTCTTAAATCATTAGTTAAGATAGTTTTGATTTATCTTGTAGTGGGTTTTTTTTGTATTTTAATTTGTGTGCCTTGTATGTTGCAATATTTTAAAAAATTAATTGATAGATCAAGTAAGGCTGTGTTAATTGACAGAAAACAAAAAAGGGGGAATTGTGGACATATATTTAGCTAACGGTCGCAAGAGCATTCCAGA
>NW_010972698.1:7029013-7055209 GCF_000737465.1 Haliaeetus leucocephalus | reverse complement strand
ATACACATCTATAACAATAGCACTTGAAGGGAGTACACCGACCTGCTGGATTCAGAACTGGAAATGAAAGCCCAGGGTATGTAACCCTGCTGTGCTGACTGCTTCGTGGTGGCTTCGAAATCATACTGCTCAACTCCTGCGAAATTACTCACAAATTATTGAAAGGGATTCTGTGTCATTCCAATGCAACCGAACAGATCCCCAAGTCTTTTAGATATTTGCTCTTTCTTATAGGTGAGAAAATACAGCAAAAAACCCATTCAGAATATGTGCTAGAAGTGTTAAAAAAAAAAAAAAGTCACTAATGTTCCAGCATTTCTGTTTCTATATTCCTGTAACACTTTTGTGATTGGGTTTTAATTGATTAATGTTTCCAGAAAATTAATTTCAAGTTTATGTGAATGTGCAACATTCTTGTGGCAACATCTGCAAGAGCATTATTCTTCCCGGTGAAGCGTCTATATGAGTATATTTAAGCAGCCTAACACCCTAATACATTTACACAAAACTATCCAAGCAACCCACGTTCATTGTGAGCACTTTCTATTTGAGGTTTGTCTTCATATTTAGTTTTAAGCTCTTCATGAAAGGAACTGTAAACTCCCCTGATTCTGCAGCTCCTAAAATCACAGACCTCTGCTCCTGGGCGCACAGAGGTATCACTGTGAGATGAGTATCATTGGTGTGTTGGAAGTGCTTGCACAGTCACTAATTTGGGAACATAAACACTGTCATGTGGCTTATGGATAATGACTGTCAATTCTTAAATTCTTAAAAATTGTTACTAGATTTTATTTACTAATTTTGTAGTTAATTTATAACAGCGTAATTCAGGCAAGGTCAAGGGTGAGCTAGAAGTCAAGATTCACCAAATACAGATATGAAATGTGCATCCTGGTCGGTAAAAGTTGGTGAATCTGAATCATCCCTTCTCACTCTGTCATTGAATTGACCCTATTATATAAAAATATAAATGACCCCATGACATCTGGAATTTAGCTGGATGCTATATAGGAATTGTAGTCCCAGCAGCTTGCCTCAAATAGCTGCAGAATGGGAAATAATGAAATAAAATAGCTATAGTCACAAAGACAGACACTTTTCATAGCATTCCAATGACAGCAGAGTGCAAATAAGGAAAAAACTGAGCAATGTGAGACAACATATCAGAAACTGAAAGTCAAGGAGTGGCCCTCCCAAACCTGTTTAATACTGCTTGACACAACCTATTGTTTGATCTCACTTGTCAGTGTTGCAAACACATTTTCAGGCATCTTGAGATTCTTGCCATCTTGATGTAGCATCTCTGGCTGCAACATCTTTTGGCAAATGAATCACAGAATTAATTAAGAAAATGAAGCAGTGCTGTTGCTAGCCAAACAGAAAATTGTCAAGGAAACCACATGAATGTAAACTTTAAAAAAAAAAATTGTTTCAGAATTCCAGGGCTGTATTAAGAGCCTCACCCACTTGACTGCTTTTGATGGTAGAGTTATACTTGCAGCAATCATTCACCTTGCTCCCACATTGGGTAGTTTTGCATTAGATGTCTGACAGATTCTGTGTGTCTAAAATCAATCCAGAAAACTCAGGACAAGTGTCTACTGTGCTTGCACAGTTAATCTGCGGAGACTAGCAGCGCCCCATGTTTTTCTTTTTTTCCTGTCTTCTGACCAGCAACAGTAATCATGGTTCATGAAACAGTTACTTTCCTGGAATGTGGTACAATATGCTACTCTCTTCCTATGCTCATGTTATTTTATTATGAATAATCAGTAAAAGGGGCTTAAATTCTATTCTCAGTTGCATATCTTTCAAGCTATTAAAAGGACTTAGAGTGCCTGTAGCAGAATACATCACTTTGCTCAGTATGTGTATGCATATACATACATATATATATATGTATGTGATGTTTGCATGCACCAGTAGTTCTGCAGTGTTTTGTGGTGTTACCATGATAGATTCCTTGGAGCAAATCATTCTGAATCAAAGAGTCTGCTGATTATTTGCCCATGTTTTTGGAGTCAAACTCAAAAGAGCTTAGCTTGACATGCTGAAAAAGTCTTGTTTGGCTTCTTCATTCTTTCGCAAAAAAATTAATGATGCGAGGCAAAGCCATTTAAGTTATCAGTGGCTGCTCTCTGTTGGGTAAATATGAGATCTGTTCCCCACCATGAGTTTCTATAGAGATTTCCTCTTTCTTTGCCATCACTCCTGTGACATGGGACTAAGCCTTCTTTTTCATGAATCGGTCCCTAATTTTTCAGCTATCCTGCCTTCCTCCCCGCCCCCCCTGCAGTACAGAACTTACTTCAGGTGAAGCAATGCCTGAAGTTGTACACGATGAATCCAAGTCTTACAGCTCTTCATTCCCACTCAAGTCTAGAAGGAAAGAGATGGAAACGTTTAGGTGGAATAACAGTTGCCGCTGTATGTATGTGGAATTCTTTGTATTTGCAGACCCAAGAAGGTCTGGGTAGATGGGTTAAGTTTTTAGATAAAATGATTTTCACTGCATCCAGCCACAGTGTCAAGTGTTTTGAAGGCATATTGAGTTGTAGTGTTGCTTACTGGAAAACTCTGGAAACAGCCTAGCTACAAGGAGACACTTAAATTCCCTCCCCTCTTCTCTCCAGGGATTATTTACTGCTTAGTGTTTCAGAAGCTTAATAGAATCTTCCTTACCATAAATTTTAATAGGGTGGTACTGTAAAATATCAAAATGCCAATATATATTTTCTAAATATTTAACAAGATTCTCTTGCTCAATTATTTAGATCACATCCAGAGTTCCCTTGAAACAAATTTAAAGTTTTACATGAATTTAAACAAAGTACACTGTAAAGTAAATTGTACAAACAAGTTTGTGTACTGACACTGCTGAATATAGAAAAAAATTCAGTCAAACTTCCAAATTAAAATTCAAGGAATTTTTCATGTGGTAAATCAGATAAAAGTACTAGAAATTACAAAGAGGAACTGGAAATGTTTTATTAATGTTTTGACTTTTGTTTACAAATAATGTTTTACTTGTTTGATAGAAGAAAAAATAAAACATTATTCTGTATATATTCTTTTTCTTCTCTGTATATATTCTTCTGTAGCTTTGTTGACAGCTCTTAAAATTAAAAAGGAAAATTTAATCTGGGCCTGTGTATACTGGGAATTTTAGGTCACAGACTTTAATCTCAGAGTATTTTACCCTTTGCAAATCATTTCTTTACGTGGGAGCAAACCTATGACTTCTCTATAACAGAAAGAACAGTAAAATAAGACTGGGAGGAGAAAGCAGGCAGATGTTTAAGTCTTTTCCGCAGACAGGTAAGAAGAGTTTAGGCAGCATGAGGAGTATGAAAAATGCTTTTTCTCCAGCAAAGCCCCAATGTGTGTGTAGGAGTGCTGGCATTGCCTCCTTCCTCTGTGTGCCTGTTGCATGCTGGCCCTGAGCATCCCGAAATCGGGTGTTTCCACCAGCTCTGTGCCTTCCTCAGGCACTGTGTTCACATGTGGCCAGCTCTGTGCTACTTCGCTGCTCCACAGCTCCTGGGGAGGATAGCTCTGTTTAGGAGCCCCCGGTTAATGAATCTTGGTCCACGCTTATTTTTGCTGGTTTTACCTGGTGTGTTAAACAACCAGCAGGTTGTAATACCAAAAGGATTCTGTAAGCCTCAGTTTTCTCCCAAAACTACAGTAGTCATTGACAGTTCAGAGGTTGTTTCTTCAATCCTTCCCCAAGGTAATAAAATCTACCAAAATCTGTTGCTAATCCTGTGAGTTTTGCGTTAATTACATAAATAAACACTGGATTGATTGACTGCCCTTATTTATTTGATAATAAGCAATGAGGGATAGGGTTATCGTGTGGTAATGACACCCTGTGGTCTTACATGATTCATCATATAGATGAGTTCCTTGATTTCCAGAACAAAAATAACCAGAAAACCCTCCCCATGCCCCCCACTTTGGGGTTTTGCTGCAACAAAATGTCCCTTGCAGGTCTCTGGTTTTGATTTGGGGGTCTTTCTCCCCAAGTTATAGTATAATCATTTATAGAGGCAGCATACTTCATATACAAGCATGTTTATATTCCTCCTTTTTCAATATAGAAGGAACATCGGGGAGTTCAGTCTGTATCCTATTTATTTTAAATTTTCGGTTGTAATTTGCCTGGAGTCATAGTACAGAAAGCTCTTCTCACCAAAGAGATCACAAGAGTGTTGAGTCAGATTTTAAAATAGCAAGCAAGAAAATCCTATCTAAATTTCTCTTCTTTTTGGTTGGATCCTCTTTCCTGTAATCCCAGTCATTCTGCTTTATTTTGGATGCCAGTCAGACCGATATACCTGCAAAAAGCAGAAGTTCCTCCAGTGTGGTTTTCTTTTGAGGTACTGCAGAAGTCCAAAATGTCCCCATTTGTCTCCTTTGATCTCCAAACCACTCATGGTTTTGGAAGGTTTCAGCAGTGCCTTCTGCACCATCTGTCTGCATGACCAGCCAGAGTGCTGTTTTACTCCTCCGTGATACACAAATTAAGTGGTAAATTCAACTTAATAGGAAAGAGTAATCGAAGACCTTAAAAATACATTGCACTTGAATTTTTTAGTATTTTAAAGGGAAGTTTTTGCACTAGATTAGTTCAGTATTCATAAACTGAAGCTTGAGGTTTACTTATTATTTATTATGTACTTTCTCATTTCTTCTCCTGTTTTATTTTTAAAAGGAGCATTAAAAAAGCACGAAGTCAGCACCTATCAACAAACATTTCAACTTGTTACAAGTAAATTTGCCCCCTCTAGAAATGTGCCCCTTGCAAAAATTTTGGGAAGATACACATTCCTTGAACGCCAGGGAGTCTGGGCTCTCTTCAGCACTGGATGGGAGAACTGCAGTGGGGAAAATTCCTTTCCCTCCTCCATGCAAAGCAAATACTGTCCAGAGAGGCCCCTTATTTCTTCTCGCTGCCAAAGGAAGCCATATACAGAGAGTTTCCTTGTGAGACTTGCTCCCGACGACCAGGGCCAGTCACAATGCAGGTCTACACGGTCACAATGTGAAACCTAATCTTGAGATGGAAGGGGCCTGGATATTCCTGCCACCTTCTTCTGCCCTCTGAGGCGGAGGCAAACAAGGCCCAGATCCTCACTATTTTTACTTTCTTCCCTGCACTCCATTGCAGCTCTCAAGAGCGGAGTTTAATGGCAATCTTTATAACCCTTGTCAAAACTCATAATTTTAAAACAATAGGAGGAGAATTATCAGGGGAATATATGTCTGGCATGGGGCAATTTTACTTCCTAGCTAGAAGGAGAATCCAGGACGTTTAAAAATATAAACCAATTTCTACCGGTTATTTTTCACTTTAAGACAGTAAGGCAGCTTGTAAAGCCCATCAAATGCCTGATGTGAGCTCTAATGAGTTTTAACCTTGCTTTTTGCACAAAAAGCTTTGCAGACTTCCTGTGCTCATTGAAAAATGTGGTATTTACTGATGCACAGATTGTTTCAAAACCACTCTGTAAAATCCCTATGGACACAAGCACTGCTAATATTCATGTGCTAGCATTTGAATCTTCCTAGAAATGCAGTTTTTAGCTCAATTTTTTGCTTCCTACTATATTCAAGAGGTGAGTTAATCTGTGCCTGCACCAACATGAGGCTACCATCATGAGGATGTCATTTTTTCTTAGTGGCCCACAGTTTTCCAACGCCCTCTTAGAATTCAGGTGAGAGGGAATTGCTTTATTCCCCTTGATCAGGCATTCTAGAAAGAGAGATGGACCTAAGCACAATGTCAAATGTTTAAAATGCTGACAGACTGATTTAGTACTTACTGACAACTTGGGTACACACTATAATCTTGTTTCAAGACGCTGTCTAGAACGGTGCTGTCGAAATAGCGTTCAGAGAGTCACTCTCCCAGCAGTTGCAGTGACAAACTTCAGGATTAAACTAACATATAGTATGATAAGTTTCTTTCTAAAGAGCTGAATGTGGGAGGTATTCCCGTAAGCTGCATCCATGTCCTTTTTCATTTCATAGGTAACGGTTATGTGGTTTTACATAGCATTAGTAAATAACATGCAACAATGAACGTTAAACGTAAGGTAGAAACATCCCCAACATATGTAGAACAGGCGGTTGCCTGGTCCCAGGAGCCTGGTTTTTAAAGGAGGAAAGGCAATTTTCCTCCCACTGGAGCCAAACGCTCTCCACATGTTACAGATGTGCAGAAGCGGGTTGTCTGGGGACAGATGAAATCAGCCTAGAAGGAAGGCGAATCCCGGTCAAGGATGGAGAGAGATGCTAGAGGAGAACTTGGACTATGTGTGTGCTCAGATATGTGACTACTGTTAATGTGATTATTAATAAATACAGACTGTGCTTGCTTTCTGGATGAAAGCGAGAGGGGATCTTCCTCCAGCTGAAGGGAAATTGAGAAGATAGGCTCGGGCCAAGTCACAGCATGGATTTAGGTAGTGATGGAAAGAAGAAAAGAGCATTTACCTCATATAAATGCCTTTAATTCCCTTTTATATTGAGAGATACTTTTAACACTTGTACATTATCATTATTCAAATTGGTGCCTGATGAGATGGTTCCTCTCTTTGACAAGCACAAGGAACTTTGCCCCATCTCTTTTTCTCTACTGCAACCCTGATAATGACCACTTCTAGATTGCAAAGTGCTCATAATCAGCTCATATCTCAAGTATGACAGACCAGTTCACTTTGTTTTTAAGCCATACTATCTTTCAGTGTGCCAGCATTATTTACATAGCTTTAATGGTAGATTTAAGTTCCAGGAAAGTAGAATGCCAATTTTTAATTTATTTTTTTTTAAATATATTGTCATGAACTCCTCATTCCCTGCAGAACTTCCTGCATTTTGGCCATCTGGCCATTTGTCTTCATCTCTGCCTCTGCTAAATTAGCAATGGAGAAGAGGAGCAAACACCTGAACTAAGCAATACTGATCAGAATTTTTATAGTGTCCAAATAGGCCAGTGGCAAACTGAGCTCCCCTGTATGCATGCTTCCTTGGTTGTTACATATGTATGAGCAAATCTTATATGGTCTTAGCAAGCTTCTGCCTTCTTCAACCTGTTGCCCATCTATTTTGGGTGCGTTGACACAAGCCACCTGGCCATGACCTTTCTCTTTTACTTGAGTTAATACAGAGGCAGGCTATACAAAGAGATGTGGAAATATCAGCACGCACCTTGTAAAGGTGGGTTGGCTCAGGCTGGATGCTTGGTGATATGTACACTTTCTTTTCTGTTTTCTGTGTGCTTACATAGGCATTACTGACCAGAATAGGAAAGGTTGCTGTGCAGGAATAAATAAAACTCATAGCTCTGTTTCTGCAGTCTTGGCTGTGTCACGTAAGAAAATAAGCAGGAATTGGACACCCTTCCTCAGCGGGTGTTGCTCTGAATGCACACAGGACAGACTTTCCCCAGTAAAACTAGGCTGGGATGTTGTTCCTTGTAAGACCCAGAGTTCTGCCTTGCTGGGATTCGCTGTCTACTTGCAGGAGGAGTGGGGGAACCAAATTCAGACCCAATTCACTGTAGTATTAACTAATTCATCTCAGATGCTATAATTTTGTGCCTTGGCAGGGTGATTTAGTCCTGCGCTCACTGGGACTGCTCTCCACGTCTCCAGCTGTCACAAATTCACTCTCAAGATCATCTATTTAATCCTCAGTGTTATGACAGAGAATGAGGAGAAATTCCAGCATAAGCTGAGAAGCAGAGCACTGTGCTGTATGACCAGAAATCTAGCACTTTGCCCCCAGTTCAGTATATCTACATTCATTAATACTGGAATATAACTTAAAATAACACATAGGATAAACCCCTAGAGAACGGTGTGTGGTGCAGCTTGTTGGTGGACTGGCTCCTGCACAGGCTTCAGTGGTGTAAAGGAACGTGTTTGCTTGGGGCCATTACACAATCACGTCATCTAGTAATTAACACAAGCGGTAAGACACCCTTTACTGCGCTACTCATGGGCTGGGAACGGGGTGAAGCACCCCTACGCCTCCTGGTAACCCCTGCTTCAGCTGCCATGGAGGAGATGGCATTTACCTGCTGTTCAGAGGGCCTGAGGATGCTTAATTTAGTAATTATTACAATCTGAGGCTTTGAGTTCTGTAATCCTTTGTTAATATAAAGCATTTAAAAAAATTCAGATGTTTGAACTTTATAAATGCTAATGTAGAAAGCACCAACTGAAAGAACAAGTATAGCATGAAAAATTTCTTCAGCTGGGGAAAAAAGTAGAGCTCTAATCTACTTTTCTGTTTTTAATACTTATAGCAGTGATCACTTTTTTACTTACTAATTATTCATGTTAAATATTTTACTTATTACTAAAACACTGTGATTCTGGTATTTTTCCTTTTGAGAGGGAGATTTTTTTTTTCAGTCAGCAAGAAATGAGAGCTATATGGTGCTTATTCAGAGCATTATAGAGAATAGTCAGGAAGAAAAATCAAGACCATAATAACCAGTAAGAAAGTCAGCTATGAGGTTTACCATTACCAATAAACTTTTACCTCATATATAAAAGTGCACGTGTGTCTCTCGGGTCAAATCCAAGGCACTCTTTATGCTTTAATAGTTCCTTTGATGTCAAAGGGACTAACTCTAGCTGTTGAAAATAAGGTAAGAATCATAATTTATTGTTTCCAGAAGGTCCATCAATTCTGTATATCCCTGGGCAAGTTTGATATTTTGAGACATCTGGAACACCAATAAGCAACCTATATTTTCACTGCTGCCCAATCTGAGTCTATAACCTATACAAACTATATCCAAGGACTCCTGTTGAATATCTGTTCTGCTCTGTTGCTATTTACCTCTGAATACTTGTAATATTATAGATTTATTCTGGATGTGAGTGCAAGTTGCAAGACAAGATATTGATTCAGAATACCTGGTAATAGAACAGTAATTGCTTTGCTTTAAAATTAAGTGACCATACTCATTTTAGAATCTATAGTATTTCATCATTTCTAGTAGTATCTCATGATATGAAATAGAAGAGACTCCACACCCAATTACCCTCACAGAAACAATAGTTCATGTTGTATTACACAAACAAATGACAATCAGGAAAACTCTTCTTACTTACCAGAAGTGCATCTGATTTGAACAAATGTTCCCTTTCCGGGGAGGGGTGAGATATGAGAAGCAAAATAAGGTGTACCTTTTGAATTATTTGTAGATACTTATATATATTAACAGAAACTAGTTTTATTTTTTTTAATATAAGTATGCTTCAGTTTTATGCTAAACTATTAAAGTAGCTTGGAATTAGGTATACTCTATGTTTTTTTATGAATACAAATGCAGTACAAAAGCAACAGTCTTCAGTAAATAATAGGTTTTTCTCTCCATTACCATATTTAACATGTAGAGAAAAAAATAAGCATTGCTTCCAGTACTGACTTACTGTGCTATGCTGGAAGTGGGGTCTGATGCATTTTTCTGCTTTCAAAGATTAAATTCCCTGTAGCATATAAACTGCATATTTTCTGAATTGTGAACTAATTTGCATTTTTTAAAACATCTGTTTATGAATATCTTTGTGATAATAATTACTATTTACAAAGTTTTAATCAGGAGAGTGAAATTTTAAATGAAGAATACTGGAGGGAACAGATTTTTTTCCTTCTGGTCATTATTGCCACAATTTATTCTTGTACACTCTGCCCGTTACTCCCCCCCCCCCCCCCCCCTTATTTTATCTCAATTTTAAGTCCATTTCCTTTCTCATTTGTATGTTTTTTCACCCTTTACCAGGGGCATGAAAAACCAAGAATGAAGCTACTGTTTTACTTAGTAAACAAGGCCTTGTTTGCGAGGGGATGAGAGGAAGGATTTGCTGAGGGGTTATTGCTTTCAAAAAGATTAAGTCAGCCTTTCATAAATTTGGGGGAAGACAGGAACCTGATGTGACTGCTAGACACAACACAGGCATATAGCGAGTAAGGAATTGCCACCGATACTGTAGCAGTTCACAGTAAATTTGGTCAGAATCCTACTGGCTGGTTCAGAACCTCTAAATGAGAAAAAACACATCCGATGGCCATATAAAGCTTCAGAAAAACCCAGTAATTGGGCTTGTCGTTCAAAGCAAGAAACAATAATGAAGCAGCTTTAAGTGTTTTTCTTCTCCAGCTCCTCAGCAGAGCTGAGGAGGACTTTACAAAAGATGCCCTGAGCCAACTGTGCACAAACAAGTGGAAAATCTCATTAGATTTCAACACCTTGAAGGAGCTGCACTTTTTACAGTACAACCATTTTCTTTTCAGACCCTCCAGCATCTTAATCAATTAAGCACCACAGTCCTGACACTGATTCATACAAAGGTTACTTTAAAGTGGTTTTGCAGTGCAGAAAACATATTTTTTAAATTTGATGTAAAGGGATTTTTGACTACATGAGAATCAGTCCCAGTGTTATCATATGACACTTCCTTGATCTGCTGCACATTTTTCGGTTCTGCAGACGCTGGACTTGAGATTTCTGGAAGTGACAGTAAGAAAAACAATAGGAAAAGTCTTTGGCTTTTTTATCCTAGTGGGAGTAAAGATGTCTTTGTCGATCCTTCTCTTCCCCTCCTCACTCTCAATAAGTTTGCTAATACTGGCTAATTAGCATAAGGTAAAATATTATCGTGGCCAAGCAGGTGGAAATTTAGTATGTTCCTTAGCTGAGAAAAATATGCTACTGCTCTATCCTCACTGCAAAAAAAAAAAAAAAAAAAAAAAAGGGGGCGTTAAGATGGCTAGTTCAAGATGGGTGACTTGGATGGAAAGCTTAAAGAAAATTCTGGGAAATACAGATGAGGTCAAACCTCTGTTCTACTTCTCTTTTTACACAAAGGCAAATGTGATAATCCTCATCTCCGCTTGTTTTGTACATTGTTATAACTCATTCAAGTGAGTACGACTGCTGCAGAAACCTCTCTATTTGTCCTAATTAAAACAGCCTGCACAAAATGTCGTTAGGTGGACCAAAGCATAGCATCTATTCACAATGCTCTCTATAACACTGTTACATAGCTTGAGTCATTTAGCTATCAATTAACTTGGAGTAAAACACGTGAGACAGACAAGCCCTTTATGGCTGTGATGAAGTAAGGTGCTGTAATGCTGAACTATTACGTTATCATAGGATTTTGGCTAAACAGAAATAACCAGAAAAGAGTAAAACTTCTGGGCTGTTCATTTTTACATCATACTGTATGGTTTTTATACCATACTTGTCATGATACTTGTTGAATACCTTTTGGTAGTTCATTGAGCAACATTAACGTCAAAGTTGTGTGATTTTCTCTTTCTCGTGGTCAGAGCTGTGGGTGAAATGTTTTGCTTTCTTTTTAGATGTTCTTGTTTCTCAGCTTCTAGAAAAAGTAGGCTTAAAAGAGTGTATATTTTAATCGGAACAGAAAGAAAGGAAGAGTTTTGATTCACCTTTCCACATATGAGAACTTAGTTCAAGGTTGTGGACTTTGGCCCCAGTAGTGTTTCAATTTAAAAAGTAATTCAGAATTAGAGGTGGTCAAGAATTTCCTTCCACAATGATTATGTAATGGGAAATGTACGTTCCCAGATTTTTGTTTTGTTTTGTTTTTCCAATGAGGAAATTTGGCTAGCATTGAAATATTTCACCTGCTTCATACAGATAAAGCATTTTGGTTTTTGTTGATTATGCATTTATTTGCATCCACCTGGATGCTGGGGGGATATAACATGGGACTTAGAAAGGAATACTTTATTCCTTTTTCTTCTTCAGTTGACCAAAATCTTAACACAAACTTTTAAAACTATGTCCACTGGCTTCTAGTGGCACATGCTCTTTTCTGAACTGCGCAGAGTGCCATGGGACTGCAGGAGAACGAAGGCAGGAGTTCCCCCAAAGCCACTGCCCTCCGGCACTGAAGAGTGTCAGTGGCTGAATGGTGCTTTGGAAGGAAATGAACGATTTCAGAATTTCTAAACTTAACATTGTCCAGAAACCCTGTGGAAAATGTTGACTGCTTCAGTTTTTATTCCTAATCTAAGAAAGAAATATTGAAATATTGGCATTTTTGTTGGAAATTGGGAAGTTGGGATTTTGCATAGGTCGCAAGGAGAGGAATATAGCAGTCACACCATAACACTCCCCCCCCACCATGACAGGGGTTGTTACTTGTAGCTGTTGTCTCCCATCCACTTTACAGGCTATGCCATTTGTCTGTAGAAAAGAATTACTTGAAAAACTCAGCAGCATTATCACTGTCATATTTCCTCTTACTTGTATTCTGTATTTCTTGGTGTGAGCATCAGTAGGTTGCCTGCCTGCCTTTTTTTCTGGTTACTGCAGCTGTGATAGCAAAAAGCCCCAGGCTAAGCATTGCTAACAGCAAGAACGCTTTTAAGACCGCTCCAGGAGTAGACAAGTACCCAACATGGCATGTCTGTATGTTATCCCCTCCCCAGACTTTTTGTTGTTCGTTCTGCTTCTTCTGGAGCAGAGTTTCACTCTTGGCAGCCTTCCTCTGCAATCTAACATTCCATCTTTCAGCTCCTCTTGTCCTGAGACAACGGGGAGCCCTGTCAGCACTAGTGGAATCAAGCATTTCTGGAGAAAGAAAGAAACCCCCTGACAATGGAAAGAAGATCTAGTGGGAGAAATAATTTGAGATAGTGGTGGAAAGAAGAGGAGGAGTATGAATAGAAAAGATAAAGGCAGGAGAAGAGACAGGATCAAAAGGGAGGGGAGATGAAAAGCAAGAGCAGAACTGTGGGGGAAAGAACAAGGGAAATACTGCAGCAGCACCAAACAGCTTAGAGACTCTAAAAAATGTTAAGAGCATTACTGTACGTTCAGAAATCAACTTTTGTTCAGCTGTGTGTAGATCAGTATGTCCCAACTTAGTTTTAGCATCTACATAGCGGCAAAGCAACCACCTTATCCATTATTTTAATGCAAAGTGTCAAGGTTGACAGTGAGACTTTGCCCTCTGCAGTGGCAGGTGTCTTGTCTCCTTTGGGGAAAAAAGACTGCATTTTCCTTTGCTGGGTCTGCACTTGCATCCTGAAGCTACTCTACGCCTTGCAGAAATAATGCAGAATCAGATGTATAAGCTATGTCACACACGACCTGCAGTCAATTCCTGCCCGCTCACATTTGCCCAAGAAAAGATAAATATTCCTTTGAAAGCAACAGGCAGATTGGGTATCTGCCTTTTTGTATTACTTTTAAGATTAAGAAGATAAGTGGGGTTTTATTTTTTGTCTTTTAAGGCGCCATTTAACTTTCCCAAGCAGCTGATTACACATTAGGAATGGGAGGATAGGAGGGTGCTTTTTGTCTTATCTCTGTGATTTATTGTTGAACTCTCAAACCATTGGATTCAGCCACCTGAAACCCTCACTCATCTCACCAGCACTAAAGAGAAAAGTGCTTCTGGTTTTGATTTATTCTAGAACTACATATTTTTTATTATGAAGCACAAATTTACTATAATGGCTTTCAGATCCCTAAGGAGAAGCTTTTCCAGCCTGATTCACATATTGATAATGTAATACAATCTATTTTCCCTCATGGCTTTGAAGTGCGGGTTTCAAAAGCTCAACTTAAAAAATCTGTCTGAAACTTGTAAGTTACTCTACGGAGGTGATTTGTCTAAGGTGCCGAGACATGCCTGCAGACCACCCTGTCTGTATCGGATGGAAAACAGCCCCCCGATATTAGCAATGCTGAAACAGAATACATCTAATACTTAGTTTTATAAATGCTTCCATCCTTTTTTGAGCAGCATTTGTTTTATATCTGCTTCCCTAAGGTGACTGGCATGGCACCGTGTGATTCATCACAATATGACATGACAAGAAAAAACACCTCAAAGATACAATATTGTTATCAGGAAAAGATGGGCCTTTTTGGCATTAAGAACGTTTAAGGACATAGTCTATAGATGTAAATGCATGTAACTCCTGTTGGGACTAAATGCCATTTCTGTTCAGATAAGAAGTGACGAATGTAAGAGCTTTAAATTGTCAGGGGGGAAGAAACCATGACGAGGTTTAGCAGGGCCTGCTGACTGAAATCTCCTGCCCGGAGTCGGCGGGTGCCACCAGGCCGGTGAGGGGCCCAGCTGCGCCCCGCGGTGGAGCAGCCCCTCAGAGGGACCCCAGCTCGATGCAGACCCCAAATCCTTCCCCCCTGGATCGCTCAGCACATCTTCATCTTTGCAAAAACGTTTGATTTCTGGACTGTGCGCTCAACGGGATCCCGGGGTGCCTGCGTGGCTCCTCGGCACCCAGACCCTTCCCGTCCCTCCACCGTCCCCAGCCGCCCCGCGGCTCTGGGGACGGCCGCCCTCGGCAGTGTCTCAGGGAGGCGAGAAGTCCAGTTTGCAAGATGAGGTCAGGACCGGTGAGGTACCTGGTGGGACTCGGGTGAGGGCTGGAGGGAGGAGGGATCGGCCCGGGGCCTGGGGAGCAGCCACAGCACCACAGGCCATCCCTGCAGGCCGGGGCACGGCTGCATGGTCGGCAGTCCCGGCCTCTGTTGCGCTCTGTGTTTTTTTTCCGGAAAAACACAGGTTTTCAGCAGCCTTAACTTGCTTTGCTTTCACTGGCGTTACTAGAAAGGAGAGCTAGGGAGCTGGCGAACCTTCAAGATATTCCAGGAAATACAGCACGCTTCTAATTCATATCATTTAAGCATCTGAGAAGCTTAAAAGCATGATAATAGCACCTGCGTCCTCAATGCAGCCATTTTGCAGGCCTTTTGGAGCTAGAGGATGGTTTTAACCTCAGCTTCTGCTTTAAGTTTGCAATCATCTTTTTGCTGAATGTTCTCTAAATACATGCTTATGTTTTCCTGGCTTGGGGCATGTTTGAAAGCCCACTAAGTTACCGGCAGTGTTGATCTTTCTTATATCAGGCATTTTTACCAGTTCTTCTGTAAACACTCCGTCCAGTAAGCACGTTTTCAAGAATATATTTGGGAAACAGACAAAAAAAGATGGGGATATGTCTGTGAAGAAATTATTTCTGCAGTATTCACCCTGGCCAGCAGCCGGGAGGAGCGAGACTGGCCGGGGAGGTGTGAGAACAGCAATCCCACGTCTGCTGGTGAACGAACCTCAGTATAAAGCACCTGGGACTGTTGTTAAAATAGATCAAATAAAAGCCTACATAAGAAATAGAAACATTTCTGAAAATTAACCCAATTGGGGATTAATTTCAGTAGCGTGGAAATTCAAAATATATGGATAATTTTTTTTTTTTTTTTACTTCAACGTTTTCATGCTCTTCTCCTTATTGTGCCATTATAAGGGGATCATGGCAAGGGGTGAGCTCCATGCACTAACACAGTCTTCGCTCCAGCAAATGCCAGATAAACTTCCCCCAATGTTTTGTTATCAGCCTTGCCCCATGGCCTGACTGGGGAGCTGGTTAAAAACCATGTCGTGTAAGGCAGAGCTGCTAACATCACCCACAGAGATGAATTGTCTCCCAGTGCCATCCAAGAGCAAAATTTTCCTGTCATCTCCATTCCTACAGAGTGAACCAGCACCCAGTAAAGTGCAGTGCTTGCTCCTGCTGGGGTCTACAGGCCTTGTACTGCTGGAGGAGGGAGGCAGCACCCCTACAGCCCCCTTCTTTTGTGTCACCTACTGGCATCGTGGCAAGTCACTGCCGTGGCAGAGGAAGGTGAGCACCTGCATTTGGGCCTTTTGCTGGGTGGGAGAGACTGTGATGAGGAGCTGAGCTTCCCTCCCCACACTATTTCTACACAGGCAGCTGGCTACCTGCCTGAATGCTCAGTGCACCTGAATATTACTCTCTCCCTTCCTTATATTTATTTCTGCTCTTTACTGGAGCTATTAGAGGCATCAGGGCTCTAAGATTCCCCAAAGTGCATCTCCTGAAGCAGAGGTGCTCTGGATGGGAATGCTGTGAAGCAGCGTAGAGAGCTGCTTGGGGAATACACCGAGGGCGGGAGCTGGTGGAAGTGGTTAATGTGGGCCATTTCCAAGTAAGTTGATGCTGAAGTTGCACTTGATGAATTGCGAGAGGTGCGTAGCAGTCAGAGATGTTACAGCAGTGGCCACTGGAAAAGTCACCGTTTCTCAACAGCTACCGCATACTGATACTCGAGGTACCACCAGTGTTTCCTATTGTGCAGCCAGGAAATCCTGACATCTTGCATGCAACCCCGTCCCTGGAGTTAGAACAGGGAGTAAACGCAGGGTGATAATGTTTGGTAAAGGCTAACTTGGAGATTAGACACGTGGAAACTGAACACTGTTCTTAGTCCATACGGCACATCACTGACATTAAAAGGAAAGGAGTTCAAGGAAAAGAAGAAGGTTAATAAGCTTAATTTGTCTTTTGAGAATCTTCAGAATTAACTTTGAAAATGGGGCCATGGCCCACACAATGGTTTCTGAACGCTGCTCCCTCACAATAAATGCAGAAATTGTACAATAACCAGACTATGACCTACCCATTTTACATTCAGTCTCTCTGGGTTTAGCATTTCAGTGTAAAATAGTATTAATCATAGTGTCAGAGCTGCAGTACCTTGTGCCTCTAAACGTTTTACAGAAGGAAGGTTTCCATGGGTGCCAAGGCTGTCACATAAATCTTTTTTTGGGACAGAGCATCTCCATCCTCTGCAGTGACTCCTGGCTACCCCAGGGTCTTTTCCAAACTGCAGGATGCTCTGTGATCAAAAGGACCACAACACCACAGTGCTGTTTCCCTCACATTTTTGCTTGGCATGATCGAGGACCTGGTCCCAGCCACAGAAAGGGAGACAAATCAACTGAGCTTTCTAATAATTTCAAGATACTCTGGGATTCTAGTGCTGAACAGATTGAAAGAGAGCACTGCAGACGTTATCACAGAGGGCAGGTCCTTACCACAGCACCATGCAGTGAGTAGTTTGCAAAGTTGAACCTACTGTCCTAGGACTGCTGAACATCTGGCCCTTTTTCTATATTTTGTGTCTTATTTATTAGTGACAGACACTGTTTCTTTCCAGCATTGACTGAGGGAGGAAAAGAGAGGTTGAGGAAGAAGATAAGAATGTGCAAATGTGTTTGACTTTACACTGGTTTCAGTGAGAAGAACACCGAGGGGGAAACCATGGTCCTGTTGGGCTATTTTGGCTAAAAACCTGGGGCCAGCATTACTATGTGTGCACCACTTCTGGTCACCCGGACAGTGAGCCTCAACTCTACACCATGTGTGCAGTGAATCCAGACTGGTCCCACCGCACGTCTAAATCGGTGGTGTTTACAGCAGGGATAACAGATATGGTACCACGTCTGTCATCCTCACAGCCCTGGGTCAGAGCTCGGTCCAGATAAGTGACAGGAGCCCCCATCCCTGCAGCCCGTTCATTCAAATTATACTGACGAAACATTAAGGAAACTCTGCTCTGGCAGTCTGATGTTTGCTTACAGAAATGGTGATGTTCTAAATAAAAATAGTTTGAGATCCTGCCAATTTGAAAGCTATTATAAAACAAAGAGCTATTTTGCATCAAAACCAGTCACTTATTGTCCTGGAGAAATATACAAAACGTTCTGTCTTGAGCTTTCTTGTGTGAAAATCGGGAAAAAACCCAATGTTGTGTTTCATGTAGCTTCAATCCCACCTTCTGGGCCAGCTGGCAACCCTGGAATTCACAGATTGTAGTTGCTTCTTTAATTGTTTTCCAATTATTCATTTTAAGATTTTTAAACATAATCCCAGGCCGTTCAATTAACATCACTTCACAGTGCACACACTCTGCCATCCATCTGCTCAAGTTGTCTTTAACTGACACCGTCTTGTATCTGGTGTTCGTAACTATCAAACATATCTCCAACATAATCCACCTTCTGTTCTCACCTAGAAAACAGATTTTGCCATTTTTTATTCTAACACCTGTGCAGCTATCAACATTTTTCCACTGGAGATTTGTCAGTGGTGAATGTGCATGTTGAGAACTGAGGTTACTTTAATACATTCACAGAAAAAGCAAGCAATTGTATTTTTTAAGGCCAGAAGGGATTATTGTCTGCTCTGGTCTCTTCTGTAACACAGACCATAACGTGTCCCTGCTCTAGTGCCTGATACTGGTTTAATAATAATACTTGAACCAAAGTCTGTCTGTTAAAAAAAAATTTAGTTTCTACTTAACTATGTGGATTTATTATCAGTTAAATGTTATCCTGGGTATTAGCTACTCTCACTGATAAAAATTTGCACCTTATTTCTCAATCTGAAAATGCTGAATTTTAAGTACAAACATTTTATTTAGAATGAAAACCTTTCCCATCCACCTGCTGGCTCTTGCATAGGTTCTTAAAACCTGAGCTTGTCACATCTAAACCTTCTCTTTGGATAAATAATTTACACACCCATTTTTTTTAATCATAAAGCATATGCCTAGCCCTTGATTATTCTTGGAGCTATAAAACCTAACTAGTTAATCACACTTTTTCTATAGCCAAGTTTTAGGAAAGAAGACAGTATGCTTGCTATTGTGTGCCAACATTTGTGAATGTAAAATAATATAGCCTCCCTAGTCTGACCTTAATCTCAAGAGAAAAAGCAAGCGATCATTCCCTATTCATCTTCTTTGTGCTGCACTATGGTTTTAAAATCTTTTATTCTGTGCCTGTCGGTAGCTCCTTTCCCAGGAGGAAGCTCCTTCCCCCCGGAATGTACCGCGGGTCTCCCTACACAGTAGCTTTCTTGCCTTTCTCTGGGCTTGCGGCAGCTCTGCAACTTTGCTTCTGGTTTTTATGATATGAGGCACCTTGTGAACTTTTCAGGTAGGCAGCTAAAACAACCCCCCAAACCCCAGGAGAAAGTAATTGTTTTCACAAAGCTTAATTAAATTGTGGAACTCATTGCTAACAGATATTGAGGGTGCTGAAAGCTTGATGAGTCCAAAAGGTGAATAGACAAAACTATTGGGTGAGTGAATTCAACCAGGGCTATTAAACACCTGGAACACCTGATTCAGGAGGTCACTCACCCACAGATTACCTAAAGCTGAGGTCATTCATTAGGAAAGGGTTAACACCTGTGTCTCCCCTTACATGCATGCTGTTAGTGCCTACAAGTATTCCTGATCGGGGTAGGGACGTGCCTTGGGTGGGTACGGCAGCGAGTTGGGTGCTGCCCTTGAGGAGTGCCCTGCTGCTAAAGGACGGCTGTAATGCCAGCTACAGGGATGTGAAAGCTTTGAATGCTTCTGGCTTAACTTTCATGAGGATTTATTGATCATCCTTCTGCGTTCGAAGTGTTGTTCTTCAGAGCAGGCTGCAAAAGGTATGATAAGATTTCCTACCTACACTATGCCCTGCAGCACCTTTCCTGGACCACAGAGTGATTCTTTTCTTCCCCTTTTTGTTGTTGTTATAAAGTTTGAGGAGGCTTGAAGGAAAACTATGTTACAATATGTATTGGTGGATGTAGCCTGTGTCCTTGATATTCCTGTATTATCCTAGAAGGGAACTGGGTCTCTGGTTTTTGTGTGCGCTAAATCATAGAAACATTTAGGTTGGAAAAGACCATTAAGGTCATGGAGCCTAACTGTAAAAAATGAAGCGGTGTAATATTCACACAGAGCAAAGACATTTAATTCCTGCATGGCATGTGAGCTTTTCCCCTTTTAGCTAAGAAGTCATCTCTGCCTTTCCTCAAATATTTGACATATACGTCTCAATACTTGGGAGTTTTACAGCTTTTCTGTATATAGTTATCTGTGGACTCCTATCTCATTAACACTGCGGGTGATTTCCTGTCCCTGTAACTTTAAGAAATCTCTAAAAACAAGTATCATGGTGTTTCCCTGGTTGTGGCATAGATTAAGCTGATGTTTGTAAAGCACTTGTTTTATGTAAGGTCTTAGTCTTATGAAAACAGTTTTCATTTAATGAATCACTCGCGTTCCTCCAAAATTCTCCTTTTCTGATGTTGCTAGAAGCGCCAGTGTGTAAGTTACAGCATTCCTCCCTTGGTAATCTCTTTAATCTTGCTAAGAAGCATAGTCCTATGTTTTGCACATACACAAAGTATTTTCTTATGTCACTGTCCTTCTCAGTAATGGTGTATGGAATAGTCTTATTGAGCATGTACGTGATGAGCAGAGGTGTCATCTAATCCCTTCTTGCTCCGCTTTTCATCCACTCCCTCTATTTTTGCCCTTTGGGAAGTATATGGGGACTGACCTGTGGCTCCTGCTGATCCTGTGGAGTGGGTAACAGTGGTCTCACTGTCACTACTGCTGTCTTTACAATCATCAGTTATGAAGTAGGACCCTGCTATACATTCAAAAGCAAAGCTCCTTTGAAGTAAATATGCACTAGGAATTAGAATTACACTGCTAAACTCTTAAAATGAGGTTGTGAATTCAAACAAACAGCAGTTAGGAGATGTAGGTCTAAAAAGGATTTTCGTACGCGTATGTTATGCTACAGACCTAATTTCATCTTTGCCGAATACTTTTGCACGTAGCAAAGATTTGCATGAGAGTTATACAACTTTTGTACATTTGACAGGTGGCATCTGCAAAGGGACAGAGAGGCAGAGCAAGGCAAGGTGGGGGGGGGGGGGGGAAGAGTGGGCTGTGAATAGGATATTGGATATGAATTTCAGACCAGGTTTATCTGCAGAAGGCTCCAGCTATATTTGCTGCTGATCTTGGTGCTATGGCAATTCATGGCGAGTTCAGGGAGAGCTGATACCTTCAGTCTCTATCCTGCGCAGCTGTGAGACGTGCAGTGGTGCCCCAGTGTCCCGTGCCTGCGCTTTCAGCCCTGAGCTTGGCAGGGACGTGGCCACTGCTGACACAGAAACACGAGAGGTATTCTTGACAATGGGGTGTTACTTTGGCATGCTAATATACTTTCTGGGTACTAAACCAAAGCCTAAATTGTCTAATGATCTTTCTCTGTCTTATATTTATACATGCAGGTTTTCAACATAGCTGCCATCTATTTATTATGTCTCTTATAATTGAAGTTAGCCAAAAGCACGGGGAGCTCCATATTGCTCCTGTACTCAAGCTAAGCTGTGCTGCTGTGCCTAGGCTGTGTATGTTGTTATTTGAAAGTATTCCCATTTTTCAATGCCTCAAAACCACAGGGTCCAGTTCTGCAAGCCTTAAGCCACATGAGCGATCCCTTGTCCACTGAAATCAATGGAATCCCTTGTGTGAATAAGGATTACGCTAGTGAATAAAGGGTTTTCAGATCAGGGCCCTAACCCTTTTTTAATTAACCTTCTAAGAAAGAATTTATACAGGAAAACTCTGGCTCAGTGGTGAGCAGTCAATAAACCATGTCTTTGTAATTCCTTCCTTCCTTTA
Source organism: Haliaeetus leucocephalus (assembly GCF_000737465.1). Lineage (NCBI taxonomy): Eukaryota > Metazoa > Chordata > Aves > Accipitriformes > Accipitridae > Haliaeetus > Haliaeetus leucocephalus. The sequence goes on along the minus strand of NW_010972698.1, from coordinate 7,033,827 downwards.
TGGGCCCTTTGTGTGAGGCTTAAGTGAAATGGATCTCACTGTCTATATCCCTTCCTTACTTCCCTCCTGTCCAAGCCAATCACTTTATAAATGTCATAGTTTTTCTCTATTATTCCCTTTTTGGGTATATTTGCTCTTTTCTCATTCACTGACTGCTAGCTTAACTATTTCTTTTTACATGAGGAAAAAAAGTAGATAAAATGGACTGAAATGTCAGGAAAGAGATTCCATCTTATTTTAACCTCTGGGAATCAAAATACTTATTTTTATATTAAGAATCCAGTAAGTCAATTTTTGCTATATGGAAGTTTCTACTTCCTATATTTCAATATTACAGATGATCTGTCCTAAATATAAAGTTCTAGGATTTGGAGGATTATCTTTAAAATAATCTGTTGTGATTTTTTCCATCTTCAGATTCACCTCAATGCCTTAAAATGTCACAGTTACTGTTTGCCATTACGGATTAAGCATGGTGGCCCAGAAGCAAGATCAGCAAATGACAGAAAATAGAATAATGCTAAGATGTGCTTGTTTAGCTAAAGTGTTTTCTGATAGCATTGCAGACGGGAGAATCAGAAGTGGTAGGAAATGTGGTGGAGATAGAGAAAACAAAGATCTCCACTGCTCTCCGCAGACAAGTGCAAATTTTGCTGCAATCTGCAGGATGTAGGGGATTCCTAACCATTGCAAATAGTATAACGTTGTTTTCTCAGTGCTGAAATGAAGCTGAAGGATAGGTGAAATGTTCTGCCTTTATGTTAGTCAAGAGACATATTCTATTCTTTCTGTTTTCCAATTACCCACAAACAGGTTTTTAATTTCTGAGAGTATTTGCAGTTACCTGTAAATTGTATACACTGCATCATACGCTTCCTGCTTTGTTTGTGTGTAGCAACCTGGCTGGGATTTTATGCCGTGGTGTGATGGTCTTCCTGGTTTCGAACTGGATAATTGTGAGTTAATGATAATGTTTCCTAGAGAACATAGACACTCCACTTAATTTTGGGTAAACATGCAAGTCAGGTTGCAGAATGATTTATGAGAAGAAAACTTCCGTTCACAAAAATATTTGTAGGTATGGATGGAACAGAAGGTCTGAACATCTTAATTCAAGACAGTACTAGGATAAAATGCCAATTAATAATTTTTCTGTTGTTGGTCCAAGCCTTAGAGTTTTTATCTCTATGAAGATGTTGAATTAGCTGGTAAGTGGCTTAGCTGATACACTGAGAAGCAACGTCAGTGTGACACGGACACTTTTTTAATCCTGGAGAATAAAAGGGATGTCAATTAACGCTCATATTGGCCTCAGTCCAGTTCTTCCTGAAGGATACCTTGCACTGCATTTGTTTGTCTTTGGTCCTTCTTTGAGTACATTCCCTCTTTTCTTCTCCCTGCTTAATCTTTGTAGTCTGTTCAAAATATTTGCTTTGGTTCTGTGAAGATCTATGTCTGTAATGACAAAGTCCCATTTTTCCCTTTTTTTTTTTTCTTTTTTCCTCCCACCATGGTTGTTAGGAATAGAGATTTCCTCTTAAATGCAGGCACAAGTATGGAATGCAGTGGATAGCTTCTGGAATTTCAGCTTTGGCGGAAGCTGTCTTTGAAGAGGTGTTCAGTGGAGTATCTCTCCTTTTTAAAGTTCTCAGGCAATCCAATATTTTTCCTCTTCCTTGGGCACATTAGGCAAAGACAGTAGGTTTATGCCTGGATGTTCTACAGCTTGGGACTACTGTTAAAGAGAACCTTTGTTTTGTTATTTTTCTGGGTACCACCTATTCTTTGCTGGAAAAAACCCAATTCCACAGTTGCCAACTTTGCAAATGGTCTAAGGGTATTCTCAACTCCAGCTTTCTGTTAACAACCTGCGAGCAGGGATTTATTAGGGTAGAAACAAAGGAAGTTTTTCATTTTTAGCTCCTCCCGAGTCAGAGAGACAGGGCAATGTTGTACAGCAGCTATGAGTGCAAACAGAAGTTTATTCCCCACTTGTGACTTTGTGGCACTGAATACTGGTATTGCCCTCCTGGCTCTGTGCATCCTCACAACCTGGCGTGGGCCCCCTGTTAAAAAAGAATGGTGGTGTTTAAGGTTCTTCCTACTATTCTGGCATACAAGCTGAGGTGGGGGAGCTATTATTGTGAACGTTAATATTTATAAGTGTTTTCTTTATATTTCTAACTGATCTTGTCATGGTACTTTCTGGTTGCTGCGCTCCCCTGTCGTCTAATGCTCCTTTACCAGACCTTCAATAAGACACTTCATTTCTGCTATCTGAGACCAACTGTTGCCTAATCTCAAAATTTCCCTCAAACTTGCATTTCCTTCTACTAGTTTGTTGCATCATACTCACAATTCCCTTGCTAATGCTGTCTGTGTTCTCTAGACTTTATCTCTTGGTCTCAGAAAGGAGTTAATAATCCTTCTGACAACTTGATCCATTTAGCCTTTCAACCTGATTTTTTTCTCAGATAAATTTTTACAGCCTAAAAATCTCCTGGTATGAAGTCACATATGGTTCTTAAACTAATTTTTGCCTTCAATGACCTATCATCTTAAGTAGACTCAAAAATACAGTCTATTATTTACAGTACTTGTTTGTTCACCTAGTCAATCCCAAGTTTTAAACCCAGATTTACCACTATTCTAAAAAAAAAAAAGATTTATTTACTAGGAATTACTCCTTTTTGTAATTGGAGAACCTTTAAACCTCACATAAAACCAGTTTCTTAAAACTATAACTTATCTGATTCCCTCAAAAGAGATGCTTTTAAAGGGCTGCATCAGTATTCTAGATTTTGAAGTATTCCTACGTCTTGGTCTTCAAAACAAGCTGAACATTAAGATTTTCTGAAGGCAGCAGTCTTGTTTCTTTCTAATTAAAATATCTATTAATTTTTGACATAAAATCTAAATTTAATGCTCTTATTATGATTGCTTTGATGATAAAACTTTTAAACAAACTTTGTTTATTTAAGGGCATGGGGTGTCATTTCCAAGCAAGCTGAATCAGCAGTATGTGTTTCAGCAGATTTTCTATTAATATTTTTAGACAGTCTGAAGGAAATGATAGTTGACTTGTGTGAATGGAAGGAAAACTTTCATAAATATAATTTTGTTTCTTGGTAATTTCTTCATTGATAAAGCAGGGAGTACTTTTTCTAGCCTTCTTCCAAGATCATCTGCTATATTCCCAATGCAGTTCAGAAAGGCCCAGTTCTTTTAAGTAGGCATTTCCCATTGCTGGTAAGTTGCACCAATTTGAACATTTAGTACCCGCTTTTCAAGTCAGCTTTTGCCAAATGTAATCTGTAAGTCTTCTGTGGCTATGTGCTTGGTGTCTCAGATACAGTACTCTTGAATATAATCCTACGTTTTCTGGAGTAATTTCAGACACAGAATGAAACTGAATTTGATTTATAAGTGATCATTGGCTCTTTCAAGCCCAGTTAAGCTAATCTTTTTGTACCCCTTTAAAAAACTTATAAAGTTCTAACAGTTTTATTTCCTTGGAAGAAGACACTAGATTATTATGGAACATCTCTGTGTGTCTAGTAATTCTATATTTGTCTGGAATTACTAAAAACAGGCTTTGGAATCCAATTGTCTGTGTGATTTCCTTTTAATATGGAGAGGTGAAACCACAAATGTGCGTGAGAGCCTGCTTCAAGAATACAGCAATAGAGAGGGCTTACCCAGGGTTTGGGGTTTGCACCATGAGAATGGTAAACACTGTGCAAGGACAGAAAGGAGTTCACAGGAACCAGAGAAAGCATGGTTGTTTGATAGCTCAATAGACAACTGGTCTGTGTCAGGAAATCAGAACAATGTATTATAACAAATGATATCAGTAATGAGAAAAAGCTGATGCTTCTACAGAGTGTAATGAGGGCTAAAGCCTATAACATGCTGTATAGCTTAACAGCTGGTATTAAATCACCAGACAAAACGTTTGCTGAGATTGTGGAAAGTCTACAAAATTACCTTTCTGGTATCTGCCAAATGTATCTGCTTTTATAAAGAGGATCAAATGAGACAATTCTTGAATTTGTCAGTTCAGAAAGAGTTCAAACGATGTGTTAAGAGACTAGATGGTGTATTATATGCAAAAATGAAACAGTCCAAAAATGGTTATTGACTGGAGTAACTGATCCAAAGCAGCACATGGGAGAGCGGCAGGGTAGTGGAGGACACTGAAAAGCTGTAGGCAACCTGTGTAACTGCTAAATGGTGTTCTAGGCAGAAAGCTCCAATCAGACAAGCAAAGCAGCATGTCTTGTCTCTGTCTTATCATGCAAATGAGTGCTGATCTGAAGTAACTAAAAGAAATTGGGATATACAAAGAAAACGTGCAGGTTGCTTCCGAACCTACTACCTCTTACAAAGGCAATATAAAATGCATTCAGAGCTGTGATGCTGCAGAGGACAATGTCTATTGTAGTCTGTTGTAAAAGCACTAGTAACTTTACAACAATTTAAGTTAGGATACAATAACCAAAATGTTACTGGTTTTTGTTAGAAGTGGAGGGAGTAGTATCTGAAATGTATTTTTGACAGTATTCTCAGATACCAGAGATGAAGCAGCAGTAAGACTTAGTGCTTTAAATGTGCAGAAAAAAAATGATCTGTATCTTCTAAGCATTTTTGCAACGAAGGTAATGTGTAACTATACTGTATTCTTCTGTAGCATGCTATGAAGGGAGAAGTTCATTTACTACGTGATAGACAGTGGCTGGGAGTGTTATATGGATTGATAGAGCTTAAGACTTCTGCAGGCTTTCAGTGGTGCTGCAGGAGGTCATACGTGACCC
>NW_010972698.1:7028527-7028802 GCF_000737465.1 Haliaeetus leucocephalus | reverse complement strand
CATCGATGAAGAAATCATGAACTTCAGACAAACTTTGTTTCATTATAATACCAAAACACACCTCCTGGTCCAAGGCTGCCCGCCTCCAAGACTTACCACGCCTCGGACACTGACCCCGTGCCTGTGTGATAGCCTCGCTCAAGAAGGGCAGAGACATGATGATTGTATTCTGAGAAGGGCGGAGACTCCTGAGGCAGAGGTGGAGCAAGGTGTGTTACTAAACATAAAAGATGACTTCTGAACAATGGAAGTTGGAAGCTTCCCCACCAAGGACC
>NW_010972698.1:6788020-7028242 GCF_000737465.1 Haliaeetus leucocephalus | reverse complement strand
ACAGTGAAAATTTGTTGGGCTCTTCCACGTAGTTTTCCAGAGGTTTTAGGACAATATTAGGATCTTAAATTTCTGTTGTTTAGGACAGACCAGTCATACAGGTTGCTAGACTTCTTCAGTACCTAGCAAAGCAAAAGAGAAAAGGCGGAACATAGGTCCCTTGCAGAAATTGTGGTATGATGAGGGTGGAGCACTACAACACACTTCTACTAGCTATGATAAAAACAGCTAATGCTCTATACATCCAAACTGAATTCAATATTAACTCATACTTGCAATTTAGTAACTTTTAACTGAAACAGTGGATGACCTTGTTCCATTAGTTGATGGTAAGCTCCCAAGTCTACCTAAAGAAATATGTCTATAAAATTGGAGACTGAAGTTGATAGCAAGAAATACCTCTTCAAAGACAGTTGTAATATCACCAGCTAATCCTATCAATGCCATCAGTACTCATCTTTTAGCACTGAACAATAAAACAGATGTTTTATGACATTCCTAGCACTTGGTATTATGTGGAAGCTAGTGCTACAGAGCACCTTAAATAGTACTGCTGAGAAATTGTCAAGAATTTGAAGGGAATAACGAAAATCTGATGTTTTTATGTATTTATTTTTTTAAGATTCAACTGTGTTATGGCTGGCAGAGTTTCATCTAAGCTTTATGATTTATCTTTAGGAACCTTAACCTTCAAATGTTCCCCATGTGCACCCCTCTTTGCAGATAGTCAGTTATTTCTGTAGGTTTTTGCCCACGGCAGTAACAGCGTTCGATCTGCAGAATGAACTGTTACAGAATGAATAGAAACACATTGATTCACATGGCATTTTGGGACTTTTCATGAGTAATGGTTCTCATATTGTGTGAGAGAGTCCTTGCACACCTTTGCCTATAAAGCTACCTTATGATGCTTCCTTAACCGGAACAGGAGCAGTAATTTCACATCTGATGGAAGATCAGAGTGAAAGGTCCATTGCCTTTGCCTCTAAATTCCTTACCTTGGCAAAATGGAGCTGCGTGGAAATTGAGAAAGGATCTCTGAGCTATTCTTGGCAGTTAAAACTTTTCACCAGTGTTGTATAGGTAATGATTTATGCTGGTTGAAGATCATCAACTTCTAGTTTCAGATTTAATCCCACAAAAAGGAATTCCAACCATAACTGCTACAAAGTTTTTGAGATGGAAAGATAGCTCACTGTAGTAGTATTGATTTCAAAACTATCAACAGCCTCACGAATGCAGATTGTTTGGCAAACTTTCCATTGAAAAATCACCTTTAAGGGTACTTACTGAAATGGAGTCAGAAGCAGTCTATAGACTCTGCATGGCTCAAATTAAAGCTCGACAAATGCATTAAAATTCAACAATCATCTGGAGACCAAAATTTGTACAACATAAAGCTGGCGGGCATATATGTACAAACTGTTGCATGAGCAGCATAACTAACATGTCCTTCTTCCTACAGATTTGTGTCTTACACCTCTTCCTTCCTCTCATCTTTGGAAAAATTTTCTGTGCCTCTGGCTTTTACAACTTCACCCTTCCCTTAATATTTCCAGTCATGTTCTGCATCTCCTAATTTCCATCTGATTAGTTTCTTTTCTCTCCTGTATCATGGTGAAGGCAAGAAGTAGCTTGTGCTTCAGCTCCAGACCAAGTGTCTGCAAACCCGCAGCTGCTGTGCAGCTGTCCCACCTCGTGGGCCAACAACCAAAGGTCATGCGATGCAGCCTGCTCTGCAGGGTCACCCACTTGCGAGCGGCTCCTGTACCCTGTCTTGCTGACGGCTGGGGTGTGTTTGTTTGGTTTTCTTGGTATGTATTTGGTTGTGCTTTATTTCACCTTTTTTTTAAAAAATGGAATTTAAATCTTTGAGCTCTTTACTTATACGGCAGTGTCATGGTTTAACCCCAGGCAGCAACCAAGCACCATGCAGCCACTCGCTCACCTCCCCTCCACCCAGTGGGATGGGGGAGAAAATCAGAAGGAGAAAGGTAAAACTTGTGGGTTGAGATAAGAACAGTTTAATAGAACAGGAAGGAAGAAACTAATAATAATGATAATAACAATAATAAAATGGATTGGAACATACAAACCAAGCGATGCACAATGCAATTGCTTATCGCTTGCCGACTGATGCCCAGTTAGTTCCCAAGCAGTGATCTGTGCCATGCCCTGCCCCCCCCAGGCAACTCCCCCCAGTTTATAAACTGGACATGTCATCGCTTGGTATGGGATACCCCGTTGGCCAGTTTGGGTCAGCTGTCCTGGCTGTGTCCCCTCCCAATGCCTTGTGCCCCTCCAGCCTTCTTGCTGGCTGGGCATGAGAAGCTGAAAAATCCTTGGCTTAGTCTAAACACCACTTAGCAACAACTGAAAACATCAGTGCGTTATCAACATTCTTTTCATTCTAAATCCAAAACATAACACTAGACCAGCTACTAGAAAGAAAATTAACTCTATCTCAGCCAAAACCAGGACAGGCAGGTTTGGCTGAATTTGGTTGGTGATCCAGAAGATGTTGGAGGACTGAAATAATGAAAACAGGCATGTTTAACTTTAGACATGGTATTCTGCTAAGTACCTGAGAAGTTACTGGATAAGCCTGGTAAAATTTGATTGCTCCTCTTAATCTTTCATGATGGAGTCATCACCTAGAAACCAGGCTCAAGACAGCTCCAATTTTAATTTGATTTTATTAAAAAGACCTGTTGGGTGTCTGTTACAATCATTAAGGTGTGATTTTTAAAGTGCCTTTTTTTTCCCAATTCCAGGTCTAGAACTAAACTCCTAGGTATTGATGTCAGAAATAAAATACTGGAAGCGCAGGTGAAGTCAGTCTCCCTCCCCTGTCTTAGTGGCTAGGGACTTCTACAGAAATAGAAGATACAGCATAATTGCCTCAAGGGTTTTACAAAATGCATCTCGTGCCTAAATATTTTCATTTTCACCTGGGTTTTGCTAGCAGTGTTTTGTTTAGACTATGCTGGGCCATTTATCAGGTATGTACATATCTATATTTGTGGGATCTAATGTTTTTTACTTCATTAGCTATTCACTAATGCCCAGGATATGGCAGTGCTGGGACTAGAAAGAGTAAAATTTTCATTTCTGAACAAAGAGTTCCTGGATAAATGGCAGAAATTTGAAGAGCAGAATGTAATAATCATCTTGAGGGCCCTAATTGTTTTTTGAAATGAGCAGGATACAAAATGTTACAGCAGCTCCTTACCACCCTGACACAGTGCATTACTGCAAAGATTTATTCATACTTTCAAGAAAGGAGTGATTCACACTGTAACCATGGGCAAAGATAACTTACAACAAAATACCAGGTTTCTATGAAGCACCTGGAATACAGAACAGACTACTACAAATCGGATCTTGGCTATGGCACTGAGGACTGCCTTTTAAACTCTCTCAAGGTTGTTTTTTAAAAAGCCCAATATATAGAGGGATATTGGAAAGAAACAAAGTAATCCGGTGGTTCCATGAGTATTGCTTTTATGTAGGAGGAAAATGAAGTAGCGAGATACAGCAGAGATAATTTATGGAAACTTGGGGTGCTAATGTCACAGCTTTATCCTTTGTCTTGTTAAGCTGAAGCGGTATTGAATGTGACATAGAAAAGTAGGATGTTTACTTGGATGTTCTGCAGGAGGGATGCTTATTGAAAATACAGAGCATACAATACAGCCAGATGGTGATGTTTGCTAGTACCAGTGAGCTTCGTCTTTCTGTTTTTACTTGAAGGAACTCTCTTTAAGATTTTTTTTTCTACAAAGTAAGAAAGTGTAGCTAGAACAAATATCCTTGAAAGTTCCAGAATGCTTGTTTAATGTCTCCTAGCCATACCCAAAGATACATTATACATCATCACCTACCAGACTGCTTGTGTATTGCATTACACGTCAATTCTGATTTTGATAGTTAAGGTTGGAGTAGTATTTAGTACAGTTTCTCAGGGCATTCACCTTGCATAGCAGGAGAGCCCATTAATGAGCACAGAGCAGCTGCTTGGACACCTATGGAGTAGCCGGGGTAGCATGTAGAAGGGCACAGCAGCAGTACGGGGCCAGCTTTCCAGCCCTTTGCAGTAGGACATGCTTTTTTCCATCCAGAGTGCTGGTTATTTCCTCACGCTTCATGTTTTTGGAGAAATGCTGGTGTAGGATAATTGCGCTATGATCCTGGTATGGCAAATGACTACAGATTATTATAGATCATCTCTGTATGTACGTAAAATGCATAATTAGGCTTTTTATATTACAACACAGCAAGTATAGATATGTGGAAGTCCTAATATTGTGTGGAGCATAAGGACACACGGGCAATACACAGAGCAGTACAACTGGCACAGCATCCATGAAGTGGATGTAATCTGAGAAGTGGTCACCAGATAATCCAGATGCTCAGAAATTCAGAACTGTTTATGGAAAAAGGTATTTCTTAAATCAGTTTGTCTAGCAACTTCTGCTATCACCTTTGCAGTAAAGTCTGCTCAGCACGTATCTAATTGAGGTATAAATGCTATGCAAAAAGTTGCAACTTGGATCTTGAGGGAAAAGCTTTAATAATGCATCAGAGTCAGATGACAATCTTGGGTTGTGATGAAGCCATGAAGACCCTTTGTTTCCTCATTTAGTGTCAATAGAAGTGTTTATAATCTGACATGTTTGAGGTAAACTTTTTTTTTACCACCTTTGCTTAAATCTTAATTTCCTAAGTGGCTGTTGACATTTTGGAGTGCATGATAAGGTGAGAATGTCAAGCAAACATTCTAATCAGTCTGAAAATATACTGAAGTGGGACTGTAACAACACTTTCTCATGCTGGTACCCATGCAGAATTTGCATCTTCATCAGGTTAACCCAGTTCTAATGCTCTCCACGAAGGCTGCCGAAATACTGCTCTTTGTTATATTGTATAAGAATGTCTTTATTATAAATTTACCATGATTTACTTACTAGCTGACAAACTAGTTCCTCTTTACCGCAATATTTTTATTCAAGAAGTATATTTATGGTTATTTGTTTAACATAACTTTAATATGAAGTAGGTCTACAAAATGGCCCTTTTGTCTTGCCAAGTCTTGGGTCATGGGTGAGCTAAGAGACCAGCACTGTAGCTATTGACCTCTTCTGTCTTGAAATCCTATATTCAGAAACACAAGCTGATTTGTGTGCTTCATTAACATTTGTTTCTTCTTCTCCGTGATAATGTGCTGTTTGCATCTTGCTCAAAAATAGACATAGATTAATGCAATGTTGACAGCAAAATCACCAAGGAAGAAAACTGCTGCACTAGATAAAGTTTATAGGTCATATTCCTCCAGTTTCACAGTCTGAGATGACTATTTGTGTAATAAGGCATGGTGGGGATTGTAATTATCATAAAATAATCAAAGCCTGGAGTATTTTAAAGGTACAAAGCATAACTGCCAGTGTTTGACTTCCTGGAAATAATCATATTTCATAACATCCACCATCATCCAGTTTCAGAGCTCCCTATTTCAGCCTAATTAGTAAGTACATACATGCTTACATATATTTATACATATCCATGCACACAGAAACTCACAGGCACAAAAAATGTACATTTCTTATACTGGAAGAAAAGCATCAAGAAATTAGAACTGGAAAAATGCAAAGCACTTCTATGCTGTAGAACTAAGATTTTCATCTTGCTTGTAGTATTGGTAATAAGAAAATTTGCTATTCCATTTCTGATGCAGGTGTAGAGATACATTTTACTTCAGTGCAAGGTATCAGCACTGATTCTGAGGGGTTTCTGAACATGCCAGAGGCGAGGGGATTACAGTAACAGTCTAACTCAAGTTAGGGAATTTCTCAGCAATGTACATCTATCAGTTAAAAATAAACACCTGAACATCACTGGGACTTTCCACATAGCTGTGGATGGCATGATATGATCCCCCCCCTTTTTTTTTTTCTTGATACATTCTCTGTACTTACTTCAGAGTCTCAGCAGAGTAGATGACACCGCATATTGAATAGGTTGATTTGTCTGTGCACAACACATGCTGAACTGAACCAGCAGCTTTGCTTTTCGATTTCTGTGGTTTTGTTAGGATGAGAAAGGTACATGCCTTTTGTTTTCTTCAGCACTGCTTTCTCAGTTTAATGTGAATTTCAGGAAGTGTAGGATGGTTGGACATATTTCATCTCCCTGTTCTTCACATCTACTCCCTTAGAAGTGTCAGGTCAGTGCAAATGTGCAAGACTGCTTTCATCAGATGGAGCAGGAAGCACATGTGTCTTCAGCCCTGTGGATCCTTAGAATTTAGCACTAAGGAACTGGGACTGATTTTTAGTGTTGTATAGGAAATATTTTTCTTGCAGCAAAAATCGACAAGGATGTGGAATGCAATTGGCAACACTTAAGAATGCCCAATACTGAGAGATTCTCCTGGAAGAATTTGGTCACTGGACAGAATGAATCAATAGGGTTCTTCAATGGTTATCCTAGACAACCTTTTTAATAATGTATTTCATACCACACACAATTTTTCAGTGCCTATAGGTTACTTTTTTTTCCCCTCTTTGAATTAATTATTTAAAAAAATTTTACTTAATGCCACTTTTTTCAGTGTTTGTGACACCCTTCGGTAAACATTGGGCTCAGCCGCAAAACTTGATTCTGAATTCAAACATTTACAGTCTTCAGGAAAGCTCAGAATTGTGTTTGCCATGCAGGTGCAAGTCTTAGTGTAACCTCCCCAAGGAAAAGCACAGATTGCTGCGGATCATTACACTGAATTTCACTGGCATGAATCTGAATTCAGTGGAGACATACCTAGTGGACATCAGCATGAGATACAAATCTTATAACAAAGTAATCCATGTATATGGGCCCTGAGCATCATTTTGGGCTTTTAATTCTCGTGGGTTGACCAAATGCCACAGGTTTGAACACCTCCGGTTCTTATAGCTAGTGTGCATATGCAAACTGAGTAGACACTGTTATTTAGTATGTGAAGTCACCTTCTTTGCATAAGCTTCCACATTAGCGCAGTTAGTCAGAGGAGCACGTGTTGTGTTTCGGAGCACGTTAGTCAAGCTGTAGATGTGTCAACTTCTCATTAAGACAAATGACTGTTTGTGGAAGAAAGGTCACACCTGTGGAGAAGAGGTTCTACAAGACAACTTGTGTGTCACCCAGGTTTACACATTTACCAAGGTTAGAAGTGCCCAAGATGTTAGATTTCTGACATTTTGTTTTGTGTTAGCTGAGAGATGTGTAGTTAAGTGTATGAAGACAAATGCATACAACACATTTCTTCCTAAAATTATGCTGATGACTCTTGAAGCAAGTGATCCTCAGGAGTTTTATAATAAAAATAAGCTGTCATCCTACAGTATTTCACTCTGTCATTGTGTTTTTACATGAATCATTAGATATTTATTTTTTTAACATCACAAAACCCATACTGTCTACCAGCCAGCTGCAGAACACTTACAATGCCCTTGAAAAATGCTAAGTGCTACTTCAGGCTATCTAATAAGAATATTTGAGGCCTGAAAGTATAATTTCTCTGTATCTTTTTCCTTCAGCTGTTGATGTCATGCTTATTGCTCAGCTAACTTAGCAGTATGACCCGGTATAGGACTAATTTTAATTAGTAGTACAATTATTTATGTACTGCTAGTGGTTTTCTGGACAGTTTATATACAAATGTAAACACAGAAGAAGATGCAAACAAATTAGCAAGGCAGGTTAAATTTAGTGTCAGCAAAAGCAACTTGATTCACATTGCTAGGTTACAAACTAATTGTATCTGTTTTCTACCAAACACAGAATTAATCTATAGAACTCATTGCCACAGAATAGTAAGCTCTAATGGAGTTCATTGACCAGATACTTATACGGCTATTGAATGTCCACAGGCGTGATAGTGTACGCTCATAGTTCTGACTATTGCCAATCCTCTCGGTGCCTGCAAATTAGAAAGAAACCTTCCCCAGAAAGTGAGTTATTCCATAATCATCCATTATAGGATCTCCTGAATCCCCAGCAGCTGCTTCTGGTTGCTCTGGGAGATGCAGTGTCCTGTCTGACACAACATAGGTGCTGGGAAGTTAAAATCAGTCTTACTAGCGATTTAATGACAACCTAGCTATTCATCAGAGTTCAGTCAGTTGTTTGTCCTAGAAAGCACTGAATTCTGATCGAGAGCTTATGACTGCTGTCCTGCTGGGTGGGCTTGTATCTGGAAGCAGCTCAGAGGTGGTGGGCAACAGGGTATGGAATGTCTTGGTGCCATATATAGAAATGCTTTGCTTTTGTTTTCTTATGAGGTGTAGGAGTCTTTCCCTATCCTGTTCCCTCCAGGGGATTCTGCCGTTTGTGCCCAGAACTGTTGAATGTTGCGGTTAATATCACACTGATCTGATGGAGGTGCAGAACTCCACAGACCACTGTGTTCTGGCAACAGAAAGACAGTGAGTAGTGAGAAACTTGGATGGACACGCATGCTGGATGAATGCTGACGCTGACGTTTCCCTGGATGCAGCGCTGCTGGGCTTCCTGGGCGCTAGTGCCCATGGACAGCCCTGCTATTCCAGAAGGCGTGTGTCCTCAGTCTTCACCTTCTCCATCAAAATCAGAAATTTTGGCATCAACTGAGCCTGGCTTATATGATACCCTGTGGCCTGTTTTGCTGAGTTATTTCAGGAAGGCAAAATTGTTCTAGATTTTATAGTGCTTTTTTTTTTAAGCTAATGGGGCTGCATTAGAAGAAATCTGAAATGAAAATGAACTTAAAAGCAATATAAAATACCTCTCCTTGGAAGGTGAACCAATGTTTGCAGAAGGATAAATGAATATATCTAAATAAACAGAAGACCTTCAGTTTGTGCTGTGTAGCTTCTGGAGATTTAGAATGGAACGGTAACTTAGCAAATACATAAGATAGTTAAATATTCATATTTAGTAAGTAATGCACTTCAGTAAGGTGCATTGTTGTAATAATGCTGTACTGGTTTCAGCTGGGATGTAGTTAACTGTCTTCCTAGTAGCTGGTACAGTGCTGTGTTTTGAGTTCAGTATGTGAAGAATGTTGATAACACTGATGTTTTCAGTTGTTGCTCAGTAGTGTTTAGACTATAGTCAAGGATTTTTCAGCTTCTCATGCCCAGCCAGGACACCTGACCCAAACTGGCCAACAGTGTATTCCATACCATGTGACGTCCCATCCAGTTTAGGAACTGGGAAGAGGGGGCAGGGATTCGCCGCTCGGGGACTGGCTGGGTGTCGGTTGGCGGGTGGTGAGCAATTGCACTGCGCATCATTTGTATATTTCAATCCTTTTATTACTACTGTTGGCATTTTATTAGTATTATCATTATTAGTTTCTTCTTTTCTGTTCTATTAAACCGTTCTTATCTCAACCCAGGAGTTTTACTTCTTTTCCTGATTTTCTCCCCCATCCCACTGGATGGGGGGGGAGTGAGTGAGCGGCTGCATGGTGCTTAGTTGCTGGCTGGGGTTAAACCACGACAAATGCGTAATAAGGAATGGTAGGGATGGCTTTACTGTCATTTAACATTCATTCTTTCGTGATCAGAGCAGTTCTTGGTAAGATGCAACAGACAAAGTTCCGTCTTAAACTGACACCGGAGGAGCGTGCTGAATTGCCAGGGAGACCGACACATTATTCCTCTGGCAGCGGCTGTGTTAAGCCACTGATGTGAAGAACACTTTAAAGGACCTTGTCCTTTTGTGGTCTGCAGTCTGAGTTAAATGGTTAAAAACAGGACTTCCAGCCTTCAGATACCTATCACTGTGCTGGCTTTTAAAAGCTGGGGGGTTTATGGTGTAAATTTGCAACCCAAGATATTCAGGGATTCTGGCCCTTATTTTTCTTTCACAGAAGCTTTGTTCTCTTGTAATTGAAGTAGTTTCTCCAAAGTTATTGTTACATTATGGAGCTGTTGTAAATGAGATGGGTAACTTTAAACAAACCTCCTTAAAGGCTTGTATTCTATCAAGTACACACTGAGAGTCCTGATGGGGGGGGGACACACACTCTGCCTTTTCTAAATTTGTAGTTTTCCCCCCAAGATTCGATCTCAGCTGTTCAAGTGAGTTAACTAAGTTTCTGTTCTCTTTATACCTATCTTGTTCTTTAATGGAACCCCTCACCCCAATATGCAGAATTGTTGCTTCTGTACTATTAACACTCAGATGAAGATGGTGATATTGCAACTGCAAGTTAATATCCTCTTTTTTCTTTGCCATCAGATGGGTTGTTGATGTAGAATGTGAAGCAGTGAAGTGAAATACCCAGGGTGATGTGTAAACGGGTCAACACGTTTTTCCGGCACCTTTGCCAGGAATCGTAAAGTGTGTGGAGCATCTATTTAAATTTTTATATTTGGCTGCGTCTCATTCAATTAGTCTATCAAATTCCTCATTAAAGTTCTTGAGCATTTAGAACTACATAATTAAAATACCATTACACTTGGTGGAGGGGAAAAAAAAATCCTTTAAAGTGCTCTGTATCATTAGAAAAAAAAAATCCCATCAAGGAGTGATATTGCATTAGTATTCATTACTATTAAAACATGTTGGAAGTGGAAAGAATGAAAAGGATTCATTTTATCATGCCAACTCCAGAAATGAACTAAGGCTTTAACTTTATATTTATTCCTTTGTGCTTTGGTTTCTGGTTTCTATGTGACTGGTGTGTACATACAGGAAGACTTGATTGAGGAGAGACATTTCAGCAACGCTCCAACTGTTCAATAACTACCCGTACATTCCTAAATCACTGATTTCAGTGCTGATTCTGCTACTCTGCTTTTAGTGAAGTGATTATCACTTACAAGAATGATAATGAATGATAGGTTTATGAATAGTACCTTTTATTTCCCCTCAGTGATTGCAGACTATGGTATGTAAGAAACAAAAAACCCCAAACAAACAAAACCAAAACCCAACCCCCAACCAAATAGAAATGCTGCAGTCTCTCAATGCAACAGGGAAACTGTCCCAGAACTAGACACAGTGCCTAACTGGGGATTTAAATAAGGCAACTGGAGGTTTTTTTTAATAGTGCCATAGATTTTTACCAGAAATCTGCTATGCTATTGGCATGGTAGATAGCTAATCTCCTGTTTTGTTTTTGCATTTTAATACAAGGGGCAAGAACAGGAAGCCCGTGGCACTCATGGGAATGACAGAAGAGTCTTTGAGCAGGGTGGAGAGGTGTATATCCCCAGCTGGCTCAGCAGCAAGCAGTGTTTGGCACAAATCCTGAGCAAAAGCAATATGCCTTATTCGTATATATAAGAAGCAGAATACAGCACATTTGAAAAATACTGATTTTCATATTTTCATAGAGAACAACCTCTAGCAAAATTCAATTTGCTCTTCCCTTCACTTTTTACTGCCTTTTAAAAATAATTGTATCCTTAGGATTTTCAGTAATTGGTTCTATTGCACTTACAGTTAATTATATATTTTTGATTAATGTATTCTATTCTGGAATCATTGGCTTAGAATATCTGATTGTGATTTAATTTCCAGGCTATTGTCCTTCCTAGCAACCTGAGGAACTGGCTTCCAGATAGTGATGTTAATAAGTTTTGGTGACAAGCGTTATGGTCCAAGATAAATCACTGTATTGTAGTTAGTAAGCTTGATGTTGTCAAACCATGTCAAATATTACCTTTAATAAAAATGAAAAATGAAATCGGATAA
The DNA here is from genome assembly GCF_000737465.1 of Haliaeetus leucocephalus. Taxonomy (NCBI): domain Eukaryota; kingdom Metazoa; phylum Chordata; class Aves; order Accipitriformes; family Accipitridae; genus Haliaeetus; species Haliaeetus leucocephalus. The sequence goes on along the minus strand of NW_010972698.1, from coordinate 7,016,518 downwards.
ATTTGGTGCTCATGAAAACCACTGGTAAGAGCCAAGTTCAGAGCTAAAGCTCTTAAAAGACCTGGAAAAGAAAATGTGCCCAGAAATACCGAAGATACTTGGGTTCTGTCTGCTATAGAGATGCAAAGCAAGACATGGAGTTCAGTCTTTGCACTTACTCTTAACCTGGTCTTACCTGGGATTGAAACAATCGCATTGTATTGGGTTTGCGTGGCAAGGTTTTGGTAGTATGGGGGGCTGCAGGGGTGGCTTCTGTGAGAAAGTGCCAGAAGCTTTTCCTGCATCTGATAGGGCCGATGCCAGCCGGCTCCAAGACAGACCCGCCACTGGCCAAGGCTGAGCCCATCAGTGACAGTAGTAGTGCCTCTGGCATAACGTATTTAAGAAGCATGGGGGGGAACCTGCTGTGCAACAGCAGCTAGGAGAGACAAATGAGAATATGTGAGAGAGAAAACCCCGCAGACCCTCAGGTCAGTGAAGAAGGAGGGGAGGAGATGCTCCAGGTGCCGGAGCAGAGATTCCCCTGCAGCCCGTGGGGAAGACCATGGTGAGGCAGGCTGTCCCCCTGCAGCCCAGGGAGGTCCACGGGGGAGCAGATCTCCACCTGCAGCCCAGGGAGGACCCCATGCCGGAGCAGGTAGATGCCCGAAGGAGGCTGTGACCCCGTGGGAAGCCCACAACAGAGCAGGTTCCTGGCAGGACCTGTGGATCTGTGGAGAGAGGAGCCCACGCTGGAGCAGGTTTTCTGGCAGGACTTGTGACCCTGTGGGGGGCCCACGCTGGAGCAGTCTGTGCCTGAAGGACTGCAGCCCATGGGAAGGACCCACGCTGGAGCAGTTCATGGAGGACTGTCTCCCGTGGGAGGGACCCCACGCTGGGGCAGGGGAAGAGCGTGAAGACGAAGGAGCGACAGAGACAATGTGGGATGAACTGACCCCAACCCCATTCCCCGTCCCCCTGTGTTGCTTGGGGGGAGGAGGTAGAGAAATTGGGAGTGGAGTTGAGTCTGGGAAGAAGGTAGAGATGAGGGGGAAGTTTTTTGGGGTTTTTTAGATTTGTTCTTATTTCTCATTACCCTCATCTGTTGTTAATTGGCAATAAATTAAATTAATTCCCCCAAGTCAAGTCTGTTTTGCCCATGATGGTAATTGGTGAGTGATCTCTCCCTGTTCTCATCTCAACCCACAAGCCTTTAGCCATATTTTTTTCTCCCCCTGTCCAGTTCAGGAGGGGAGAGAGTGAGCAGCTTGGTGGGCACCTGGTGTCCAGCCAAGATTAAATCACCACACACATACATTGAACTGTTTTGTTTATTTCGGATCACTTCCTCTTTTGCAACATTTTCCTTTGGTTTACTTTTAGATGGGCCCTTCAGAGCCTAAAGGCTGCCAATTTCTAAGTTAATTTTAATTTTTCTTTGAAGCAATTAAGTGGCTTTAACATTTAGGCAAATGGGAAAAGAAGTGTACTGTCAAAAAGAAAACATGAAAACCCAAAAGTATCCACATCTTAAAATCACGCTAGATGTTTCTTTATGGTAGCTGCATAGTACTATATCTTTATTTTCTAGGGTGATTGAATTGGATTAGATGTATATACCTAGAGATCAAATGATGTCTCTTACCATTTCATGAGAAATCTCTCAATACCTAAGCCAAGTAGAAAAGTACTGATATTTGTCCTTGTAGAATATAAGGCAGCAAAAAACCAGAAAGGAAAGGGGATTAAATAACTGACTCTAATTTACCACTTAAAATATATGGCAGTGTGGTACCTAAGCACTGGTGCCTTTTGTTCTTGTGTGCATTGTTTGGATTAGACTGTCCTTGAGTTCCTAAACACGACAAGAAGCCTCAGAGGCTCAGGTAATTGAGAAGGTAATTCAAATAGCACCACTGACTGAAGAAAACCCAGTTTCATTTTAATGAGATTTCCAGAAGCTTGAACTGTTCCCTTATTTACACATTCTTGCCTCTTCAAGAGTTCAGCCAACTGTAGTTGAAACAGTGCTGGAAATCCTGTTTTCGTATTTTCATTGCTGAGATTTTTTTTTTTCTGAGAAAACCTTTTTCCGGGAGATTTCCTGTCCAATTTTTCAGGCGTTGGCAACTTGGATGCTATTAAAAGACACCGCGTATGCCAACTGATCTTTTTCTGACTAAACTTCTGAAAGATCTGCGAGATGCTGATTGCAGCTCCTAAGTTTCAGGTTTCAACGACACTTGTGGCCTTTGCAGGTGATAAATCTATCTCCTTCTGTCTTCAAATTGCTGCGGTGTTATCTGTGTGGTCGTTTGCTAACAATTACTGCATATTTATTTTCGCTCAGCTAATTTTCCCCTCTGTATAGGATTTGCTCTTTAGCAAAATATCCTATTCAGGTATTTGTCTGACTCCTATGAGTGACATCAAAATGCCTCACACTGAGCTAAAATGTGAGTTTCTAGGTAGAGAATTTTTTTGAAAAAAACCCTGTACTTAAGAATAATGGGAATTCTTGTTAGTGCTTTCTAAATATGAAAACTTACTTCTGAATGACCTAAGGTGTAACATATACTTCAGACAGCTTGGTATTTTTAATATAATTTTAGTACTCCCAGACATGGTCATTTGATATTTTAAGTTAATTAATGTGGCTCTGCTGTGTGGTTAAAGAATAGACAAAGTCCAAATAATAAAAAAAGACAAGTCAAAAAAGATAACTGAAACTGCTGGGGGTTATGTTTGCCTTTGCATCAACTTTCCTTTAAAACTCTCCTTGATATAAATCTAATGAACTGGAACAACCTAAATCTTCATCAATAGCTAACCAAACACATTCTGATTTTTTAAATGGTGCTGAGAAATCACAGTTCCAGTTGCAGTTAATGGAAGCTGTGGTAGATCAGCACTCTTGAAAATTGTTCTTTAAGGGAGAGACAGGATCTGGCAATGATACAGTCCAAAAGCCTCTGAGAATAGAGCTGGCCAATACTGCTTTTTTTTCAGTCAGAACTTTCCAAAGCTGTACATTTTAATTAACAATTTATTGAAAACCCTGATGAAACCTAGTATTTCCCCCCTCTGGGACTGCAGAAAATAAACATTAATAATGACCTCGGTATGAAAAGTTTGACATTATCTGGTGGCTTCTAATCACAAATTAACTTCTCTTATAGATTCGATAAACCACAAGAACATACTAAAACTGCGTTTTTATATACACACACAAGTTTGTGTAAGCATACAGATATATAAAAAGATATGTAAGTATATACATATATAAACATCTACGCTTATACACACTAAATGTGCGTATGTATATATGCACATATACTTAGAAATAGAGGGTAATAAATAAATCCTTCTTATGCTGGCAAGGCTTTCACTACTGTTTTTAAATAATGATTGCATTCCTTGGTATCCTGAATAAATATTCCAGCTATCTTCATGAGGAAAATATTAATTTAGCGTGTACAACCAGCAACATTAAATGGATCAGCAAATAAAAGACAGCAGTCTTATTTTGTCTGTTTTTTCTTCATCTTGTTTTATAATTGAATAGGCTCTGTAGATAACTAGACTCCTTTATGAATTTTATTAGGTTTTTAAATCGATTGATGGTTTTAGTGAGGCGTCCAGAAATCTGAAGCTCTTGGACTTCCTATATTTTTCATATCTGCTAATAGATCTAATTTTAAATTGGTGTCTGCGTGTAATGTGATGGAAGCACTTTCATTCTTATCACTTCTTGTCTGCAAGCTCCTCACAGATGACTCTTGAATGGCGTGAGAGGGAAGCGATGTGCTGAGCGTTTTGTGTTTCACCAACCTGAGAAATGCAACCAGGCTGTCCCTACGTGCTGGGGTTGTCCTGCTGCCCTGTTGCTCCCCAGAGGGTAATGGCAGCTGCCACAAATTACAGCAGCCTTTGGGTTCTTTTAATGACTTCAGAGAAACATAACACAGAGTAATATCACACTCAGTATTTCCATGCTTGTTTTCATGCTCTCAAAGCCAAATGCACAATGAATATTTTCAAATATTTTTGGTGTTGGCTAGGCTTACTATTGGAAGTAGTAATATAGTTCCAGAAGGTCCTCTTAAGCAGAGTACTTCCTCTAGGAGAAATGCAGGTGAGAGTTTGGGTCTCAGAGTGGAGATACAGGCTAAACCAAGGTTTAAGTATTTAGGAAAATGCAAACAACTGTGCTCCTCTGCTTGCTTGGACACTTGTTGATAAGAGAAACTGTGCCCAAGGTCTCTTAGAAACACAACTCAGTATAAATACAACCAAATTAGAGCAAGTGAGTCATCTGACCTTTTCTTTAAAGCTACAGGATACTGGGTACAGCAAAGACGTGTTTGGTGAAGTTGGTCTGTGTGACACCTGAACAAAGCAGAGAAATATATCGCTTTGGAGCCCAGGATGTGCATGTTTACCGTGAAGATTGTGTGTTATTGGGCTGACAAGGAGATCTGGAGGATGGGGGCTGATGCAGAGCTGTCCCACATGTTGGGTAGTATGGTACCTCGTGCGTGATGACACCCTGGTGGTGTCACCCCTTGTAACACCACCTGGGTCATCATCTATAGCATGGACCACATGCATCCCTATCTCACTGGCTGTGCATGAAGCAGAATTTTTCTAGTAGTCTCTTTTCTACTTCTGAGTTTATCATGGGTGAGAAGAGAAGGGAGATCCTCACTCACAGTCACCTGGCACTTGCCTTTCTTCAGCACAGCAGCACGTGCACCACTGACTTGTCCCTTCTGCTCCTTCTCTGGACTTGGGAGGTCAAGAGTGCCAAATTTCTGCTGCTAGCCCTCTGCCTGGCCAGTGCTGAAGTTTGCTTTTCCAGTTTGTTGATCACATTGCTATACAGACCTTGAGAATACAAAGATTTTTGCAGCACTTCTAATGATCGGTGGCTGTGGGCTTCTCTAGCATAGTGCAAAATGTTCAAGATAGCTCTCAAGATATGTTCTTCCTAAGCGCAGTTTTGTCTAAAGGAAATCTATGAGTAGAAACCCAGGTGTGGTGAATGGCATGTAAAAGTTATCTTGGCTTTATAGGTCAATTTTGTGCATCTCCAGCTAATGGTATTGATCTTTCATATTTTCCATAGCTACTTTTACTTGCTTTCTGTCTGTCTTATGCTCTTTCTCGCCAATGTTTTTTTTTTACGTCTTTTCCTGCAACGAGCCCCTGCTGCTTGATGGGCACCAGAGAGGCAGTACGCTGTACAAACACTCCAGCTTAGCACACACCTCAAGTTCTATTAAAACTTCTAGCCCTGAGCTTGCAAAAATGCCCCAAACTGACTGGGTGCAGGGTCATCTGCCCAGTGCTCAAGCAAGTTTAAGAGGTCTGAAGCTGGTCCTTCTGCCCTGGGTGACCCACGAAGTCACGCTTCAGCTTCACCCTGAAACCTCCCTCCGTCTTTTCCTTGCCAGGGAGCAGCAAACGTGGGTGCTGCCCAGCCTGGATGAGCCAGGGTGAAGCCCTGTGGGTGGGTGGCAGAACAGGGTGCTGCCAGCGAGGTCCAGCAACAGCCTCGGACACGGCAAGGGCTGGGAGCCCTGGGCTGAGCCGAAATGGGCCCCTGAGCAGGACTGGGTGGGGGTGTCGGGTGAGGTTGGGCAGGGTCATTAAGACCTATTAGTGTCCTCAGGGCTGTGATGGCTCATTTGACAGAATTTTAGGAGTTTCAAATGCTTGAATTTTAGCATGACCAAATGTTAAGAACAGCTTAAAATCTGTATTCTAAAGGCTAGGAGAGTTAGCTTCTTTCTGATTGGAAAAAAAAAAAAAAAACCAACCCAAAAAACCAAAACAAACACCCCCGCCCCGTTCAGCACATGTACACAGTGAATTTCAGTCCTGCACTGTTAAAAACACATATTATTGCAAAAAGTCCTGTTCTTTATCTATAATCTGGCAGATGTCATGGCCTTTGGGATTTGTGGAAATCTTCAGCTGTGGAATATGCAGTATTAGCCTCTGTAGGATTTACAGCCACATTTGTTCTCAAGAGGAAAAAATGTTTCAGACCAGAAAATTTAAATCCCATATATTAAGCTATTATTTATTTATAAATTTCCAGAAGGGCGCTTATCTAAACTAGGACTTACTTTTGGTCTCTTTGAATCATAAAAATGTACAAATGCAAAATATGAATGGGATGAGGGGACAGGTATGTGTGTGCACAGATTTCAGCATCCAATACACCCTTGGGGGCAGGTTCCTCACCCAAGATGAGAGGGTCCCCTGTAGCTGCCACAGTCATGATACTTAATAGTTCAAATTAATGGTTAGCCCTAGGCACTTTATCTTGTTCTGGATATGGCAATTTTCTAAGACTTTTTACACCACTGAGCAATCCTGTTGGTTTGTGGATCAATGACTGAGTTTGGATGTCAATTTTCTCACAGTTTAAAATGAGGTTATTGGAGCAGGTGGTTTGATTCAGGATCTTAGATAGTGTATACTTAACTTCATATAGCAAATAAGTTGGTTTTTATGGTGCGTCAGTAACCTTTACAATGATAGCACTATTTATGCACGAATTTTTGTTTGGAAACAGATTTTTGCTAGACTTTGGATGATGCAGAAATACAGGCTCTGTACAGTTAGCATGAAGCTTTACAAGCTTTTCCATAATTATCACAGTGACAACTGAGCAGCTAAAAATTGAAAATACAAAATGTTTTAATGCATATTCACATGGGATACTGTTCATATCGGTCTGGTCATTAAAGAGCTGGTTCTGTCAGTATCCAGAATCATAGAACAATGCATTTGTTATCATTTATGAAGCCTCAGCAGCACTAAGTGCTTCCTGTGGAGCCCCAGCTATTCCTGCAGAGAGTCTCTGCTCCGTTCCCTCACAGCTGCCGCTCCCTTGTACTTTGTCTGTAATAGAACTAGAGGAAAAAACATGTTCATCTCTAAATTTTACAACCAAAGTATATAATTGGTTGCACGGCTGTGCTTTGGGAAGAACGCATTACGGATTTCCAGCAGCCGTGGCCCTTGCAATTTGATTTTCTCCTATTTACTGTACATCCCTCACAGACTGGCTATTCATTTGTGGTAGTCTGCCATGTTGTGTGCTTCAGAGCTACCCTTCATCGCCTCTCCGCGCTCCAGATGTCAGTGTTAGAAGGCTCACTGGGATGTCTCCAAAATTGCTGTGGTTTGGTCACATGTGTTTGCAAAAAATTCTCAATTTCCATGCCTTCAGTGTTAGCAGTGCAAACTAACCTTCACCGAATATTTAACATTCCCCAGAAAAACTACCTTTATATAGATAGTGCTTTTCACTGGGTCCATGTTATTCCATTTTACTATTTTGTACTTATTCTCCTTTCCTCTTGGTGTGTGTATGTTGGTGTTTGGTTTTTTTTTTAAATAAACTGCACTAGTATCACATTCAGCCTTTTTCTGTTTAAACATTCATAGGACAGAAAATGATTTGTAGAACTATAAAGTACCTATAATGTGACTGGTGAACAACCCAAAAAAGGTAAGTACTTTCAGAAACCAGTACAGAGAGTACATGTAGAAAAACAATGACTCTCATTACAAGATGCACTTAAAATTCTACTTTTAATATATTTTCCTACCCTGGATCTCTTTTTGCTTACACCCTCCCTGGAAAATATGCAACTTTGTAGCTACTTTTTCTTATTGCAATAATATTACTTAAAAAACAATCTTCTTGAGTGTTCTCTAAGAACTGTGGCAGAGATCCTGGTAACATTTATTGAAGTTTTCAGGGTAATTGAGCTTTGATGGAGCATAGACATAGAAATAAGCTGGACAACTGCCAGGAGCCATTTCTTAAGTGTGAAGAGGTATTTGCAGTTTGGGGAAGTAATACACACAGAACGCACATAGTATAACAAAAGCTGACAGGATAAATCCTGGCTATAGGTCAACAGCATTATCTTCACACGGGGTTAAAATTGGGATTTTGTATAAAGCAGTTCTAAATGACTTTTAAAGAAATTAAAGAATGAAACATTGACTAGTTTCTTTATCACTCCAGAATTTTAGCTTGTTATAGAGTCCTCTAGCTATAAATGTAGTACCATTCTTGGTTTCTTAGTTTACTGAGGCCTCTGTTATCTGATTTTTTTTTTATATATTTTTTTTTTAACCCTTCCCCCCCACCTTCCATCAAATGGACTGATCTTCCATTAGGGTACAAGTCTGGAATTGAAGGGAAAAAAGTGCTATTACCATTTAACTACCTCTCAGGCATGTAACAATGAAGTTGGAAGCCCAAGTAATTACCCTGAAATCTGCTAGCCACATTTTTCATAGTTGGCCATAAATTGTTGCTGCATTATTGCAGAAATGTGGTATGAATGCACAAACTAGCACTGAGCCAACAGCGCGAATACTGTGGATGTGTGATACATGCAGCATCCATGTTTGCATCAGTTAATGACCAAGGGAAACCATTGCATTTTGGGGCACTTACTCCTTGCAGTTTGGAAGAGAGAGGCCTTTGGCCACAGTGACCACAGCCTGAGTTAAGATGCTGAGAACAGACCACTGTTCAGATTTGGCGAGGCATTTCCCATTTCCCTGCTTTCCTCCTTAGAAAGATTCAAAGATTTGTAGCAGGATCTGTTTCTTCATCTCAACAGCATTGTTTTGCACAGTCAGACTGCTAGGAATTCCACAGGGGAAAAAAAAATCAAAAAGGTGGTGGTGGGGGAGATGTCACGAAGTCCTGTAGGCATGTGGTTCCAGGCAGTTTGAAACAACTAAAAATGAGTTTTCAGGCTCCAGTGTTGGTGGCACAGCTAGGACTGGTCCTTGCCCCTGTTGGGTAGGCAGTACCTGGCTTTCCAGGCTGTGCAAGGACTTGAGGGCATTAAGGTCTTCTTGCTATGTCTGCGGTAAAAGTTCAAAGGTAGTGCTCGATGGCTCAGATGGGCAGGAGATGAGGCTGGAGAGAGCTCTCGTACTGTTGTGTGTCATATCTTGCGGTGTTTGCAGGATCAAGGCCCAACACAAAATGCTGCAGTGGTTTTCATTCATAGGGCATTCTCTACTGGCAATCTGTGGCTGGATTAAGGCCCCTTTGAGCCACTTAGGTGGTATAAAAGGGATGAATCTCAGAATGAGCACAACTCTTAACAATATTGATTATTCTCACCAGGCACATTCTCCCCCGCTCCTGGCACATACACACAAATCCAGCTCTTACAATTCTTGGTTTGTAATAGCTGATGGATAATCTTCTGTTTTGCTAATGCATTTTGCCATCTAAATCTGGGTCGGGGAAGCTGGCAGGAATGTACTCCTTGCACTACCCTGAATTAGTAGAGCTGCTCATCACATAGCCACTTGGTAAATCTTGCTTCATGTCTCTTTGCCCCTCTGGAGAAACAGGGCATTTATGATAAAAACCACTGCAATTCTGATAACTGTTGATGTAAGTAACGATCTGTTTCATTCTGACGCACAAGAATTCCAAGAACAGTTACTATCTTGGATATACAGTGAACTCCAAGTTGGGCGTACAAAAAGAGATTGATTCTGTGGTCCTATATTTGCCCGTGTGTGCTTCCAAACAAGCCTGTCACATTTTTTCCCCTGTTGCTCTGCTCATGTAAGAGGAGTTCTTTGTAAACACCTGCAAGCATCCTGCTTCAGAGCTCCCTTTGAGATCTCCTGTGCTAGAAAGGCTGCAAAAACTTGACAGGGAGGCAGTGGGTGATTTAGTATCAGCATTGCCTTCCCTGCCGAGAAGTATGTTCTCGGATGTTTTGGTGCTCCCTTTGTTTTTTCTGTCTCCCCGAGTATGACCTCTCTTGAGGAAAGAAGCTATCTTTTTTGTTGCTGTTACTGGTTTATTCGACAGCAGGGACAGCCAACTTCCGATCCCATGGCTGTAGCTCTCCACATTATTCACGTGCAAATAATTAAGTTCATACAGTGTATATTCAAGAAGGAAGGATGCAGCTCTCATAAAGCATTCCCAGTCTTTCTAGCCAGGCTCGGAGACATTTTCTGCACAGCTGTTGTCAGAGGTTGCAGGAAGTAAGCACTTAAATGAACAAATCTAATGAAATTCTAGTATTTAAATAGCCTGTTTTTTTCTTCCAATTTTGTTGTATTGATGTAATTTTGAAAGTCTGATGGGAATGTTTTAGGTCTGAAGTACATATAGTTCATCAAAGTGAATCCAAATGGAATATACTTTGTAATGTGTTTGCTGCATAATAACATAGAGGTTATGTGTCTTTTGTGTGGGTGTTGATATGGAAAAAAAGGGAGATTTGTTGGTATCTCAGTAATTGCCATGCATCTAACAAGAAAGGACAAAAAATCTAGGTCTATTTGCGAAGCACACCTGGCTTCCACACTAATTTCCTTTAATGGTAGTTACTCATTTGCACAATGTGCTATTGCTTAGTCTTTTATGCAAGCAATTTCAGGCTGCAGACAAAAGGTTTACTTTGGGACTGCCTCTCAGCTTAGAGTTATGCAGCATTTTTCTATGCAACTTGCATAAAAATCGGGCAGATTTCAAAATCAATGCATGCCTTCTGTAAATTCTCTACCTACACATGAATTTCACATATTGCAAAGAGTCAGGTGAGAAAAGCCCCCACTATGGTATGACAGGGAAATGTCACAGCGATAGTGTAATCTGTTTGTTGCGCATGAGGCCTGTAGCGTGGCATGGTAGGCTGAGGACACAGATCAGTTTATTGTGCATTAGTTCATAAACTTCATTTAGCATTAACGTACAGTATGTTACAGTATAACAGTGACATGGCTCTTTGAGGAAATGGGGACAGTATTTGCATACTAACAATAAAGAAGGGATAAACACCATTTCACTGAAAGGCAGAATTAGGAACAGAAACGGCAAGTGTAAATTAAATGTTTAGAGTAATTACTTCCAAGCCATTTAGGATTTCTTTCCATTGGCAGGCACTGTTAGCCCGCTTTTATGTAGCAGGGAGAAATACACTTCTCCTGTGCAGCTTGTTATGTTTCCTCCCACCTCCTGAGAGGTACCTTCCGGGCATTTTATAAAACTTGGTTGGGATTCTGAGGTATGAGCTATTGCTTGCTATGTGGGAAAATCACAAAATATCCTGTGGTAGCCAGAGGCAGAGGAGAGGATGAAAGGTGCCTGAAAGAACGCCTGGTCCTGTCATTCATGATATAGAGCAAAAGAGCTGGAGTGTTGTGGTCCCATGTCTTCTGTTGGTCTACCCAATCTGTCTAGTTTGTTTTCCTTTTTATCTCCTTGGGGTTTGTTTTGATGAAGAGAAAATATAATCTCTCTTAATTTGAGGGAAGGGTTAACCATGTTGTATAGCTTTGTTTTGACTGAATACATACTTCCTTTATCTTCCTTTCTATCCAGTTGTTTGGGGGTTTTTTTTTGGTTTGGTTTTTTTTTTTGGTTGGTTGGTTGCTTGTTTGATTTTTTTTTTTTTCATCAAAGTATCTACGTTTACTCTTTCAGTACCTTCTGCAAACATCTTAATTTGCTAGAAGGTTATAGAAACCAAACATAAAAGCCCGCCAAAAAAGGCTGAGTAAACTCAGCATTCTGTTTGAATGGAAGTTTCCAGACGTTTTAAAACGCGTATTTACTATCTTCTAATTCTTTGGGGACTGTGACTGTCAAAACTATATATATGCATTCAAAATTAATCAAACATTTTGGTATAGATCACAAATGTACTGACTGCAATGAGAAACAGGGTTGCATAGGTCCTCTGGAAAGAGCTGAGAGTCTAGGTAGTTATTCCAGTGCTGTCCTGCCACCTTGACCTCAGAAAAACAACCTCATTAATGGTGTCATTGGTTATGAAAGGCCTAAGAACTGTGTGGACTGGAGTGCAATGGGTCAGGTGGTGCTTAGACTCAAAAATGAAGCCGGGGGGAGAAGTCTTGTACCTCGAGGTCCTGCTACTGCTGAGGTACAGACTGAGCCCATTACTGGTGGAGACCTTTCCTCACAGGTCTTCGCTTTAGGTCTCTGCGTGTGGTGGTGTGCTTTAAACATAGTTGCCCCTATATCTGCACAGGGGGCAGAAAGACCATTAAAAGGGATCCTTTATTCTCCATGTTGTGATGTGCACTTTTTCAGTTATGATACGTGTGTGAGAAACTATTTCTTTTCATGCACAAAGGAGTACATTTTCGGGTCTCTGCTCTTTTCCCTAAGAGGTTGGCCATCGTGTAACAAAATGGAAAAGTGGGGCTCATAGTAACTAAATTTGATCTGCTTCTGAGAGTATAGTTAAGGTATGTGATGTCTTTTATTTGTGAATTATTTCAAGTTGCCAATCCAACCTGCGCAGCATTTGTATTGGCAGTGCTGCCCTGAATACCTCTAATGGATGACACTAGCCTGCGGTGACAGATGCCAGCCCCTACTGAGGCCCCATTCTCCAGACTTTTCTGTGAATAATACCAATGTCTGTGGTGAAGGAGTTGAATCATCTTGCTAGTCAGAGATTGGCTATTTTGCTGTTATTTCCCCAATATTAGTAGCTCATGATCTCTTCACTGACTTATTCTCCATCTATTGGGCCACGTGTAATCTTAATTCTGTTTAAAAACAAACAAACAGAAAGCTGTGCTCATTTTTTAAAATTTTTTAAACTACTTTAGTTATGCTGAGTTTCTGAAAGAGTACTTGAGGTGTCTGCTCCTGTCAGTCTCACTCCTGTTGAATCATCTCATATGATTCTCCTCTACAGATAATAATTCTTTACCCATGAGAATTTGTTTTCATTTTGTTCTGAAATGAAAACAAGGAGCAGAGGAGCTGATTTGGATTATATTGATTAAAATTTATTTTTCTTCAATAAAGTCAAATAGAGTTTTCTCACAATATTAATTCTATGATGACACTGAGGGCTTCATGTAGGAGGGCCACAAGAGAAAACACAGTACGAAAAGATACAATGTTAAATCCAATATGCTTAAACAAACTTCTCTATTCCACTAATTCCTAGATATGTGGAGACAATATCTTTTGAATATCTGAGTTACTATATTTCTACAGAAGAAAGAACTGGCTGAATCCCTAAATATCTTTTTGCATCTTTTTACAAGTAGGGAAGCTATAAGCACCTCTCGTTTAGAGTGAGGAGCAAATATTTAGTTCACAAAACTTAATCAAAACAATTCTAAAATTTGCAAAGTTTCTCTGAAAAGTTTTGCATTACTTGGCTCTTATATCTGCATTTCTGTGTTCAAATTAGCAACCAAGGTGAAAAGACAAGAGATACAGAGGGAAAATTTAAAGTGACCAGTAGTATAAGAATGACATACTTGGGATACCAGGGATATTGAATTAAGTCTTAAGTATAATTTAATTTCACTGTCTTCTATTAATGTTTTATGACCTACTTTGACATTACTGAATGTAGAGACGGTACATGAGTATTTTTGAGCGAGTTCTACAATATCTGAGTTATAAATTCTTATTTTTGCAAAGATCGTTGAGTCAGGACTTTCTCACAAGGGCACCCTAATATTACATGGGGAGGAACCCAAAATAAGCACTCAGAATAAAAATGAGCTATGTAGTCTCAAACACTAAATTAAAATACAGGTCCTCCTACCCCGGTGTGTAGTGTAATACACGGAGAAGGGGTTAGAAATTGCTTGCAATTACCTAGCACGAGTCAACATGAGTAAAACATCAGGTGGTCTTCCTGTCTGCCCTTTTACAAGCCTTAAATTCTTTAATTTTATTTCTCCTCCCCACCCCCGCCTTCCTAAGTCATTGAAATGGAAGATTTTGTGGAGCATTCACTTAATGTCTGCCAGCTGGGACCTGAGGACATTTCTGGGCTGTATCACAATTTCATCCTCCAGAATTTCTAGCACAATTCCACATGAATTTGAACTGCACTATCACACCAGTCAGCTGAACTGCTATTATTAGCTCTTGTTTGGTGCCTGGGTTTGCTCTGCAAATGGAGTCTGCGATGCACTGTATTTCAGTCTTGAACCAGTTCCACTCTGAGTTTTCAGGATGCAATTTTGGCATGGGGCACCAAAAGTGAACTTTCCTTTAAGCTGAACATTTAAGTTTTCCTGACTAAGTCGCTGACTTCTAACCTGGAGTTTTCAGCCTATTGCCCATAAAATAAAAACACCTTTGACAAAACGATCACATAGGAAATGGTGTATGCTAAACGTGCAGAAATACACCCTCTGCCTTTTACAAAGAGAGTAAAAAAAAAACCAAAACAAAAACCCCCAAACCCAAAAATCAAGATTTCAGAGCTAGTCCTAGAGTCTTAGATGCAAAATGTAATCAAATTCATAAATATTATGTTTGATACATTTATTAAAAATGAAATAAAAGTTGAGTTAATTAAAATAAAATAAAAAAGGAGCCTGATGCTTTAGCAAAGCACTATAGAGCCACTGGTGGTACAATTGCTGGAAAAGTAATAATGCCTCATGATTAGATACTAGTTTTCTCCAGCTGTGCTGTTTTCACTACACTGCTAGGAGTAGATGCTTTGTTTCCTCCAGGGTGATACAACTTCATTTAAAAAGGAAGTCATAAACTATAACATATGATACCGAGAAATAAGGTTATTAAAGGAATTAGCAGACAGTAAGCTGCTGAAGGCTGTCAGGGTCTATAAAATTAGAGTGGAAATGGTATTTGTTGACATTTGTTTTATTTCCAGTGGCTGAGGACAGGAAATCCAAATAAGAGTGTAAATTTGTAGGATTCTGCTAACTTGTAAGGAAGTGTGAGTGCTTCTATAAAGACACATTTTTGAGAAAAATGCAGAAGTGATTATAAGACTGAAGAGTGCTTCTGATATGTGTAACCAGTCTGCAGGTAATTACAATTGACATTTTAGAAACACTGCCTATTAGTCACCTGACAAAAGTTAGCTTTGTGACCATTTTGCAATGATTCTGGTACTTCATTGCTGCTGTTACTGTCTTCAGAAAAGTCTGCTAATATCTCTTGGCTGTACTTTGGCTGAGCAGATGCACATGAGGAAAGTTGGCACGCTGTCTGCATGCTTCATAGGTTACAGATATTCTGTCATCTCATTGCTGATTTATACGGAGGGCAATAAAACATTTGCAGGATTCAGGTTTTTTGTGTTTTTCTTGGTGTGGGGTTTTTTGATGTTAGGAAGATACTTGAATTTGCAGAATGCAAACTGGTATAAAAGTAAATAATTTAAAACAAACATGCAAGCAACCCAGAAAACCGTGTGCTTCCAAAATATTTGAAAACATTATTCTTCTCCACCCCTTTTGCCTTGGGAATCCAGGGACTGATGGTGCCTCATTGGTCCCTGAGCAGCACTGAGCAGTTTTAGCTCTGCTTCAAATTTTGCCCAGCTGTTCGTGGCTCAAAGAGCGAGTCTCTAAAGCAACATTTCTGGTGTTCTGGCCACATCTGTGCCTTCGTGCCCAGAGCCCCACAGAGGCAGACACAGAATGGCAAACTGATCGGCCTCTGCAATCCCTTCATGTTATAATATACGTAACTGCACCATTGCATATAGGGGGACATTGTTATTTTTATTTTAGTAAGAATACTGCTATTATCCAAATTATTCATTTTGAACTTGGAGAACAAATACATGTCTGAAAAGACTCTTTAAAAAAAAAAAAAGTTGTTTAATAAGCAGTGTGTTTCACCTCTGGGGACACATGAGGGGATTAATGTGCTGTATTAAACATCTCTGCGTAAATCTCTCTGGGAAGTCAAAATTGATTCACTACAATTGTGGTTATGCCCTGAAATTTCACTGAAAAATACTGTAGTTCCCAATCTTGCTGTCCACATTCACCATTCTAAAAGACTGAAATAAGATCATATCATCTCATTGGGACCAATTTTCTTCTGTCACATTTAAGCACTACAGAGGTTTTAACGATTTAATAGCTATATTTCACTGCTTAACAAGAGAAACACCATAATATTTCTCATCCTATTACGCGTGCCCCTCTCCTGGTGCTCTGTTATTAAACATAGATTAGCTTTCCTGGGAAGAAAAAAAGCGCTGTCTTGTTCTGATGGTTTAGAACTTTCTTATTGTTCTCCTAAATAGTTTGCAGAACTTCCTCTCCTATTCTAATCCACAGCAGGATCATCTCTATTTTGAATATTTAAATGCTAAACAACACTGTTTAAATAACTTTTTGATCAAAGAAGCTAGTACTCCATCCAAAGTTTTCCGCCCATCTCCCAATGGCTTGTGTCCAAAGGTTATAGGACTTGGGCACCCTGCTCTTCCGTGTCCCTCGGAAAATACCCAGCCAGAGGAGGAGACTGGATCGTTCTCCTAGAACTGAGTTTGGGAAAACAGTAATTCTAACAGTTGAACTGAATTATATTGGTTACAGTGAATAATAATTTCATTTTAATGATGTTCTTTATGTAGAACAGAAAATCGGAGCTAATCATATGGAGCACTTTTTTTGGCCTTCAGCCTTTTTACACATAAGCTCTGTCAGGTAATGAACAGGAACGTTCTTTTCAAATATAGACAGTATTTAATGAAGATGCATAATAATTTGCCTATTGCAAAAGAAAACTCAATATGAGAGACAAAACCCAGCATTTTTCCCATCTCTCTTTTCAATTCATGAATAGCAATCACTTTAATCTTTAGGCTGGTCATGTGCCAATTGCTAAGCAGACTTCTCTAGTGTATCTCTGAAGGCTTGCTGCTGCTTCTTTGAGAGAGAGAGAGAGAACTGGATATCAAGAGAAGTTACTGGCTTGAAATAGAAATAGTCTCAAACTTATCTTCATGGGCCAGAATGTTGTAACCTTCTTGAAAACACCTCATAGTTCTGAGCAAGTGAGGAGTGAGATCAGCTTCGTGTCCTTGCCCCACTTCCAATTTTGGGATTATAATGACATGTCAAGCTTTTCTGGTTATAGTGCATTGAAATTATTGTCAGTAAAGTTTGTCACCAGGGAATGGTGACATTACCATTCTGCAATAAGACTTCCAAAAGTTATACACCACGAGGCACAGAGCCTTTTTTGCCTGTGACACCTGCCAACAGCAATAAGGAAAGAAGCACCAGGATATTTGAAACACACCCATCACATTTTGGTAGGCAATGATTAAAGTCTAGCTATGTAAGATAGTAACACTAACATTGCTATGAATAATATATCATCCTTTTATTTTATAAACTTCTATGAATTTGGTTTTGGATGCCTTTATTTTCTTTTTGAGTATGTACTAAGGCAGAAAATGCATACTGAAAAATCTTTGTGTTTCTGTTGACCTATGCAGTTGTGTAGCTTTCAGCTTTAGACAGTTTGGGTTACCAGTTGACCTTTGTGTTTCAAAGGAATTGGGATTTTTAGAATGGCTCCTTTCCCCTCCCCCACCCCCCCCCCCCTCCCCCCCCCCCCCAAAAAAAAATAAAAAAAAGAAACCCACCTCCATTTTATTTCAGTGGGGATTGATTATGTCATAAATCTATTAGTCAACTTTGAAAGTGCAAGCTAAAGTTTTGTTGGAAGACATAATTACTCCTTAGAAAATGGTGTAGTGCACAGTGCTTTCTGTCCACCCTGGAAAGTGTGAGAGTGACAGGTATATTTTACACTCTATTTCAATATCTGTAGTTCTTAATAGGTTGTGACTGCCAGCTCTTTCCCAATAGCCTTTTCAGGAACAGGAGGACTTTTACTCTACTGTCCATAAAAATATGCCTCTGCTGTTGCCACTAAACTTTATGTAAGCTGTAAAATATCTTTTGGCTCCAACTTAAAACACAAGGAGAATATTTGCACAATGAACATCAGACATTGTCAATGTTAATGAGTAATGTCTGTTGGCAGAGTTGTCTGTAAAGATTTTTTAGCCAGCCAAATGTTACTTCTATTTCACTCAGAACTCCTGTCCGTCATGGGATAGGAAGAATAACAGGTTGTATTAAAATTGGCTACAGGCAGTTTCATTTTTTTCCTGTTGCTAGCCTTTTGAGTAACTCCTGGCAGCAATTATATATAAAACACATTACTTTCAAGCTTTCTTTAGCTGGCTGTGGATAGTGGAGTGCTCTACTGAAAATCTTATGGCAATTAAAAAAAAAATAAATTATGCACACAGGTACACACACATATATATTTGATATCTATATCTTAATGGATATCTTCAAAGTGATATGCTGGGTCTTTAACAAAAATGCATAAAGGAACAGTCATGTGTTGCAATTAATTTCACCAGTTTCTGACTTATTATATTATTAATATCCAGGGTGACAATATTTGAATCAATTTGGGCTATACTTGGAATAGAGATCTCAAGATTCGTAATTGATAGTGTGCTAAAAACATCTTATAATAAGTATCAAAGCTGCGCATAGTAAAAGCAAAGAAGCAATCCAATAATACTTTTTTTTTCCTTTTGTCATCTTTTATCTTGTAAGGTTGTAAGGCTTCAGTACTTGCTATTGTGAATAATACAGATGTATTGTTGTGCACCTATCTATGTGTGCACACATTTCTGCATCATTTCCGATGTTTGGATGGTATGAATACTTCACCTAACTAAATCCTTCAGATTTTTAATACAGAATTATAAACGAGGTCTGTAGTCTATCCTCAAGTAGTGGCACTAATTCATGTGTTGGAGTTTTTTTTTGTTTTGCTTTAACAAGAAGTTTCAAGGATTCTTATGAGAATTTTCAGTCAAGACATTCAAATGAAAGGGAGTTCATTATGTGGATGCCCAGGTACAAAGTTAGTCATGATTCTATATGACACTGTGGAGCAGATTATTGAGCCGAGAGATTTTGCCATAGGCTTTTCTGAATCTAAACCAAAGCATCCAAATGCTTTCTCCAGGCTTGAAGAACATTTGCATAATATATGGAAGTAATAGATGGGAAGAAATTTACTAGTGGAATTCAGCAAGAATCAGTCTTGGGACCAATTAAAAATATATTTTCAAGAATGATCCTTGTACAGATGTTGTGCTGATGAAGTCTGCCGCAAATAAAGATAAGAGGCATTGTCAGTACAAAGGAGTATTAGAATATCATACACAGAGACCCATAAGAACTGTGAGAATAAAAGTAAATCAAATTTACTAGTATGAAAAGCAGATCCATGCATATGAGAAACCCTGGCACTAACTTCTGCAAGGTGAGAACTCATCCAGTGGGAAGGCTTTAGGTATACAAGTTGATAATAAGATGACTATGGTTGCCTGAGTGATAGAGCCATAAAAAGGCAAATGCAGTCTTTCAAAGCGCTGCAAATTATTTCCAATAGAGAGGAAAGTATGCTAATATTGTAATTGCATAAAGTGTTCTTCAGCTGTCTGCTGGGACACCATACAGAGTCCTGGTCACTCCTGTTCAATATAAAACCAAAACCAACTGAACAGAAAAACCACCTGGTACCGAACTTGGAGAAGAGAAGGGCCGCCAGGCATGTCAGGAGTTCAGAGTTTTCCTCATAAGAAAAAATTAAGGTGGGCTCCCTCCAATCAGTCACCCAAAGCTGAGATCCTTTCATAAATATGCCAGGGAGGTAAACAGCATGGAGGAAGAAAAATTAGTTCAGGAAAAGTCGAACATGAGCCAAAGAATATGTGGCCATAAAATTACTCGGAACATACTGAGAGTTCAGGCAAGGTTCCTAATGCCCAGGGTAGTCAGGCCTGGGCTAGCAAGAAGGTAGTAAAGTGTTCTTGGTGCCTCTTGATGCTCATTTTGGCTGTGTGCTCTTAAGAGTGCTTAGCATCTTCCAAAAAGAAGAAAGAACCCAGAGAGTTTAGCAAGATGCACAACAGTCCAGCTTTATGTGGACTTTGGAAATAATGCCTGATCAGCATGTCTAAGAGGGAAACATGCTTACCCCATATTATAACAGCTAGTAAACAGATCTGGTGCGTACTTTCAAGTTTCAAGATAGCGTTCTGAAATTGCAGTTGTATGCACTGTTTTAAAGCATGGAGAAGGTTGTATCTTTGTGCTGATTTTTTTTTTTTCTATCCTAGTATAAGCTTGTTTCTGTTGTGAAGGATTCTGATTTTTATGTTTTCTAATGTCCTGTGAATGCATAGGAATCCTTTCTATCTTGCTGCTTTTCCATACACTTTTCACCATTGCTATACCCTAAACATCTCAGGATCACGAATGAACATACTCTTCTTCTGTCCACACAAGACTCCTGGGCTAAGTATTTGTTCATATTTCACAATTGAGGGACCACAGCGGAGGATAATTTAATAGCTTACCTATAGTTTTCCCCAAAGAAATCAGGAATTCAGATCAGATTGCAGAATTCTTACTTGGTGTCCTACCCCATAGGACATTCTTTCTTGTTTAAACACGTGAGCATTTACTATGGTGGCGGAAATTAGCAACTGATGGCCAGTACAGGTGTTATCAACAGGAGTTAAATTTTGAACATCTTTTCCCACAAGAGAAGATGGACATATCAGCCAACGTTCCCCAGGACTACCAGAGCAGAAAGCCAGACAATTGACCATGTAGTCATTGCTTGCGTTTAAAAAAAAAAAGCAGAATGTATAGATATATTAGAAATCTATCTATATATCCTTTAAAGGAACTCTGGACATAATTCTATATGGTGTTTTTGACAGTGATTCATGCAAGTTGTTCAATGTTTTTATGTTTATTCTCATTATTAACTGAGTTTATGCTTACTGGAAAGCTACTGAGAAGTAGGCAGCAACATCACTCGCCTATGGAAATAAAGTGGTATTGACTGAACCATGCCTTCACCCTGCAGGAGAGAAGCAAAACTGAGAAAATAGAAAAAAAAAAAAAAAACCACAGGAAAGAAGCATGTTCTGAACATGATGAATAATAAAGTTAATTTACATAAATAATCAGCACTGCAAACCCATATAAGCATTCAGCTACCACACTATTCATAAGGGAAAAATTGGGCCCAAAAGCTTTGATCTGCTTGAGCTCCTCCCCTGTAGTCAAGAAATGAGCAAGTTTTGAAAATGCTTTGTAACTAAGCACTGAATCACTGATTTTAAAAACAACAAGAAAGTATAAGCAGCTCACATACTAGCACTCCCTGCTGTACTCTTACACCTGGGCAAGCAATGGGATTTTTCACATAATCGTGTATAGTCTTATTTATTTTGTGTGCTTCCGTAAGTGAGTGCATGAGTAGCTAATATGGACAGATAGGCCACAGCCAAATCCCCAGATTCAGGCACTTCTGAGCTGTGGAGTGTTCAAAATCCAAATCAGGGCTTTACAGCTTGAGCCCTTCTCTAATATTTATTCAGATTTATGATAAATGTAGTACTTTAGAGCTAATTCTTGTTCATAATGTAGCCGTTGTTCAGTCGTGACTATGGTGTATAAATATCACGCATTTATCTTTGAGCCTGTGGACACTGAAGCCTCTGTGTTCTTCAGGGTTTTATTTATTTATTTACGCCTTTGCTTGTTTGATAGATGGCAGTGGATAAATGTTTCCTAACTGGAGATGTCTCATTAGTTTTTGCTTTTAGTATCATCTGTCATATGACAGCAAACAATAGGGAATTTTTGCACATTTGTATGACTGTATTGCGTTTTCACTTACAGCTTCTTCTGTGTTTTCACAGGTGAGGTGATAAAGAAATATACCCTTATCCCTAAATACTATCTTCAAAGAAAATGCATTTATGCTATAACCAGAGCCCTATCGTCTTGTCATTAGAGCCCCACTGTTTTCGAAGAAGCAAGCTTGTTCTGTGATATAGAAGGTGGAGACTGGGAAGCTGGCTCTGCTAAGCCTTGCCTAATGCAAACTGCTTTAGTATGCACATCACATCATGCCGGCTATACTGCAGGGAGCAGGCAGTTATCGCACAAGCGTGCATCCTCAGAGCCAGGATAAACACTCCGTTACTCTCCCTCTAAACTGCTCTTCTGGGAGGGAGAGAAAATAAATAGGGAGCGAGAGAGGCATTTGAAGTAACCTTTTTAAGAAGGAGGCAGCAGCCAATAGAACCTTTCTTTCTTTTTTTTTCTTTTTTTTTTTTCTTCCCCACTTCTTACTAGAGAAATTCGTGTTACCTCAGCAATTAAGGAGAAGAGCCAGCGTCTAGGGTTCCAGGCTGTGAGAGGGAGTAGCAACTTGTACCAGGTAGGAAGCCCTTTCAACATCCTCTTTAATTCATGCAGCTCAGTTACTACTTGCTATGTTGCTGTATGGTGGCTGACTTCTGGAGACCTTGTGTCTGCTAGTCACCATTCCCCGAGTGAAAGAGACCTTGGGGAGCTTTAATTGCCAGTGACCTTCAGGGTATTTCTTGGAAAGACACCGGTACTTAGTGCTGTAAAGTAAAGCAATCTATACTTTGGTCTGACTGCTCAGAGGTGTGCATTTAGCATCAGGATGCAGCTGGGTGAAACTGCAGCTGTTACCCGTCTACGAAACCATGTCACAAATGAGTAAAAATTAGCCATTTTATAATAACTGAAGCAGCTGCTCTGCATTTTTAGCAACATGGCTGTATTACTTTCCAAAACTTATTACCATAAATTTTTCTTGTGCTGGAAAGTAAGCAGATATGCTTTAGTGTATTCAAAGTTATTTTGACAGTTATCTACTATATTTTCTTAGTCACTTATGCATATTTTATCAAGACTTTTCTAAACTTTCCTGAGACAGCCATCTCTTACGTGGCAGATTAATATTCCTGCTAACAAAAAAATTGTGTAATAATTGTAGCGAGCTGGTTACAAGATCTGCTTGACAGTATTGCCTGCTGAGAGCCTGCAGGAACACAGGCATCTCTTGCAATGTTTGAGGGCTGGGCTGGAGCCCTAGGTCACATATGCTCATTTTGTCTGCCTTGGTCCTACAGAAGGACAGAGGGGAAAGTGAGGAGGAGGAGAAATCTGTAATTGGGCTTTGTGATCCCGTCGTGCAGTGTTTTCTTCCTAGTACTTTGTATTTGTGTTCGTTCACATGAATGAGTTGTTAGGTGACATCTGTTCAACCTTTTTGTATTGTGACAGTAATGTGACTTAGTGAATTTATTAAAAGCAAGAGTAGCATGTGCATGCAACAAAGAAATATGTTCAGAGCTTAGGACTCAATCCTGCAAGGGTCACTCTGATGTCTGTGAGAGTCTCAAAGTTTCATTGTTTGATCAATGTAAGTTGCTGTCTTCTGAGCAGTAAGGGAGCCTGAGGCAAACTTTTGCAAGCTTTAATGTTATCTTCTGTAAATAAGACCAGTGACAGTGAATTCTTACGGGCAAAAAATATATATGTATTTTTAAAGTGTAAGCAGTGGTGTAAGCAAGTATACCATGCCTAAAGATTCAGTTGCTTGCAAGAAAACCTGAAAATAGTGTTCAAAAGAGTCAGAGCTTAGGCACTGCTGCTGTAATAGAAAAATAAATACTGATAATAGCAGAGCGCTCTCGGATGACTGTACCCACAAAACCTCTTCTTGTATGTAATTGCTCTATGCAGAAATAGCTCCATATATATTGTTTAAAGGTATCTTGTGACTCTTATCTGCAGAAAAAACTATTGAGGATGTCTAAATCCGTAGTCTCTTTTCTGATGAGCATAATGAAAAAAACAATTCTTAGAAAATGAGAATTATATCTGATAGTAATAAAACCTAAGGAGGTAAAAAACCCCCAGCTTTGATATTATAGCTGTGAAATAGAGGTGAGATCTAGTTAGTGACCAGGGTTGGTTAGAGGACCTGGCAGCAGCTGAGAAGAGTTTTACCCTCTGTTTCATCTGTTCTGAGAAATCCAATGCTTCAGACAATTCACACTTAGAAAGTACCAATTCAATTAGCAACTAAGATAGGAAGAAAACTGGAATGGGAAAGTGATGTCTTGACTCCTCTTATTTCTCTTGATATAGGAAATATGTGATGAAGAAAATGATACACATGCCCTCCTGTTTTCTTAACAGGTATACATTTGATGTAAAACTGAAGTGAATTATTACCTTAAAGAGAAAAAGGGGGTAGTAAGTGTAGCAAGTTGGAACACTTTAATGGATTTCACTAGAAACTCTTATAACATTCAAGTTTCAGAGAAGTTTAATGCAAAGTACAGCTGGTTGGTGGGGTTTTTTATTATTTTATTTTGGTTTTTGGTTGGTTGGTTTGTTTTTTAAACCTCTGGTGCAAATGCTCACCCTAAGAACATGTAAAATCCTCAAACATTCTCCAAAAAAAAAAATTATGAATTGACTCAGGCCTTACATTTTGGCTTTCACTTCAGGGTTTGTTATTTATTAATTCATTGTCACGCTTTGTAGGCCTCTCTGAGAGAAAGGAATCATCAGAGAACTGTGCATTGGGATATATAGATTTCTTAGCCTGGTATTGCTTGCAAGTCACTACATTTCTATGCCTCAGTTTACTCATATGTAAATACAGGTGTTGGCAGCTGCCTATTTGGAAACATATTGCAGATCTGAGTTTTTCCAGATTATCCTCATTCACACTACTGGTGCTTTATGTAGATCTGCTTTTTTGTGACTCTAGTTCATCTTGTAGCTTATGAATTTGACTTTAATAATTTTTCCTGCTATCTTACCTGTTGCTCACCCTACTAAAAGCCTGCTGCATGAATGCTGCTTTCTTCATGACTAAAAATCATTTTTCATTTATAAAACAGGTAGCAGAAATCCATTTATGCTTCATCCCTACCCTGGAAGAGACTCCCTTTACTGCAGAGAGCTTACTGGGTTTGTGGGATGGCCCTGTCCCATTGGGGAATTCTGTTGCTTTAATGAGATCCCTCCGGAGCTCAAGAGTCACTGCTAGCAAATCTATGATGTCTACATATTTGAAAGTATAGATCAGACTTACTGTCCCATAAATCTTATGATTTCTCAACAGAAACGGTGCAATTGGTTATGCTGAGTGTTTTTTAAATAGAAAACTAGACTAATCTGACTAGCAGAGGAATTACTAGCTGACATCCCTGTTTGCCACGTTGCAATGCAGGGGTACTCCCTTATGCCGGTGGCTTCGACCACGGCTCCCTACCTCTTGTTAGTTCCCAGACCTGATCGATGATACCCCTTTCAGGATACATTCGGTGGAGAACTGGGACTCCTGATGCCATTGGAAATAAGACGAGGAAGCCTCAGGTTTGTTGTAAGGGTCTTATCTGTTGACATATGAAAGAAAAGGTCTATCTGTAAAAGTACAAGTAATTGATATTTCTTGTTGCTTTTTGATACTTTACTGCATCAAGAAATTAGCCTGCCTGGAGAGTATGTCGTTAGTATAAGGACTGTCAAAATGCAGCGTATGAAATTCTAGGTGTTGATATAATTCTGTATTATTATGGGTCCCCAGAGTGGCCATTATCTTTTGATCTAGCTTTAGTTAATTTTAATAAGCTCCATGGTTTTTGGAAGCAAAACACTAAACACACAGTCTGAGTAATGTATGATGACTCTGCAAATTTATACACGAGAGTTTCTGAACAACCTCATAGTATGCTTTTGAGGGGCAAAATGACACTGACCAGACGTGTCCACGCTCAGGCATTGTATTCTTCCTACCGCGAGCATGAACAAGAGTATGCAACCAGATTTTCCTCTTTCCACTGTCAAGATATTCAGTAACGTTTTTCCAAATGAACACTTGAGGACAATCAGGGACTTCTGTACTTTGCTCTCTGCGTATGCAAGGGATTAGAATTAATGATCGAACTCAGGGGATCAGGATTAATGGTAAAGCTGACTAACATTAACTAACACGGCTACCATTGGACTTCACTGCCAACTTTAAGAAAATAGTAAGTTACTTAACAGCACACAACTTTTGAGATTTATTTAGGCAGTAATCCCCAAGAAACCAATCATTATTAGCAATTAACTGCTGGTTTGTTGGTTGCTGGACCATTAATATTCTAACAAACTGACTGTTAACTAAAGTAACAGCAGCAGGAAATTCTGAGGTGGGTATTTTATCTGACTGCGTGTTTCATGTGGTAGAACTTCTTTACCTGTCCTACACTTTTTTAGCAACTAGGGACTCATTAAATAATTTCTTCCCTCTTAGTGCCTTTAGATGCTATGTGGAAAGGCTGTGATGTTGGAGCTGGATTTGTAATACCTACAAGGCTATACTTTTGACAAAATGTGGGGATTTTGCTGTTATTTTTTTCCCTGAAACTTTATTGCTGCTTTTTTATGATACCTTATGCAATACTATTATTTACACAATAATTTTTTTAAAGAAAGAAATTACTTATCTGACTTTTGTTTGTTTGTTTGTTTTTCCTAAATGAAATTATAACTTTGGATAGAAACTCATCCCTGATCTGATTCAGTCAGCTGTGGCAGCAGTGTTTAGCACAAGGAATTTCTTCTGATATAGGTCACTCTTAGGAGAGGCAGAATTGTAAAAAAAAAATGTCTTGGGATGTTTTGGCCTTCTTATTATCCTCAGCCTTGCTCAGAGTTCAAAGTTGAAAGCAAAACTGAATGGTGAGAGGTCCAGAAAATAAACTGGAAGCTGAACAGCTTAGTTAATAAGATTATTTAAAGTTCCTGGTTTATTTAATGTTGTCTTTCTATTTCATTGTTTTACTTTTCAGTGGCCAGAAAAAAAAAAAGAAAGAAACAAGCTAGATAATATTATTTCTTTTCAAGTACGACAGCTGTTTTATCTGTGGGCTTTGTTTGCTTGATCCAGAAATCATCAATAGCTTAGAGTGCACGTGTGCATGTGTTGACTTTTTGTTAATGGAATTGAGGTGGGCAGCTCTACTATGGCTGATTAGAACCATCACAAAATCTGCCATGCTACAATGAAATGAAGGGAGATGGATTTAGGTCAGTATCTAACGAGCCCCACGTACAATGTAGGCAGGGAAAAACCCCAAACCTCAAAAGTTAAATATGTAATCTGAGTAATTTAGAATAAACCTGCCCCTGCCAGACACTGGCTTACATGAGTCTTTAGTCTGAATCCTACCTAGTACAGAAAATGATGCTATTTTTCCAAATAAAAAGGAAATACCACCGAAGTACTTGTACCATATGGGGCTTGAAAAACTCTGAAAACAAAAAACTAGTTAGCTTTTAGTAAGTGTTTTATGAAAACATTAATCACCCTTTGTACAGTTCACAAGCTCTTATTTTTATATTTACTTTAAGTAACCGGGCAGTGTCAAGGTTGATGGCTTTTTCCAGGGCTGGTAAAATTTGTCAGGATTAAGCTTCCTTATTGGAGAGCTGCAAGGGAGGCGGAGAGATGGAAAAGTGATTTTTATTATATTATAGTGCATTGGTTTGCTACAATAAATGTCACTCTGAAGTACCTCTTTGGGTAAACCAACTTATTGTTGAAAGTACAGGGGGTGGAGAGAAGGAGGATCATTCTGTTCAGCACCCTACCTAGTGAGATGTGCAGCAATTTGAAGTCACCAGTAAAGAAGCAGAAGTAAGCAACTGAAATTCTGAGGAAGAAATCATTTTTGTGAAGTGGCTATGCTGTTGGGTGTATTTTCCTTCTGTGCTTGTTCCTTACTTCAGTGTCAATCAGACTGGTGCAAATCCCTCAGGGAGGATAAACATCATTAAAGAGAAGCAGTAAAGGTAAAAAAGTTGTTCTTATAGTAAACTTTATTTTGTGATGTTCTTTCTGAAGATGACAGCTATTTAAATGAAATAGATTTTGCTAGTATAAAATATATCCATCAAGCTATTGACATTAGTGCTTTGTTGAACGTGAGGCATACCCCAGTGTTCCAGAGCAGCTGGTACCTTTATTTACATTTGCCTACAAAACACCTGCCAGATTTAACATCAAACCACCACATAACTTAATGAGATCTTGAAGTCTGCAGAAATGAATGACAGGCTTCTGTTTTGTCTTGCCAGGAAAAAAAGAATAGTAGTGTAAGATACTAAACCAGAAAAACAGTTTGCATAGGACAAAACTCATTTGGCTTTATTACACTTAACGCTTTACCTGTGGACCTTCTAGAAATTAGAGAGAATAGACACTACTCAGAGTATATAGGTAAGGACATCAGAACTGATTTTCAAATGAATTGTGACCTTTAAGTACTCAAATATTTGAAATTAATTGTTCTATGGTATATAAATATCAAATGATCATCTAAGATCAGCATTTTTCATAAGTGAGCGTAATTCAGGCAGAATGACAGAGGAATTACATGTTGCACTGATGTGAAACCCTAGCAGTTCAGTATAATTTTATTGCAACAGAAACCAAAGGTCGACTGCTTGGAGCTGAATTATTGAATCTTTCCTCCTGTTAACCAGGAAAATTGCCCAAATATTTAGTCGAGTTTCCTAAAAAGCTACTTATAAGGTAGCCTCAACATGAGAGATTGCTGAGTCTGTTTGGTCCATCTTCCCATCCTATCCCCAGACACAGCATGCCAGTGTTGTGTTTCTTTTCTGGCGTGGGGTGGAATGCCAGCCTCCCAGGGCATCCTGGCAGCTGTAGTATTTGTCTTGATTCATAAGACACTGAACTCTCTCCAGATGCCTTTAGGACATGAAAAAATACTTATTTGTACTCCTACCCGCAAATGGCCCTTGAAATACACTTTGTGTTTAGAATTTACAGACTTAAAGAAGAGGCTGTCGTTTTTTCAAGGTATGGTACAGAGACCAGTGCAAGGTGGGAGGTAAGCAATAAATAATAGCAATGTAAGAATGACATATTCTTTGCATGCTATGTCCTTGAGTAACGTTGCCTCTCTTAATACACTGGAATTTATGGTGGGTGATGTGGATTAAAATGCAGTTATTGTCAGCCTGCTTGCAGAACCTGCTGTTGGTGGCAAACTGCTGGTTTGGGAGAGTGTGATGACTTGGAGTCCAGTTGGGTTTGCAGTATTGGCAGCTTAGGCAGTAATTTGTTGCCTTATGAAATGAATACACATATTATGGAAAGGATGGAATTCTCTAACTGCATTTAAGCCAACACCACCGAAGTCTCTGCCACTCTGCCCAGTTTCTACTTCTCATTAGTGGCTGAATCGCTACCATAACCATCTGGTATAATGCTGAAATTTCCCAATTCATGCAAAAGGGATTTGGTTGTCTGCACGAATGATAATACCACAGGAGACCTTCCCATGTTGTTTTGCAAATAAGCCGGTGTCCTCTCCTATCTTTAGATGTTTATCCACAACACTGCTCCAGGCGGCAATTTGCTTCCAAGCAACGTTAGTACGTATGGAAGTCTGGCACTTTGGCTAGTCGTGGGGCTAGAGGTGAAACCTGGCTTTCTCCGGGGTGCTTGTTTAGGTATGAGGAGGTAAAGAACGGTGAATGGGGCTCGGCTAAGCTTAGGAGAGCAGCTGTGTTTGCATGTTGTAAACCTAGCCAAAGAATGAGTTTGAGAGACATCAGTGGAAGTATCTCTGAAATTCTGAGCATATTCTGGTTTTTTGTTTTGTACACTTCGTTCCTTGAGAGTCCTTAACTTAAAAATACACCAAAGAAATTACCAGTAGTTATGTTCCAAATTTCACTTTTAATTAATTGTTAAAAGGGTCAAAGCAAAGTCAGTAGATGTCTGAAATAATAAACGCATGGAATATTTTCTTTTTAGCCTATACTTTGTGTACTTTTAGCCTTGCTGTACAGTGGCGCATCCCACGAAGTTTTCTTTTGTGTCTAACGCAAATGATTACTAGTCAGTGCTTTTCTTGCAAATGTGGATTTTGTAAAGATGCTTCAGTTTGTATCGACATTTAATGAACTATACACTTAAAACAAAACTAAAAAGCTAGGAAAAAAGCAGATGCAGGTGCCAGGATGCCCTCAGGAGAAAAATAAAGAACAGTATCTTTTAGGGCATGGGCAGTGATAGATATGTTAGTTGCAAATTACTGGTTTGGTGGTTACTGAATAGAGAATACCAAGTCCTTGTCATTTATGCCTGTGTTTGATATTTTTTTTCCTCTTTTTTTTCCTCTTCATTAAGCACATGCTTAAAACTAAGTGTCCTATAGAATGAGATGATAGGAACTAGCTTGAGTAGCCCAAGACATTAAACATTTTTTACTGCCACGACTCTTAGGAATTTTAAAGAGATTTACAATAGGACACGCACTCCAAGAGTTTGTTTCTGTTTCTGCAGTAAGTCTTGAATAGTCTTTCTCCATGTGTGTTTCTCCTCTCTGAAACTTTATTAGACAATTTGACAGGGAGCTGTGATATTTAATCATTAAAAAACTAAATATATAGTATTATGCAGAGAAATAAAAGAGATTTTTTTAGATCTCATAAAATTGTTTGAAGCAAATTCTTCCAATTATGCATATGAAGAATATAACAAGACCAGAGGAAAAATTTAAAAATTATAAAAAAAGTCTGCATTTAAGTCTATTTAGATTTTCAGAATCTGTGTTCACATTAGCGTCTTTGGAGTTTGTTGTGACACTGGAAGAGTTTTGCTACTAGACTCAGGTGATTCCTCCGGGAGGCTCTTGGAAGAGCTCCAATTCTCCCACTTTGCTATCAATTAATTACTCTCTTACCTGAAGTTCATGAAGCTTGCGTAATTATTTTGAAATGTTTTGAAGCTGCATTTACATTTTGAGCCAGCAACACAGTATTCGAGAATAGAGTCCAGCAAATGCTATGTGTCAAGGAACCGAGATTCTTAAATGTTCTGTACCACTTTAGGGAAAAAAGAGTTAAGAATTGATGTATAGGTCTGCATGGCATATACCCTCTTTCTTGGCAAGTGTGTTCACTGGGTGAATCTACACTGCAGTATACAGGGGAAGATCAGTGTAGATGTGTCCTCTGTCCTCCCTAAATGGCATGTGGTCAGAATGAGTGTCGAAGGGGACACCCAAGTCCATGGCAAAAGGTTGTGTGTCCTCCATGTGTGTTTCCAGGGGAAGAGGGATGCTGGGAGGCAGAAGGGACAAGAAGAAATGATTCTCAGGGAGTGCTGTTTTTTTGCTATGCAGCACGTTAGCAATACCTGCTTCCACATTCATTATTTTTGTACTGTGTAAGAGCAGAATGACTGTTTCACTAACTTTTTCCTGCAGGATTCAAATGGACCTCTGAATTTCAAAACATTGTTTTACAGCTGCTTAAATAAACCCAAGGGCAAAAGTGACAAGTAGTTTTTGTGCTTTTGATCTCCTAGTTAAGGAGTAAAAGGAACCTTCTCCGCTCTTCATTCTTGCTTTCGTGGCTGTTGTTTGTGTGGCTAATGTTTCTGAAGTCCTGATGTGTATCAGTTGCATCATTTTCTAAATATTTCCAAACTGTCCTGTAAAATACTATGAAAAGTTATTCTCAAGATAGGTCATCATTCAAGCCTTTGAGCTGGAGAACTCGAAAGCAAAAGGAAAAAACCCTAAAAAATAGATTTCTTTGTAACACAGAAAGATTCATCATCAGGGACAGGCCAAGACTTCACTTCATTTTCATGGGGTTAGCACTGGTTTGCTCATAACTCAATTTTATATTTCAGTTTTCCAGTGTCCTGGAGCTAGGATAACCATGCATTTTCCTCTAAAGTTGGTTAAGAAGAGGTTTCAAGCCATAAATTGATAAAGGTTAGACTTGTCTTTAGAGGTACACAGTTTTCATTAGGGTAACTTCATCATAAATGAAGAAGCTGGTCTGTGTCCGGTAAATGTGTTGCAGTCAAATCATACCTGGCTACATGTCCAAGCAAGAGTTCACACTACGCATTGTGTGTGGCTGTGTCACGTCTGCTCTGCACCTTACAATTGTGCTGCTGTGAGGTTTTAAGTACGATTACTTTGGTTTAGACAATACTGTGTATGGAGATCATCAGAAATGTGAAAGATACATAAAGCATCTGATTCCCTGGGTAAGTAAAATACCCAGATGTCTGTGAAAACACTGGTAGTTTTTCAGAGAAAGACCAACATGTTCTTGAATATTACTTCAAGTACCTCAAAGGCATTGCAGTAATGATATCCACTACTGTAATCTGCTGGGGACAAACTGAGATTACACCAAAGGGACTGTAGCAGGGCTACACATAGGTTCCTCAAGAATTGCTCCTGGTATATCTTCTTTAAAAATTTCAAAAATTCCCTTGAAAAAACAAATTAAGGAAAGCAATTTTTCTGATGCCCACAAAGTTTGTGGGCCCTGTCACACGGGGATTTCAGAATACCATACAGGAAGAATAAAATGACCTTGAGGAATACAGTAATAGTAGCTGAATGAAATTCAATAGGACAAAGTGCAAGATCATGCACAAAAACAATACATTTCTGTTATAAGCTAGGAGCTCGTTAATTGGAAATGACAGAGGAGGAGAAAGTCACAGGATGACTGCAAGCCACCAATGCAACACATCAATGAAAAGGGCAAATACAATCTTAGGCTGTGCTGGATGAGAGATTTGCATTAGCAAAGGAAATAACAAATACCTGAACTAGGTCCTGCAGAAACAATAATCTAGGATATTTTTAATAGTTCCCTTTGCCTGCTTTTAATTAAGGGGAATTCAAATTGGAACAGGTGGAAAGAAAGGTAACTAGGATGTTCAGGAGATATGGAAGTCTTTCATAAGAGGAGAGACTAAGAGACTTTCTTGTGTTTAGTCCAACCAGATAAATCTATCAAAAGATTAGGAGTAAGTTAAAGGATTATATAAATATATTTAAGGTGGAAATAAATGTGTCTGGGTTTCAGAAGTGTGATATTCTGGAGCTGATTTTAATGGTAGTCAAAAAAACCAACCCAGCCTTTGAGCCAATCATTTCCAGTTTTTTCTAAACATTTAAAAGGAAAGGCAAATACTGAAATCAGTTCGCTAATTCAGGTGCTGATAGGTTCATGTATGGTTCAATCTCTATTTACTTGGATGGTAATGAAGATGGGAGAAATCAGCATAAATCATAAACTGCTAGAACAGTGTTGTCAGACTGGAAAGAGTTGCAGGGTTGTAATGGCATTGATAATGCAGCTTATGCTCACTGACATATTCTCTTTTTATTCTGTCTGTAAGGATGTATCCAGCAAATATCTTCCCGGATATTTGTTCAGCTAAAATACTGGGCGCCAATCTACTTTTAATCTGATCTTCCCAAATCCCATGGCTTAGATCCAAATGGGCTAATCACAGAGCAAAGACAGGCTTGAACTCCTGTCATGTAAACAGTTCTTTACTTGAGAATTTGCCTTAATGTATTAATAGACTTTCATAAAATTGCCATCTCTCCCATCCTGCTGATCTAAAGTTTTAGCTTTGTAGGCGTTGGGTGGTTTGTTTTTTGGTTTGGTTTGGTTTTTGTTTGGTGGTTGTGTTTTTGTTGGGTTTTTTCCCCTCATAATGAACTAATTTCTTGCTGCTCTTGGTGTTAGCCACTTTGCCCTCGCTGAGCTGAATTGTTACTTTGGAAAACATCTCCTCTTTGATGTGTGAAATCAGTGGGCACAATCCAAGAGGAATTGCTTTGTCTGAACAGTCCATTCAGTATAGCAGGGGAGAGCTGGTTGGGAAGAAAAGTGAAAGAGTGAAAACAGTGAGTGACAAACACAAAGGAGAAACAAGGATGAAGAGAGAAAAAGCATGAAGACAAAAAGGTGGAGAAAGAAAAACAGAGGGGGGGGCAAATATTAGTAAAAGCAAAACCAACACAAACACAGCAAATCACCCTTTTGAAATATTCATTTAGGCTGAAAAGAATTGCTACAGAGTAAAGCTACATAAATTTTGATTTCTACTGCAAAGTTTGTAGTAGAGCTAAATATTATACAGCTAGAACTGTAGCTAGCCTGCTCCTGAGAAGTATCCAGTGCTGTCACTACACTGATTTCAAGCTTCCTTCAAACACCCATATGTTTAAGGCTATCTTTAAACCCAGCCTGAAGCCTGGTCTCCACAGGCTGTTTTGCCACCTCCGAGGTTTGATCTTATTGTAGCCATTTCCAGTTTTTCCATGATTGCTCCTCATCCAAGGGTGTTTGGGGTTGGAAGTAGCCACATCATCAGGAGACTCTGCCGGGTTAAGAGAATGCTTCCACAGCTGACATACGGTTTCTTACAGGAGCGTTGTCCCACTGGAGTGAGAAAAGATACACGGGAGTGCTGACAGATTAGTGACCCCCAAAACCCAAATCTTCTGACTCTTCTGTTATACTGTAGTATTATCTCATTCCTTCCCAAGGTTTCGCTTTGGGATCCGCCTCAATGTAAGCTCAGTAACCTTGGGAGAACCTCTTTTATTCTTTCACTTGTAGAATACTTGTGGCAGAGAGCATCTCTCTGATCCCCCTGCCTGCACACATCCAGGAGATAGCAGCAGAAATTTATCCTTTTATTCTACAATGCCTGAGGGTACTGGAGTAGCTCTGAGAATAGATAATAACTGAAGTTCCTCAAATACTGTCAAATGGTAATTGTGGGCTTAAATTGTGGTTTTATTGTCACAGAGTAGTATTGCTGGGAGGGAATTCTTAGAACCACCATGTCCACGTACAGAACTCCACCCCACCCCCCCCCTCCCCAACTTGAGTTTTTACTGGATTATATTTTCTTCACCTTCAGTACCAAGACTTGTTTATCTTTGATTTTGCTGCTGAATTATTGGTTGTACGTAGTTAACAGACAGCATTTAGGCAGGCAATGGTGAGGAGCAAAGATGTTTTCTTTTAGAGTGTGTGATTGAAGGTGATCATGAAGTAACTTTTTACAAGAAATAGTCTCATTCCAGAATCATGTTCCGTTTTGCATTTTAAAAATTTGGTCTTATGTTGACTGCATATATGTTCTTCTGAAAATGGAAGCCAGAGCAAGAATAATTTTCTATGCATACTTTCTAAGCCAGTCAATTCCAGTGAGAAGACAACAATTCCAGCTTTAGTGGAAAGTAAACTTGTTCGTTGTCCTCAGAAAATAAATATAATGTATCTCTGCAGCAGAATCAAAGACTGATACAAAATCAAAAAGAACCTCTAAACCCCCAAGGGTGTTCTCAAAATATAATTATTGCCAAGATAGACATGATTGTGTTGGCAGCTTGAATACTTAAGAAGAGGTGGCAAGTAAGGGGAGCCTTGGGTTTTGGGAGAAATATTCTAAGATAATAATTTAAAACTTTAAATTCCAGTATTCTTCCTTGAAGCTTGAAAATTCTACTTTTTCATAGCATAATGTAGAGAATGACTGTAGAAAAACTAAGCACTGTAACAGATTGATTAGGAGATACATACTTCTAGCACGTTCACTATCAGAAAAACGCATGATGCTAGAAGACTGAAGGAACAGAAATGACCCTTTATATCTGTCACCTCTTCTCACACCATTCAAAATTTCTGCCTGTGCCTCATAAAGAGTTTCAGTTCTTCTCTATTAAGAATCTATAGCTTGAAACACACAGCTGACAAACTTTCATATCAATTTATCTCACAGAGTATTGTTTGAATTGATTTAGGATAAAGTGTCTTACTTCAGAGAGACATGGGTCTTAACCTGTGCTTTTTGAAGTAATTATTTTTGCTGCAGGTGCGAAGAATATATAGTTGTGTTAAAATGTGACAGTTTTATAAGCCACAATGATGGTGAACATGGGAAAAAATTAAGTCCAAAGACAAGGCTCAGCAGTATTGTTGAGGGCATCCTGAGGTCTAAAGCTGGGCCAGACTGACTTTACATTAGATTCAGAGATAGTCTTACTGGTGCTAGAATAGACTCCTGTTGGGAGACATTGGTCACAGTCACAGATTAACTACTGGAAAACATCTGTGCTGGGCTCACGCCAGACTCTGAGAGCTGCTGGTGCCAAACAGTCATGCTACAGAACTGCAGGCAAAGAGATAAAGCAAGAGATTACTAGAATTGCAGCCAAATGCCAATATACCTTAGAATTACTTTTAATCTTTTCAGAGACATTAAAAATACATTCTGTAGAGCCAGTTTCTTGCATTTTTTGTTAAGGTATGTGAGCTTGTTAATGGGGACACAATGCAGAATGCAGATGAATGCCAAAAAAGAGAACAAATGTCATGACAACAATCAAGGTGTTTCTTGGGCTTCTCAAAGAGAACTTTCCTTGACCCTCTTGAAGCACATCATTTATTACTGGAATTATCTAACAGTTGAAAAGTGAACTTTGTTCAGCAACACTGTACATCAGGCTACTTACTTGTAACTTGGAGTGCTGCTCTTATTGCTGTATTGGACTTGGGTGCTCTCAGGGTTGCAAGGCGAATGAGCTGTAGCCCCAAAGTTGAAGGTTATCTATGGCAGTTTCTCTCATGCTCTCAGGAAAACCAATGGCTTTGGGGCTGCCCCAAAGGGGGAAAGAGGGGTAATGCCTGCTGCAGAAACTGCTATTGTACTGTTTGCTGCTGAATCCCTTTGTTTACTCCTCTCCTCTGTTGCAGCAACTGTTCCTGCTATGCTAGCATTTGTGGCATCTGCTCCTGTCACACTGACTCATTTACCTTGGAGATAAAATGAAGCAGAATTGCATGTTGGTAGTGGCAGGGAGGAGAACAGTGATTCTCAGCTTTATTTCTCTTTGTTTCTCATTGAGCCCTTTTCCTCATTTGTTAACTCTAGTAAGCATTCTCCATATGCATTTAGTATTTTCACATATGTTTCTGTGTATATTTAATTGTCTACAGAAAACTGTTTCCATCTTTTCTTCCTGCTTCTTGTGTCAACTGTCTGTTTCGATTTTAAGCTACTCAAAAAGAGATGTTTCTTTGTGTGTACTTCCACACAGCATCCAGTAAGATGCAACCCTGCAGTTAATTGGAAGCTCTGAATAATCTTGCCATATAAAAAGTATAATTACTGATAGTACCCATTTGGTTTTTGGTTTTTTTTTTCAATGTCACTTTCTATTCGGGGAAAATCACAGCAAGGAAACTAGTTCTTATCAATAACCACTTTTCTTAACATGCCTGTGTGGATTCCTACAGCCCACAGAGAAGAAATCTACCAGTAGATAGTGGTGTAACTGTAGTATCTCTGTAGCTGACATTTTAACAATGCCCCAATTTTTGTGCTAGTTGTAAAATCTCATCGTTCGTGCTATTGGGAAGATTTTTAGGCTATTCTGTATAGAGAAGTCAAGCTTTATGAAGGTAAAAAGACAAAAATAGGAACACTTGCTTCCCGAAGCATACTCTGCAAAGGCATATCATATGTGAAGGCTGTTGTCCAGAATATTGTATGAATGATTTACTGGTAAATGCTGTGTCTTTGTAGCAATACTCTAATATTTTAGAATACTGAGTTTAGCCTCAGGAACTGTTCATTACTGATTGATCTTTATCTTAGTGATTTGTAATCTTAGTTTTGGTGTAAAATGCTGGTACAATTAGTTTTTGCTAATGATTATGATTTTTGTCAGTAAGGAGATATGAAGTATGATTTAATCTCCTAGTCTCAGATTACTTTGCCATCATTTACTTTTTTTTTAATTAACTTTAAAACAAAAGTGCCTTTTTTTTTTTAAGGACTTATCTGTGTTTTTAAGTCCTGTTTCTTAATACCTAGATCTTCAGTGGCTGCACTTCTAGCATTTGTAATAATACTAAGAATGGAAATAACAAAACTCCCATGGCAAATGCCAAGTTTTCCTAGTAAGTTTGTACTTCATAAAAGTTGCTCGTTCCACAGTTACCACCCGCTATCTTCAAAATATGTTAGTGCTAGACACCTTTCAGAGATGAGATGTACTTTCCCTGAGAATTGCTGCTACAAAGTGTTTAAGATAAATGTGAATCTGTCTTCCTGTCCTTTTTCGTGACAGCAGCAATAGGAAAGCGCCAATCAGTTGGTTAATGAATCCATGCGATAACTTCATGACTCTTCATTTTCTTCTACTCTGTGCTTTTGGCAGTTCTAGAGATGTTAATCTCTCAACATTTGCACAGGAGAGGTCTGTGTTTGAGAGCGGTCTTTATGTTCTCTACATACAAAAGACCAGCATGTCAAAAGGCACCACCGTTGATCTGATCTGTGTCTGATTAATTCCAGCGAGTCCACTTGCCTGTCCCGGGGAGCTGTCACCCTTGCCTTTCTGAATCTCCCACTCAGATGTCACTTTGGGTGTGATAACGGCTCCATCATCCCTGTCTCTGCTGAGCCGCTCTTCGCGCATCCTCTGTGCCGGTCTCAGTGCAGAGCCAGGTTCTCTGACGTGGTCTCTTGGATGGTTGGGCTTTCACTGTTGACTGCGTGACGTGTGGGAAGGCGAGTGACTGAGGTTAAACCCCTGAGCTCAGGCAACACAAACACCCCTGCTTCTAATTCTCTATTTTTGCATTTGTTTTGTTTCCAGTTTCAGATGTTCAGTTTAAGATGGCAGTGATTTTATACAAAACACTCTTCGGCTGTATGTTAGGATTCAAAAAGCAGTCTAATTTGGTGCAAGAGCTTCTGCCTTGCCCGTTTGTGGCATTACATCCACATGGAAATGCCTTTTTGTTAGCACGCTGTCACCGAGGGTGTGACAGTAGACACAGTTCTCGTATTTGCTGACAGTATAAAGTGATCCTCAGAGTTAAGGGACTTTCTTTTTAAATAACTGCTTCCAAGATGTTAGGTAGTCTTCTGGTCTTGTGGATTGGCTGACAATTCCTTCTAAGATTTTTGTCTGAAAAATTCTACTGATACTTAACTAAGTCAATCTTCAATGACAATGTGATTTACAACAATTGAGGGGGGGAAAGGCTGGACGCTGATAGCAGTAGTGAGCTATTTTCTCATGTCCGTGTATATTTTAGTTGTGCATTTCCTCACCATCTTATCCTCAAGTATATCAAAACCTGAAACTAGTAATGCTAGAATGGGTGTAAAAAGGGTAAAGATCAAAGACATGGAGCACCCTGAGAATAAGACAACAATGGGAGATGTAGGACTTGTCTGGAAAATTATGAGTAACAGAGCAAGTCGAAGGTAACTGTCCACTCTTTCATAGACTATAAGAACTCCCTGCAGGATGGTGGCATTTACAAATGAAAACATCAAGCAGCAAAATGTAAACAAGAAAAAGGAAGCCCTATTCCACCAACGTTTTAAAATTCTGGTTCTCTGTACTATTTAATGTGTGAGATGCAAAAGTTTACATGGATTCAGAAGGTGATCAAAGAATTTCATGAAAACCCAAATCTGCTGAAGACTATCAAACCCAAAGGTGTAATCTCTGAGTTAATTTAATCATGAAGCTAAAACTGAGAAAGATACAAGAGAGTTGTGACCAAACACTTTCAGTTCTTTCAAGCTTTTTTCACTTTTTGGCAAGACTTCCTGTGGACAGCAATATTGCATTGCTTAGAAAATGCTGTTAATGGTTTGCTATAAAAAAGGGCAATTTTACTATCTTGAAATTAAATACATGAAAATAATCCTGATTCTTCTGTCTTTATAAAATCAATAGTTTTAGACATTCCTATATATCAACTGAGCAGTGGTTAATGGCATTAGGGAAAATATAAGTACTGAAGTTGGAAACCCACTCTCTCATGGTTGGTTTTGTTGGGTTTGTAAAAAATATTTTTTAATGTGTTCATGATTTTTTTATGCTCTGATTTTCATAATAATTGGTATATTATCACAGTGAGTCGAACTTACCCATAGTGCATAGATATGATCAATGCATGCTCTATAGAGAAGATAATAAAGTAAAAATTAATGTTTCTAATGAACTTGCTGATTTTTTCATTTTTTACATAGGTAAATTATTTTACTCTTTAATTTCTGAATTCATTTGAATTAACAGCATAGGTAATATTTTAAGCTTATAATGTTTTTCACCTGAAACTGGAGCAAAACCAATTATTCTTTTCCCACTTGATATTGCTATCAATCTTACAGGAAGAAATTGTTTCTGCGCTATCAGGATTTTTTTTTTTTTTTTGCTAGGCCATTGCTTAAATGCAAAGTGTTATTATATCACAGTGCATATTTCAATGATCAGGGTGGCACGGTTATAGCACTGTTGATCTTATTGTAGTGCTGTGAAATGACTAAGTAAGGGCTGACAACTGGCAGCGAAATCGATATGTGCTCTTTTAAGGTAGTGCTCATTATCGCTGGACACAATAGACTAGAACTCGCTGTTACTATCAGGAGACTATTTCAAATGCTGCTAAGGTCAAACCCAATACACTGCCTAGTATTTTAGCTTCCTTGAAACCCAGCGCAGTGCAATCACACTCGTGTATGGCAGATCATTTCAAATTCTCACGCGAATGAACATTGCAGGCGCGCACAGCCAGTGCAGGGAGCGCTTTGAAGAGCCAGTCCGTTCCCAGTGTTGTCCGGACTGGGAGTCCAGGTGACCTCTGTGGAGGGGGACGTTGCCTAGCAAGGCCGAGATACTTCTTCCCCGTCTTTCAGAGGCTGGGCACGTCGACCTTTTCACGGTCCAGCTCTCTCCTCTGAGCCGGTAATCTCAAGTTTGCGTGACTCGAGGGTCCTCCCTGGACCCCTGCCTGCCCCCCTCCTCGGGAGAAGGCCGGAGACGTTAGAGGGGGCCTGTCTCCTGCGGGGAGGCCAAAGCAAGGCCCACCAGGCGTGACAGCTGAAGAGCGAGGTCCCTGCACTAGAAAGGGAGAACAGTCCTGGGGAACCCTTAGAGCGTTAAATAAATGCGGGAGTCCATTGCAGTCCGGTCTTGGTAGCTGGTTCTGCATACCAATAGGGCTGACGCGGTCCTGTTTACTGTGGCCAAGTAAGGAAGGCCTGATTCGAAATGTATAACAACACACGAAATGCATAGCTTGATGAAATGTTAAATGATTCATTTGTTAATGTCTCAAAAGGACTCTGGAAGTACGCTACAGAGGCATAATGTTTAAAATAGGATAATTTTAGTGAGACTTAAGCAGCTTTGAGAAAGAAAGGGTAATTTTACTTGAAGAGGCATTGTAATTTTCATAGTTTGGACAATAAACAGAGCACTGACTACAACAGCAGTAAAAGCCTAGAATAGATAAAATTATGTCAGGTTCAACTTCTGACAGCAAATGGTGTAACCCAAAGTACTATGCCAAATAATAAATAAAATAGAACAAAACAGCTTACAATTGCAAGGAGATTATGTTCTTAATGCCATAAGAATGGATAAATGTACTATTTCTGCACTTGTACTCTTTGATACATGAATGAAAAATATACCTAAAGCAGTCCGTGCATTAAAATTCCATGATAATTTGTTCATAATATACATACTGAGTTCAAATGCAATATGACCTAAAATTAATCCGTTCTTCTTGGTAAACATCATAATGCAAACACAACACAGATACTACAATCTAGTTTCTGAGAGTTGTCTTTATTACTTTTTATTATCTCTGAATTATTTGCAAGATAGTTGAAATGATTGAATGCAGGAAGCTGTTTCTATTTTGTATAGGTCAATGTTCCTGAAAAATAGTTTATCTTGGAGCAAAATGTTAAGAATATCACAAAACATATCATGTTGCTTAAAGCTAAATGCTAGAGATACATGGATCACCTAATTGTTTTTCCTTTACAGTAATGCTTTGCTCTTTGTCAAGGGATTACTTTTTTAGGCACTAGGGAGCAACAGTTCTTCACTCTTCTGTTATCCATATTTTCTGCTTTTTCTGACTTCTCTAAACAGCAGTTATCAAAGAACAAGTGGAACCAATCCTGGGGTATTCCACAGCTGTTGCTTCATTTATGGCAAATGTCCCAGACATGCTAGCCATATTCTTCTGTTGTTGTTGTTGTTATTTCAGGATCACTAGAGTTGTTCTTAAAAAAAAATAAATAAAAATAATATAAAAAATTTTTTAG
The DNA here is from genome assembly GCF_000737465.1 of Haliaeetus leucocephalus. NCBI lineage: Eukaryota > Metazoa > Chordata > Aves > Accipitriformes > Accipitridae > Haliaeetus > Haliaeetus leucocephalus. The sequence goes on along the minus strand of NW_010972698.1, from coordinate 6,974,763 downwards.
AATGGCAAAAGAAAACGTAAAACAACCGAATGATGCAAGTAATGGCTCTGTATTTTTCAGCCAGGTGTTTAATGTCTTTTATTCCTGACAATGCTGTGAAGCTCTCACAGATGCTATTAAAGACCAGCCTCATTCCTTTCAGCCTTCTGTAACAACAACCTCAAGCTATTTAACTGATATGTGCCTAGGGTATGCATGTATAATTGTGACTGTAGTGATGTGGGGGAAGAATGACCATTGTAAAGTAATAATCTCAAATTTTTTTGCAAGGGAGATATGCTTTAGAAGGTGCATCAGCTCTTCTAAATTGACCTGAAAGGTGACTGAAGCATAGTAATGGCATGCTGGATAAGAAATATTGCCAATTTTGACTCCTGCAGTGTAGTCTGTGATGAGCTGGGTCTGTGATCCTCATTAGGCTAAGTGTCCTGGTTTCAGCTGGGATGTAGTTAGCTGTCTTCCTAGTAGCTGGTACAGTGCTGTGTTTTGAGTTCAGTATGTGAAGAATGTTGATAACACTGATGTTTTCAGTTGTTGCTCAGTAGTGTTTAGACTATAGTCAAGGATTTTTCAGCTTCTCATGCCCAGCCAGGACACCTGACCCAAACTGGCCAACAGTGTATTCCATACCATGTGACGTCCCATCTAGTTTAGGAACTGGGAAGCGGGGGGCAGGTTTTTGCGGCTCAGGGACTGGCTGGGTGTCGGTCGGTGGGTAGTGAGCAATTGCCCTGCGCATCATTTGTACATTTCAATCCTTTTATTACTACTGTTGGCATTTTATTAGTATTATCATTATTAGTTTCTTCTTTTCTGTTCTATTAAACCGTTCTTATCTCAACCCAGGAGTTTTACTTCTTTTCCTGATTTTCTCCCCCATCCCACTGGATGGGGGGGGAGTGAGTGAGCGGCTGCATGGTGCTTAGTTGCTGGCTGGGGTTAAACCACGATACTAAGCTTAGAAAAGTTTGATAGAGCTGTGGTGAAAATAGTTTTCGGAGACTTTTCCTGCCTGTGTCTCAAGAATTTTAGAAGCGCCCCTGAATACCTCCCTCAAATACGTTAGATTTCAGAATTTATCTAACACGTCTGACTCAAGACTGCTGTGAGTCCCTGCATTATCCCATGTGCCCTCCCTGCTTCTGTCCTTTTCTCCTTTGCCCACACTGCTGGGCCATCGGCTTAGAGATGATTTAGGTAACCTCCTCTGAGAATTCTACCCACTGAATGAAACAATTGTCAATGCTGCCTAGTTTATCTTATGAGCACAAATTTCACTGCACACTTAGTGGCCCTCTGAGCATTAAATAACATGCAGTCAAGCGGCTTGTCAGGCCGTATCATTACTGTATTTCTAACATGCTCTGCAAAGTGAGCACTGTGCCATCACACAGCTACTCAAGGAAACAGTTAATAGGGTCATTGCCTCATTTATCTGGAAGGGAGAGTAAAATTGATGGGTAGGGCATTGACCTATTATGGAGGTTAAAAAATAAGTTGAAAAATCTGTCCATTGAAGGTGTGCTAGACCACTAGGTAATCCACAGCAAGGGATAACAGATTTGTAATTACATTGAAGTATTTCACTAGAAGGGCTATATTCCTTTAAACTATTTTCCTGTTGTCTATGCAACACACATCTTGACGAAATATTCGGTCTAGAGTACCGTGTGGACAACTTGACATATTGCCTTCAAACTCTCGCTACTTTTGGTACATTTATGCTGGCAGTGTACAATTTGGTTTCTAGATTTTCATGCCAAATAGCAGATCTCTGATTCATGGCTGTCAGAAACACACATTAGAAACTGCTTTGAGAAGTTGCATTTGGAAGTGTGAGATGACAGTGTGTTGGTTATTTTTAAGAATTATATTGGTTTATACATAGTGGAAGTGATTAGGAATATTTTTGCTTTTTGTTGTCTCCTTGCTTCCGCATCCCTTTCTTCCAAAGTTTTGTCAGTGGTTGTCACTCAATCAGATCTTCAGTGCTTTCACTTTGTCATTCTCATTATTCGGTGCTGTAACCTCCAAATTGTACATATTATTCTCAGGCATTTTTCCTAGTTTACATCCAGAATTGCAGATGGAAAGCTGGCTGCACAGAATATTGGCTTATACTAGTATTTGCCAACTATAATTGCACACATGAATTAAGGTTTTGACTATACATATAACTGTAACGAAACTGTAGATGAAGTGGGTATACTTAACTTTGAATCTTAATACAGCTCATTTCACACTTCCTATTTTCATTTAACATGGAATAAACTAAATTTATTTATTCGCCTACACACTTGTCTACTCAAACTTATTGGCATTTCTACACTTTTAAGCCTAAAACTCATTTGATTATGTTAGTGATACGGATTTATTGAGAATGTCTATTTTAAAATACATTCATGGTTTTAAAAAATAGTAAGAAATAAGTAGGATTGATATTTTATAATGAGCTAGGACTTTTACCTACTTATCTTCCTGAGTCAGAAATACAGTGAATTAAGATGAACTAACCTGATAGGTACCCATGCTTGTTGAAATTACATCTAACTTCTTAGGATTTAGTCTCCCAAAGAGCTAAGACCTTCCTTACAGGTTAACTGGGTGTTATAATTTATTAATTCCTAATCAATTAGACTGCATTTCAAGACTCCCTGATTCAGAGACAATTTAAACATGCAGTCATTTGGCTTACTGAGGTTAAGGGACCATAGTGGAGGTCCCAGTTCAGCACGTCGTAAGCTCCTTGTGGATGACATTCTCGTTCTTCTCATGTGATGTTTTCCATTTCTTTTTGTTGGCCAAATGACTTTACCACCCAAATGATCATGATTCATCTGAAAATACTACCTTACATGTGAATTAATTAATGCCTTAACTCTAAAGTAATCCAAGGTAACTTAAGTAAATTTATAATTACTTTTGAGTTGTATTAAAAACCCATGACCGCCATGATCTATGCTCTTAATTCTTGTTACCAAGAGAAATGTGATGTTTTCTTAATAACTACTGACAGCAAATCACATTTAGACTCTCTATTGCTAACTGTCAGGTGAGGACACAGATGCCAAAAGGGGCCTTGCTCTTATTTAAGGGTATGCTAGTGGGAGTATTTTTGCATTAAATTTCCTGATCTTTAAGAACTTCAGGGTAAATCTGTCACTTACACATTTGAGAAATGCCTGGTAAACTATATTCAAATGAAGCTCCAACATATTTTTCCAAAGTGTACTTCTCGATATAACTTGTACTGCTTGACAATTCAATTTTGTACAGACTGATTACATTTTCAAAAAGCTTTTTACAGGCGGCACTTGCCAGAACCATTATATAGCTGAAATGTTATTAAAGCAAAAGAAGCAGGGAAGTAAGCAATACCATGGAGGCATTCTGTAGATATGCACTTAAGCTGTGTGTCTTCCTGCATTGCCACTGGGTCTAGTAATTATTCTGTTTTAATGTAAGAGTTTAAATTAAAAATCTGTTAGAAAGCATTGTGCTGTATTTATATCAAAGCTTCAAAGTCTGCCTCGTTATCAAGGCTTGCTTCTGATGTTTTTTATCCTCTTTTATCTTCTCCCTTTGAAACAAAGGTATTTTGAACTATAAAACAGGTAAAGTATCTTTTGTAACGGATTCATGAAAAGGAAGCTGAGAGAGAGGAGATCTAAGGTAGATGAAATGCAGCAGAGGAGCATTTGAAAGAATTAAATGGAAAGTGATAATGGAATTGTGCCAAATTACAGGCACAAATGAATTCTTTTGCTTGGTTTACATATCAGAAATCAACATCAGGTACCATATTTAAAAATATAATTTTAACATTTGTACAAATTATGTTGAAACACCAGTCGTTCCTTCAAGACTTTTGATTGTAGAGCCATAAACTCATGCCTGATAAAGACCTGTACAGACACCAAACTTCCCTTTCTACTTCATACAAGTCAAGAGTTTTGGACTTACGAAGCATCTTCCATTGAATAAACAGTTAAAAGAGATGGAAGTCTTCCATTAATTCTCATTAAGAGCTATTATAGCTGTCTAAAATGTCTGTATGTAGGTATGGAAATCAAGATCTCTTTTTTGCCATTGCACTGTTCTTGTACATCACCCTTGATTAAAATCTTCTCTTAGTGCAGTTATCTTCAAGCATATGGAGATCCTACAGCTCTGCTGCATACCAGATGAGGGATAGTTCTGAGTTTATTTCATAACGGATGACCCTTCAAACTGGGGACACATCCACTTCGCCCTTTCAGTTATTCCCAGCTCCACCTTTGCTTTAGCTTCCTCTTTAGGAAAAAGAGAGGTTGTTTTATACTTTATTCTGACATTTTTACTATCTGCTTTTTACCTAATCTGAGGATAGAGGAAAACTTCTGTAACTGAATTTACTAACAACCATGAGAAGTTAGGCTGGCTTGTTCATAAATTTGGAACAGACCATTCATTGTACAACTATATAATACTTAGCAGAGTATCTGAAAGAAAATACATTTGAAGCATTATTCCACTAAAACATTATTTTCTCAGAATCCACTTATTCCTAGAGCCTTGTAAAATCAAGCAGATTGGTAGAGCTAGGACTAACAGCTGTGTGTAGTTTCTGGTACAAAGGGAAGAGTATAATGGGAACTACTGCTTTAGCAGGAAAAAAGGTGCTAATTACAGTAGGTTTAAAAGCATGCTACCACTTCAACATTCATGTATGAGTTAGTACTTGGCTTCATGAATGTGGTAGCTTAGTCTGAGAACAGCAACAGTTTGTTGTTGGATAGTACAGGGGGGACAGTACAAGAATATCTCTTACTGAATGGATGAAAGTGTAAAAACATCCTGTCCATGGAATTAGGTTCAACCATGGACTTTCCATGGTGCAAAAGTTGACTGTAAAATGAGCACTAACATTAATTATGTTGTTAATATAATAAATATTAAGCTCTTAGGAAGATTACTGTAACTAGTGTCATCTTTGAAGCAGGGTAATTGTCACTTCAGGTCCATCAGGACATATATGAAAGAATACAAACTCACTGGCACGGCATGTAGGAGTGTTCTTCATTAGCTTCATTCCCTCTGGTCATTTTATCAGCTCGAACTGAATTTCAGTGCTGGTCCCTAGAATCCTAATGACACAGGGCATATGTGAAAAGGAAGTGGAAGACTGTCACTCTGTTTAGAGCTATATTGAGCCTATGCCTTTCTTCCTTCTCTGCTAATGCCACAGCTTAAAGAGAAATGTTTCCTTAATGGCAGGTGCTTAAGCTTTGACACCTGTGTAGGCAATTGGAAATTGCTGTGCTTGTTGAGGTGGTTGTGCTCCTATTTTGCTAGTGCAGATGGATTTTTACAAAAGAAGCACAGGGAGACTCTACCTTCATGACTGGAATCAATTTTATATACACAATGGACAGATGGAATGGGAGTAGGCTGAATTGTGTCCTTACCTGGTTTTCATTTTGAATTGTATTATGCAGGAGACTATGAATGCAACTCTAAAAGCTATTAAAACATCTTGTAACCTACTGGACAATAATTCAGGAATTAAAAGGGTCTTTAAAATAATCCAATGTCATGTTGGCACAAAGCTTTCAGGAAAAATCCTATTCTAAGGTCCAACCAGCATGAAGCACGTGTAAACTAGCAAACCCTGTATTCAGAGTTGTGCTGATGTCTTTAATTATACCATCAATTATGCTAATTTTAATGCATACTTGAGAATGTGATAAAAATAAACCAAAGGAGATTATTCGTTAGCTGCAGTTTCATGGCTGAAATTGAGCTGAACACTTAAAATAAATCTGGATGAAACACTACATAATGTGCCATAGGGAACAATTCTACATAGGCAGCAAGTAGAGCAGGGTGGGAACTAATAATTCTTCCATCTTAGTTCTATTTTATGACTCTCTGGCAAAAAAAACTATCTCAGATTCTTTTTTTTTTTTTTTTTTCCTCCCCTTCCTCTCTCCCGGGGGGTTGTAAGCTCTCAACTGGATCCAGGGCAAAACTGAGCACTTTCTAAAGAAAAACCTCTTTGTAGTAAAAAAAGCTCATAGTATTTGGGATTACACAAAATTTTATACTTGGTGTTGACAATAAGTGATTTTAATGACCTTAGCAGAACAAGCTGAGGTCCATCTCTTGTACTGAGTCTCTATGTCATCAAAATCTGGTTGTCCAGATCTAGTTTACTAATACTATAAATTGTGCCTGTATTTTCATAGTTGCATTTCTTCTGAATTTTTTTTGGAGTACATCATGCTTCATTTATTAATGGCTAAATCATTGAAATGAGAAGGTTTCCTCAGTTGCTTACTGAAAACAGCTGAGTCTGTTCGACTTGCAAGTATAGAAACTGGAATTCCACATAATGCCCTGCAAAAGGGAAAACTGCAAGAATAGTAATTTTCTGTTTCAGAGAAATTGCATTTATCACTTTTATCTCAGTGAATAGCTCACAGTCTCAACTCAGACCCTGTATTTGGGTTGATCCTGACTATAGTATCCACAGTTTACCTCCCATGAACTCAGAAATCCATTCTTCTACAGTACATCTATACAATGAAATTACTGAAATATGCAATACGTCCTAGAGCTGTTTGTAATTTTCACAGTAGGCCTCCCCAATTCTGTTTTTTTTTTAAACTAGCATATATATGATACATCATATCTAGGAGAGCTGTAATATCCCTTTTTAGAAATAAATTATCTAATATTTATTGTTCCTGAGGCATAAATGAAGTAACAGGTTTTAAGTGGCAAAGGGCTAAGCAAACAATCAGGAATTGTTTAATGCTGGAGAACTGCTCTTCTTCATGTTTAACAAGTTTTGCTTTAATAAAGTTCTTTTCATTAAGATACTGTGAAAGTCAGCATAAAACACATACTGCTAATAAGAATACTGGGGATTTTCAGGAGACTGTAGACCAGAGCAATATACTTGGTTGTGTTATGCTCTGCAGAAGCCTTAGCAGAAAGTATTCCTACCCCTTTTCTGGGATCTTTGTCACACACCAGAAAAATTGCTCCATAGATGAGCAAGAGAGTGAATGGGGGAGGGGTGGAATCTTTCAATCCAAGCTTGCAAATAAATGCCACCTGCTTTTTTTTACAAGAATAAGAATAAATGCAGAATTTAATACTGACTTGTTATTAATGCAATGTATTTATAGTTCCTACAAGTCTTGCACATGTACACATGCATGTTTCATTTGTGGTATATAGTTTTTTTGTAATGTAAACACTCTCCTCGTGTGTATTGATAAAAGGGATGGTATCTACAGAACAGATACATATGGGAGTATTGGGGCTTTAAGACAGTTTTAAAATCTGTATGAATAATGGTATGTGTGGTCATGATAGAATGTCTGAATAAACTGCACCATGAAGATAGCTATGAATTTGCCTTAAGGTCAAGAAATCGAAATCCTTTGCATTATTGTTCTCCTTTTTAATCTCTAAATTCAATGACGTAGCATGTCAGCAAGAGCCAGCTTTATGTTCCCTTGAAATTAAGTCATGTGAACATATGTGATCTATTCCTCTGTCCTTCTCTGTAAAGTCCATAGTCACCACATTTGTCAGCTGCTTCATTTGAAAGCAAGTCACCTGCTTGGGGAGCTTAGCACTTAGTAGCTTACGTCCTTTAAAAAACAGCTCATTGCAAGCTACTCCATGGGTGAAGTCTATGCTGCGTTTTCACTCCAGTTGTCTGTTCTGGGCTCCTAAAAGCATTGGCTGTGTGCATATTCTGGATCTATCTGCAGCTCATTATCTGAGGCTACCTAAATACACAACTAAAGTTCTAGAGTACAAATCCTCTGTATGAGTACACATTGTTGTAGATACTTAGTTTTGCAGTAGAAAAAAATGTTTCTACAAGGAGAAATCTACAAATTGTCTTCCCACCCCACCCACAACAAAAGCTTCTGTATTTGAAAGTTCTGGGTTAAATGTGAAGTTTCCTAATTATTGTTAGAAACAAACCTTCCACCAAAATATCGTTAGCAGAGTTTCAGCTATGTAAAAATGCATCTAACCTATGCTAGCTTACTTTTACCAAATATCCAGTACTGCTTGCTTTTCAACAATCCCTCAAAGTCATTCTTACAACTAGACATCGTAAAGTTTTCCGTAGTATCTATTTATACCAACTTCTGGGAGAACGAAATTCTGCCTCTAATGATGCATTCCACAGAAACTTCTTCAGTAACTCCAGATGTCTAAGGATTTAACTGTGGGGTTTGCTTCTGCTGTTGACCAAAAGGTGAAGTGGTGGCATGCCTGCCCACAAGCAGATCAGGAGTCTTACAGTGCCTTATAAACAAATTCCTATATTCAAGAAAAACAATCTGCTACTCCATTTAGATATTCCAGGTGCATAGTATCAGCACGTTCTTCTGAAGCTTTAATAGCCTGAAGCACAGTATAAAATGAAACTGGTGGTGCCAAAGTAGAATTAGACTAAACAACTTTAGCATCTGGACTCATAGGTAATGATAAAGAGCAGAAGACCGTCTATCTGTAGCTTGTCCCCCAGATGGTTCACTGCTCCTTACTCGAGGTGCATATCAAACAACTCGATGTCTCACTTCCTTAGCCTGCTGCTTAACATTTCCAGGTATCTTTATGCTCCAAGGGCACTAATGCACATGTAGATTAAAATTGCACAGCCTTAGGCAAGATACAGAGGTGTGTAAAGTAAAACTTATTACAATAGAACAGTGACTCCGTTAAAATTCTGATGTTTTGCCCTGCTGTTTTACTTATTCCCCTGCCCCAAAAAGCCACCAAAGCAAACAAACTCTGAATTAAAGAATACCTGCCAAATATTTGAGTATATAGATGGCACCTGGCATTCAACAGAGCAATGGATGGGCTGATAAGCATAAAAAGTGGGAGTATGTGCTGCTGACTGGGAGTAGAGGGGCAAGGAAAAAGCATGTGAGGAACCTGAAAGATGTAAAAGTCTGAATGGGAAGAATGAGACGATCCTGGACAAGGGGAATCTACCAAGACAATTGTTTATAATGGAACGTGAGACTGAAATGTTGATTCTTGGTTTTGCAACCATACTGGTTTTGTGGGTGGTGTGTTTTTGGGGTTTTTTTTCCCCCAACAGTCACTACCCCGTGATGATTCCCCAGTAAATAAATAAAATTATAAATGCCATCGAAACCGTTGACTATCCCTTCTTGATTTGTAAGTTTCTATTAGGATTCTCTCCAATCACTCTCTTCTCCAGCTTCAAAACTGTCATAAAGGAATGACTATGGCAAATAGGGATGCTACAAATGTGTCACTGTACTAACATGTTCTTGTCCTTAAGCTTTTGAAGAGTCTTTGTCATTGAAGGAGACCACTGGGTCACAGAGAAGAAAATGGCTTGGAAACAAATCCATTTTTCACTGTGACTGGTCTGGGGGCAGAGCTAATAGGAGTTGGTAATATCAGGCTTTGTTTGTCCTGCTGTGTAAAATAAAGCTGTTCTGTTTTGCATGTGGCTGTAAATACTACCTGGTGGATATACACAGAAATAGTCATTATTTCAAGATTAGAAAGAATTGCTGAAACTTTTTTCTGATCTAAACCAAATACAAAACCACAGAATGAATCACGACTTTTCAACCTTCTCGTATTTTATTTAGGCTCATCCACTGAGATTTAACTTCATTCTGGAGAAAGAAATTTTTTTAACCAATTGTTAAGATTTAGTGGCAGAGTTGACTTGTTCTTGGAGTTAAGTGGATGTGTGACTTTATTCTTTGGTTGCAGTGAGGAGGCGAGAGAGGGCTGATAGAAGCCAAGTTACCTTTTTCTCTAAAAAGATGGCTATTGATGCAGGATTTGATGTGTTCTTAATAGTAGAGGACATAATGAAAAAAACTGTGTGAAGAAGGTGAAGAACTAATATTACCCTCAAGTAGGTGCTTGACAGTATTTGTTTACATGGTAAGTGTTGCCTGAAAACTTGTGGAATCTTTAAAAACAAGCTTCAAGGAGCAGAGGTGTAGTTGGAAGCAGACACTAGACAAGAGTTCGAGACTATAAGGGAGGAGAGCGGGGAAAAAACCCCACATTTCATGGGTAACTAGCAATTTCTTGACATATGCCTGGGAAGAGGACCTAAAGGCAGATCTTTAGAAAAGCAGCACAACCTATCTAGGCACGTGGCCTTCAGCATGTGGCAAAGGGAAGTGAAGGAAATAGAGTTAAAAGATAAGGCAATTTCAATAAGGGATGTGGAAAAATAAAAAGCAATTGGGTTAGCTAACACGGAAGTCAGGTAGTTCTAGAAATCAAAGAAATGAGAGAGAGAGCGCACGAGTGAGCACTGGAGCCCAAAGCCCAGGAGGTAATGAAGATGGTCTTTAGAAGCCTGTGAGAAATAAGATCTTCTGTGAGATGGGGGAAGAAAAAGGGGGGGGCAGAGCAGGCAGAAGAGAAGGAGGGAAAAATCAGATCAGCAACAGGTCAACTTTATGATGGAGAACCCTTTCTTAAGACTTGACAAGGTTTGTCATCAGAGAATATTTAGGACTATGAGGGTAGACTCTATCCCAAGAGCAAATATGCGGAATATGAACCTAAAAAATGGGAAGACCCTAAGGTGAAATAGGAGATATCCACTGATTGCTCACTCTCTCTTTTGAAATAAATGACCTCTAGAAACTCACTTCTGTGAAAGGATGGTGACTTCTCCAAGATGGGAAAGGAGGAAGCTCAAATAATTTTTAATTAAGTCTTGTGAACCTCTTTTAAGAAGGCAAGAGGTATTAAAAATGATTGGTAGTAAAAGGATCTTGTGCTATGAGAAATGTTTTGTATTTAAAAGTTTTATACCTACAAAGAAACTAATTTCATGAGGACTAAGTAACCACAGAATCTTTTTATACAATATCCCTTATCTGCTCATTCTGCCATGTCCTTCACTAGTACAGAGTTTACTTGTTGTGGTTATGTTTGTCACTGAAATGTAAAGTGTCAAACTGATCTATGTATCCAGGTCTTGGTCTAGGTAGTGATTTGTGTGTGCTGATATCAAGATGTTTAGGTGGAATTATCATTTTTATCTTTTTTTCAATTTACAGCACTATTGGGTAATTATTAATGTAAGGCTTCTGGGTTTTTTATTTGGGCATTTATTTCAGTATTTGTGATCATGCCTAAGATTTTTGTGTGCAGGATAGATATGATGGTATATACATAAATATTCAACACACAAAACAAAAGGTCATAAAAATCATATCTAAAATATGGGTTAAAAAGGTCACTTGTCTACAACTGTTGTACGTGTGAAAACTAGCACTTGCTGTGAGGTTTCTGTGTGCTGTTTTGTACGTGATTTGCTAGTATATACCCTCTTTCAAAGCATGGATCTTGAAGTTTAAGGTGTCATAGAAGGTTTTTTCCACATGTTTTGTAGAAGGGAAAACAGAGATTATATTTATGTGCGTGTATGTGTCTGGGGGGGGTGCTATGCCATGTTTTACAGAAATTATCAAGATTCTAGAGGTACTAATGCAGCATTTTTGATAGTTTAAGATTAACACTCCAACTTTCAAATATCCACAAATAGCTGTCTTTCACTTTCGAAGTCTTCTGCAGCAATAGGAATTGACAAATTCAAATCACCTGGCAGTCTAAAACTACCAGAAAATAACGAGTAGTCTCAATTTATGTGGATCTGTTGGACACAATTTTTTACAGAACCATGAAGAAGGAACCACTGTTTTCACGCCAATTTTAAGAACTTTGTCAAAGGCATTTGTTCTTGAGAATTGAGAAACAGAAACAGATATTAAACTTCTCTTTAGTATGCTGTTTTACCAACACTTGTCTCACAATTCCACAGGAATTTTTACAAGATTATTTCTGATGCATTTCAAGAAACCAAATGCACTCTGTAAAGGAATTAAACAGTGCACTAGCAGCTATGCCTTAGAATGTCAACAACTATTATAAGAAACAATTCCCCATGAAGGCACCTGGGATTTCCAGCCAACTCTGCTCGAGAAGGGGGGTTGTTGCAATTCTCTCGGAGCAACCAACATTTGCTTCTAGAGCTGAGTATGAGGTCCTTGTATGCAGCTATTAGCCATAACATTCATGCACTGTGCGGTGCTATACTCATCCTGAAAAAGAGAATGAAATGTTTTGTTTTCAATATCTTTGAAAGATTAGTTTTTTCTTTCTCACTTAATGTACAATAAGTCAGTATGTTTTGACAAGAAGCTTAAAAGCCAGTGGAAATAAGCATGACATTAAAAAGTCTATTTTTCTCTCATACACACGCAGAGTGATGCGAAATGATAATGAAAAGGTCAGTTTTGGAAAGGTTACAGAATGGTAGCTCAAAAGACACTTAGCAGCTTGCTGAGCTCCAGACCACAATACTAATTGGTGACAGTTGTGCAAGTGGCCTTCAGAGGGGAGAACTGAATGCATCCCACGCAAGCCACAAACAGCTTACCGGGCTACCAAAGACCACAGGATCCACTAAAATAATATTTCTTTTCTGCCTGTGGTTTTTTCTTTTTTTTTCCCTTTACTCCTTCCTGTTTGTCTTGTATTTTATTATTTATTTGTAAAGAAATGAGATCCTACACAAGCTGTATCCAGTACTAGTACCTACACTTATTTCTCTGAGACACACAGCAGCATGCTAGTCACTGAATTGTCTTATTACTGAAATGGACTGATCTAATATTGGGTTTCAAAAATGCCTGTTTTGCCTAGAAAGTATTTCTTTCTAGGAGGAATACAAATCTGACACTTTTATTCATTTTTCAGACCAAGAAGCCAGTGGCAAATAGACCAAATTTGGTTTTTACCTGAAATATTACCTGGTTTTATGTATTTGCATAATTTTTCTACTAATAAATCCTGTTGTTTCCCCTGATCTGAGAGCCTTTCCACTCTCCACTATGAAACTGCAGTCCTTGGGCTAGCTTGTGTCCCTTGAGCACCAGGTGCTAAGAATGAGGAGTGGTAAATTTTACAGCAATTATTGCTCCTTTAGTTCACGTGTCAGTGTTGTGGTGAAAATGCAAACCTCATTCATCGTGACAGTCGGTCCACTACCCCATTTCCTTATTTATAGGCTTTAAAAATATATAGACTACTGAGTTGAAGAGAAACTAAAAAGTTTTATATGTAGCAGTTGACACCTGTAATCCTCATGGCTGAAGAATGGGAGCTGTGTTAACAGCACAAGATCAAACCCTGCACCATAAGTATGGGATTGAATTGAACTCGTCAGTTGTTGTAGCCCTCTGTTGCAGTGAGAGCAAGGTCAGACAGGCTGTTTAAAAGGCATCATTCAGACTTCATCAAGTTGTAAGTTTATAATTATAATATTTATTTTCAGAATGTAAATAAAATTATGCAAAATATGTATCCTTGCATTTTTCCATTGGAAATTATTTTGGTTCCTTATGACCAAGCTGTACAATTTCCTCTATATATCTGTACAATGATCTATACAATTTCGCTAGGCCAAATTAGTCTTAATTAGATGAGGAAATCCCCTTAGCAAAAGATATGCCTCGAGTTGTGATGGCTGCAAGCTAGCATGGGGCATACCTGCACAAGGGCTCATCTCTCCCCTCTGCTGTTACTGTCAGTTCATTCAGACCCACTGAATCTCACCGCTGGGGAAGGAAGCGCATTGTACGGCTTCTTCACCTGCCAATAACGTTCCATGGACCGGTGCCGAAAAGACGCTATATGAAAAGGTGGCTGTCACACACCATTTCCACAATATCAACAGCTTCAAGATTAAATGAAAGAAATAAGCAGATATGCAGGGATATTTCTGAGGTCAAAACCACCCCCCCCCCCCCCCCCCCATGTTTAAAGCTGCTAAATTAGTGAGCCCATGTCTGCCTGTCAGTATGACCCTAGGACATGGCAGGAAGAACAGGAGCAACAGGATAAAGCAAAGTATTAAGTGATCATGAAAGTCGATTATCCTGTTACATTTGTTTGAAAACTCCAGGGATCCAGTCCAGAAAACTCCAGCACAAGTGTTTAGCCTAGTGGCTGCCCAGGTTCTTCTTTTTCTGTCATCTGTTTTTGTAGAGTTCATTTGCTTCTTTAAGTGTTTTTAAACCCCAAACTAAATCTTCAGGGCCATTTTTAAATAAGTGAATAGATAATTCTTTGCCAGCAATTCAACATTTACAAGCATTCTTTCAATAACAAGGTATGCCTGCTACTCCTCTTAATGGGGGGAAAAGATGCCAGGAAGGAAATGCTTTGACATTTCTGTAATTATTATGGTTCACACTTTTAAATGACAGCATTTTAAAGCCAAGTCGGATGATGCAGAGATACAAAAGACCCTCTTCAACTGATGGGGAGGTTTTTTATTCACAGTCTGTTTTCCAAGACTTTGGTTCATTTCTAGCCTTTTTTTTTTTCCCTCAATCATAAACATTAGTGCTTTACTAAAACTATGGTTCTCATTATTGCTGGTAGCACTTAGAACTTTAAGAAAAATGCAAACTGTCTTGAAACCTAGTAAAATTATGAAATTGAAATGTGTGAAATATCTTTACATAAATTAAATCCTGCAAAAGACCCACAAAGCTTTTAGAAAGTATGAGCTGGTATTTTCTTCTTTGGGGGGGCGGGAGAGGGCAGCGGCAATGGTGGAGGAAAGGGTTGTTTGGTTATAGCCCTACAGTTTTTTCATAGTATAAGACGATAACAAAGATAACAGGTATCATAGCAAATCCCATACTGGAAATTAGTAGTATGCTTCTAATGTAGACAATCTTTTTTCATTTGAGTCACTAGAAGACCTGCCAATGCTTAGGCTGTAAGGTGAGGGCCTGGGTTTCCACCCTTAAACTTTGTATTAAAGTTTTCTTATCCCCAGTTTTGGGGGATTGTTTTCAGTCCTCTATTCTGTGGATTACAACAAAAGACAGCACCTCCAAATTGCAAGCTCTCCCAGTTTCATGATTTCGTTACTTAATTCTCCAGAGAACCTGTATCTAGAACAATTATCTTTCCCTGCATTCTCTCTGCACTGATAATCCTGTCTACATATAGTAAATTTTGTCCACATCAAAGTGTTCAGCATAGCATGTTTTATAAATTTGAAATATTTACTAAAATTCATTATGAGCTACAACATGTGCTGGTTATAATTACATTTTTATACATTTACTGAAATTAATGCTTCATAAATTTCTTAGTAATTTGCTTTGCAGTTATTACATATTTTTTTATAACTTAGTTTTAGATAACTTTCAGACTGAACTGAAAATATTTTGGACTTCCCTTTTTCTGCAGCATGCTATCTCTACTCTTCCAGTATTATAGTAAATTTAGTCTACTCCTGCAGTGCAGAACTTTCTCATTTAAAGTGCGGTGGTTCCTGAAGATAATTGCAGTCTACTATGTGTATGGCATTCATTGTGTTAATAAATTAATATAGTTGTTTTAAATCTTGTAACCGATCAAAACCATGCAAGACCTTCTGCCCTCTTTATTAAATAGGCAACATACTGCTATCTGCAATGTGGTTTTAGTTTGAAAATGTTATTTACCAAAAGGAAGGTAGTGATTGTATTAAAAAAAAAAAAAAAAAACAGAGTTCCTTTCCCTAAGCAAATTTAGGTCTGAATCCCTACTCCAAAGTTGGTAAGTGTGGATTAAAAGGAACTTTGGACCCAGTTGCGATGTGCATGTTTTTAAACAGAGAAAATTCCTACTGCTTTCAGTGGAAGGTTTGTTTGCCTAAGGATGAAATTGCTGGGACTTTGTTAGGAGAAATGTCATGAGAGCAGTACTAAAATGTTTTCAAGCCAGACAAAGGCATCAACCAAAAAATCTCAGAGCATTAGCAACTTTTGGTTTTTAAAAAGATTTGAAATTAATCAGTTAAGTTCCTAATCATAATTTTCCAAGACTTGGTTTTAAAAATTAAAAAAAAACCTCCACAAATTTCCATGAAGGGGGCTATCAGTGAAATTCTTCTGCCATACGTACCATTGGCAGTATAGTCCAGCCAAGATCACTTGCTATTTATTTTTCCCTGTGATTCTGTCCAGAGCACTATCTTCATTTAAGCACTTCAGGCTCAAGCTTGGCATTTTTTTCTTCAGTTTCTCAGCTCGATTCTGAAAACGTCCAGAGATTTTTTGATCAAGCCAGAACATAAACAAATGGCTAGGTGTCACATCATCAGATACAATGAGGGCATCTAAATCAGGATAATTTATGGAGAATACAAGAAAGCAAACTCTACAAAAAAGTGAGAGGAAAGTAGGCTCCTTTTTTCATTACGATACATATCTGCATATACCTATATTTATGTTGTGCTGTGTATTATCTTTGGGTTTGACTCCGAAACTCTGTTTTCTCCTAATCAGTGTTGTAGATTTTCTATTAAGCTGGCTTAGGCTGTCTTTCATTACATTCTTCATATTCATATTGAGGCTGACATTCTGTGATTCAGCTAAAGCTAACAGTGAAACTGTATTGTAGCAATTTAAGTTGTGACTATAGGCCATGACAGAAAAGAACACCCAAACCCAAAACCCTGTTAGTATTTTCAGCTTACAGAACTCCTGAAAGTGCACAGTTAGGAGTAAAAAAAAAAATCAAAACCCAAAAAAAAAAACCCCGCAAACAAACTTGGGTTACCTGTTGAGTAACCCAACAGGCTGTGTTCACTCGCATGAAAGTCTCAGAAGAAATAACCAGAACCAACTGTAATCACTTAACAGAAAAAAATATCCAGTTATATAATCTCAAGATAATAAACTGAGATGAGAAAACTGGGAGCATTGCTGTGAATAGAATATAAATTATCTTCATGGAAGATTTCATGTACAAATGCAAAGAAAATAAAACCCCAGGAAAAAAAATACAAGCATTATTTTGAAGATGCTCCTCTGAAGACTACTGGTTAGCACGTGAACAAAGTGAAAAACATTAGGAGCTTGCAAACATCAGACAATAAGCTGAGCCTTCTTTAAACTGATAACTCTACTTTCCCTATAAGCTTTGCAAGATCCAAATACCCACAATAACCTGAAGTTTCTTAAGTTTTAAGATCAGATCGTAAATAGGTTTAGGAACATACAGATGATGGTGAGGATAGCAAGTGAAACATATAAAAACATTAATATGGACTTTTTGGTTTTGATCACGTGAACCATCACAATCCAGTCCAGTTTTCAGAATGTCAGCTAAGTACTTCTGCTTTAATTTTGTGAGACAATTACTGTCTCTAAATGTTATCTGCTTTAAAAGATGAAGGTAAATTCTTTCCTTAGTCACTTCATATTTAAAGACTTTTTCTGTTAGAGGCCTATCAATTTAATAGGATGAATTGTTCAGTTAGTTACTGGTATGGGATTAACAAGTTTCCTTATTGTCTTGTCTTTCCTAATGAAATTTGATATATTTATCAAGAAATTAAGACAACTGCTAGACTTTATAAGATAGCTGAAAATAACTTTAGTGTTAACAAACATAGACTATTATGTAAGATGAATGTATTCTAATTCCAATGTACAGAGAAAGACCTGAAAACACAGAAATCAGAAGCTGTGTCAGGTTCTGCTGAACCACGAATTCAAGAACTTGACTAGTGGTTTATAAAATATTAGACATCAGCAGTCTGGTTTCTTGTTAGCTGTCTGTTTAATGAAGGTCTAGATAAACCTACTTTGTTCTAAGTTACTTACTATGCGTAAAGTACTTCATAAAATGGTATTTCTGAATAATCAAAAAAAGTTTATTTTTTCACCTGAACCGTCATAGTCCAGTTTTGCAGTTCTCAGTTTTACTTTTGAAATCAGTATTTTTATAAATAAGTAACTCCTTGTTCCAGTTTTATAACACCAGATATCTTCTCTGATTGAACTTTCTGATCTGACATAGTCTTAATGGATTGACTATATATAGTGGGAGGAAGAGTAATTGAATAGAGAGCAATTGTGTCAGTGTGTGTCGCCCTTCTCAAGCTTACTTAAAATCTAGATTATTTTTAAATCACCATCTCCAGTTGTGATCCCTAAATGATCTATCTTGATCATCTGCAGTGAGCTATGGTCATTAAAGAAAGATTATTATCTGCAGTAATGTATTATTTTTATGCTTCTCTGTTGTCCACTGAAGATAACGATGTTCATAGTTTTACTTCCCCCTACCATTGATTAAATATTAGATAACAAAGCTAACAGTGTTTTAATATTTCAGATACAAAGTCTCCTGGCTTCTTCAGTGCTGCAATTTTCAGTTCTTTGTAATGTCTATCTAAGTTATTGACATAGAGGTACTTCTAATAGATACAGGACATTGTCATTTACAGAAGGTTTAAATGTCCATAAAAATATTTCACAAAGGAGTCAAAACTAACACAAAATAAACTTTAATGATTCAATCTGCTGCAGACCTCTGAAAAAATAATCTTTAATATGGCTCTTGGAAGTACTTTTTCTTTTCCTGTTACACAGAGTTATTTGCCATAAGAACATCATGTTCTGTAGTTTATTCTTCTTTGGAGACAATCCAAATGGGAAAGAACGTCAGGGCCAGAGTGAGTGCTCTACCAAGAGCCTAAATTAGTTTTCTCCTTGATATGAAATATTTGGCTTAGAAAGTATCAGCCTTTAGTAAGGTAGCAGATTCTGAAGGCCAGAAATATGGAAGAAATGTTGCAACAATATTTTATAAAGATTAAAAGTAGACAGCCCTGATAATAGCGGGAATGCCAGACTGGTGCTGGCATTAAACAAAATAATGGAACAACTCAGACTTGATTAAATAAATAACTCAACAGTGGCAACATAAGCAAGCTTAAAGACTACTGTTTTTATCACACTAATTTTACTGTTTAATAGCATAGGTGTAGTATACATAGAACCACACAAGATGTTTGACTTGATACTGTAGAGCATTTTGTCTGATACATTAGAATTATACAAGCTAATGATAGTAAATGTTGAACTGATCAGAAAACATGGGTATCAGTAGAGGTGTATGATTAATGAGGTCTCACAAGTACATATTTTCAGCCCTTTATGATTTGACATTTTAGTATTTGTGGCCTGGAATAAAACATGAAATCATCTCTGCTTCTGTTTCCTTATTATGGAGAAATCAGAGAAACAGTAAATGAGAAAAGAAGAGAGGACATTAATACCAGTTAAATCATGACAGTAGATTATTTGGTTTCATAATTTCTTTCAATACATACATACTGCTGTCTAGAAGATTCTGCCTTAAATCATACAAAGAAAACCCTTGGCAAAGCCTGCCTGTATAAAATACCAACCACTGCAGTAGGATGTTGTAAAAGTTCAGTGTTTTTGTTGTGTGTTTGTTTTTCTGGCTTTTAACTTTCCCAGATTCTTTCATATACTTTTTATCTGATACCATAAAAATAATATTTTCCCTGACTTCTGCAGAGACATTATGCAGAAATATTGCTTACATTCCCTGTAGAACAGTTGTATTCTCATTTCAAAGTTTTATTCTTCATTTGAGAAAGCTATGATTTAAAGGAACTCATGTGCTGGATCAAGTAATACAAGAAAGATAAGCTCCAGCAATATGGGAAGAAAAACTCTTTTTTTTGGTAAATATAACAAATTGGCCTAGATTAGCCTGCTACAGTGAAATACTTGTGTACTTCATGCAGGGTATTTAATCAGTGCCTGACTGGAAAAACTATCTTCATTAGCTTTGTGTTCTTTGCAGTTGAAATAGAATTACCATTTGATTTCTGCTAGATGGAGATTGCAAAAGTAGTCTGTTGGTTGGGTTCCTGTCATCTGCCTTGGGGTGAACCAACTAACCACTTTGTTATATTAAACCTTTAGAAGCATTTTCCCAACTGATGTATCCTGCTTAGGAAGTCACACTGCGCATGGAGTTACCTGCACACACAGAATCTGGAGTGTGTCATTTGGGTATCTTCATCAATCAGTCTGTTATTGCAGCTAAACAGCATTCAGCACTGCAGTCATGGCTGGTACTGAGCCAACAAATATTCCAATTAATTAAAAAAATAAGCATCACCAAGGTGTATCATTGCTTGTGTTCGCTCTCGCTTTTCTCTGCTCAGGAAAATGACCTCCACTTATGAACACATTTTCTTTGTGGTAACCTTGCAGTTATCTGACTTTTTCAGATTAAAAATTCCTGTTATAATATTGAGGGGGCGGGGAGAGAAAAGCCTTAGGCCAAATAGAATAAAATCCATTTCATAGAATGGAAGAAGAAAGCTCCTTATCTTTTACCCTGGTGGAACAGCAAAGAGGAATCATTTTATTTTTTTTTTTTTTTCCCTAACAGCATATACAATATATGCTTTCAATTCAGTCAAGAATCTAGACGCTTTCTCTATTTTTCTCTTTCTCTGTTGACTGCATGTTCTTTTTGCTTTTATTGGCAGCACTATAAATGTATGAAGTGAAAGGATTTTGTGGGTCAAGTCACAGTCTCCTATTATTTCAGGCAGCATCATCATATATCTTTCCTTCTAAAATTAGTTAGGTGTCTTTCCCTTGCTCACCTCTCCTTTGGAGGGCTACTTCAAACTCTTGAATGTGGGACTTAGAAACTGCCTTTTCTTTTCCTAGATAATAATTTTTTTAATATCCATTTGTTTTTGTGCCAAAATTGTCCTTTAGCTTAAACACCTCTTCTTCTGTTCTGATCTTTACTTAGATAAGAGTACTCTAGGAGAGCAGTCCATTCTATTTCCACTCAATTTTACTGGCTAAAAAAGGTTATTGAAGTATTCTGGGACTTCCATTCCTGATCCATCTTTCTACCCCTCCTCTAACCATGGTAATTTGTGCCCATTTTTGCCTAGACAAAGAACTGAAACTGTCCACAATGTTTCATACGCTACCCCAATTAACCCATCCACTACAACCATTAACTGTCCCTTTGGACAGCTGTAACAGTTCTATTGTACTTCTAAAGATCTGAGGTTAAGCTATTATTTAGAGGATATTGTTAGACATCTCCTGACATTCATCCTAAGTATGCTTCCTCCACACTACAAATGCCCATCTTCTAACAGCTCTATCATATTTTCACCTTGACCACTAACTACAGTGCCATCTTTGTCTTGTTTTCTATATAGCATGTTTTGTATGTGTGTTAAAATACATGTTTTTTCAGACAGTATTTTTTTTTTCCCCCCACGATATCTCATTCTTGAGCTTAATCTTTAATTGATCTTTAGTCTGAGTGGATCAAAAGCATTGATTACTATACATTCTCTGTTAGGTGATAATTAGTGATGTCCTCATGAACTATGGTACCTTCCCTTATGATGTGCTGAATTTTGTCAGTAAGATAATAGACTGGAATACTGAGGAATATACTTAATCTCTGAGCATAATTTAATTGGATGACCTGCCTCAGCAAACCTCTTTCCCTTTGGATCTACACACTGTTTTTCTATAGTTAAAATACAGACAGCTAAAACAGGTGCACAAGTCCATGCTTGGGGTAGCAGGCGAACCCCTGCCTTGCCTACCTCACCTTCGCAGGTGCCTCAGTACAACCGGTATGAGGCTCTGGATGTGGAAGGCCAGTCAATGGATGATGTGGATGATGGTCCATCTGCACCAGAGGTGTCGCCAAGGTCAGACAGGTCTAACCCCCATATCACGACCACCTCCACGAGGAAGAAAAGACAGGTTATAGTTGTAGGTGACTCCCTTCTGAGGGGAACAGACGGTCCAATATGCCGGACAGACCCTCCTCTTAGGTAAGTCTGCTGCCTCCCTGGGGCCTGGGTTAAGGACATCACTAGGAAACTTCCCAGCCTGGTACAGCCCTCGGACTATTACCCATTACTGTTTTTCAATAATGGAATGGTCTACATGACACCAGGCCTGCTGGCATTGGATAGGATTCATCCTTCTCAAAGGGGGAAGAGGATCTTTGCTCACGAGCTAGTGGGGCTCATTGACAGAACTTTAAACTGGACTTGAAGGAGGAGGGGGATAATATCAGGCTCACCCATGGCAAACCAAGGGACGACACGCCAAGGTTAGAGGGATGAAGTGCTAGCAAGGGCCCTCAGCCTGTTCCTCTGAGACTTGCTGGGTACACTGCAGCACACCTGAAGTCTTAAGGAGATGAGCCAGGGGCTCCTGAGGTAATCAGAGCAAATGGGGGAACACAGGTGAAATACCTCAAAGGAATTAAGGGTGTGTTCCTGTAAAAAGGTGACATGGCCCACAGCCCAGCTGAAGTGTCTCTACACTAATGCACGCAGCATGGGCAACAAACAGGAGGAGTTGGAAGCCACCATGCTGCTAGAAAGCTATGACCTAGCTGGCGTTACTGAAACTTGGTGGAACAAATCCTGTGACAGGGCTGTGGCTATTGATGGCCACAGGCTGTTCTGAAGGCAGGGGCAAGGAAGGAAGGGGTTGCCCTCTATGTTGAGGGGTGCATAGATTGTGAAGAGCTGTCTGAAGAATAGCCACGAGCAGGTTGAAAGCTTATGGGTAAGAATTAGAGACTGAGGCAACAATGGGAACCTTGTGGTTGGTGTCTGCTACAGGCTTCCCGATCAACGGGAGCCTATTGACGAAGCCTTGTTGCTCCAGCTACAGGAGGCATCATGCTCACAGGTTCTTGTCCTGCTGGGAGACTTCAACCACCCCAACATCTGCTGGAAAAGTAGCATGGCAAGCTGTAGGCAATCCAGGAGACTCCTGGAGTGCATAGAGGATAACTTCTTAAGCCAGGTAATAGACAGACCTACCAGAGGGGACGCGATACTGGACCTGATGGTCGCCAATGCAAGTGAGCTGATCGGTGACGTCAAGATTGGCAGCAGCCTGGGCTGCAGTGATCGTGCACTGGTGGAGTTTGCAGTCCTGAGGGATATGGGTCAGGCAAAGAGTAAAGTCAGGACCCTGAATTTTAGGAAAGCAAACTTCCAGCTCTTCAAGGAGTTATTCCATAGGACCCCCTGAGAAACTGCCCTCAGGGACAAGGGAACTTGGTATAAAATCCCAGACTCAGTATGATTCTCAAATGCAGTTTTCCCGTCTTCTCCCAGTTCACTTGAATCAGTTTTTGCAGTAAGTAAAATCACATTTATGATAAAGGCAAAGTAGCTCCCTACATGCAGATTTTTCAATAGAAGGCAACTGGTTTCTTGAGTTTAACGCATTTAGTTAACGTGCATGACGACAGTCAGCCCAAATTGTGAAATTGCTGTGTTTTCTTCAGGAGATGACTGATCATGTGATAAATAAAATGTCATTTACACTTGGATTCTGCTGCAGGCTGCAGTGGACACTTGTGCAGCATTTGATAGTCTTAATTAAAAAAAAAGCAACCCAAACCAAAAATCTAATGGTTAATTAATTACGCTCGTCAATGTGTTGTCAAAGAGAAGTTCTAGGAAAGTTGATGTTGTGGATTGATACACAGGTAGACATTTCTTCTGGCGTTACCCATGAGAGAGTCTCCTGGGCGATTTTTCCCATGGTAACTTTAGCACATTGCATAAATATGCCTTTGGCAGGAAATGTGTTTGGTTATGCTTGATATCTTCACCTAATCCTCACTACTAAATTGCTGAAAGATTGGGGGGGGGGGGTTGTTGTTTTTTGGCACTTTGTGCACCTTGTCACTACATCCCCCTAGTGCCACCTGGTTTCTTACAAGCCTTAGTATAAAGACTGAAATGCCATTCTTCTACTTTTTGAAATATTATCAAAGGCTGAAGTACTTCAGCAATCAATGCGTGAACTTTTGTTCTTTACAATTACTGGTCTCTTCTTTTTAGGCAAAGTTCATGTATTTGTTGGGCAAAAATTTTTATGAGTTGTGAAATGTTTCCAAGAAATTATGGATCATCACTAGTGTTTAACTAATTTTTTTTCCACTTTCTGGTATTATTTGTTTCCTTTTCTGTGTTTCCTTTTGTACTCTGTGTGTGTTTGCATGCGATATATCTGACAAATGCCTAAAATATTAAGTTATATTAACTGTTATCATCTAGTTATCCAAATACAGGATTGCAAGGAGATCCAAGAGCCCAGCAGTTCTGTTGATAGCTTGATGCAGACCTTCCTGCTGTCTCATACAAGCCAGTTAAGTTCTCTGGCATCTATCTGTAAGATGAGGCAAAAAGACACTGTATGATGAGAGAGCTAAGACAATAAGGTATTATTGACAAATTGTGTCCCATCTTAATCACTTTAGTGAGAGAACCTGGATGTCTGTAGCTATAGATTAACAGGTGTAGCAAACAGTGGAACCTATTGTTGGGATTTCCTAAGCCATGTGACTTGCCAAGTTATATTATTTTCAAAGATATTAACTGTTTGGTCTGAGTTTTCTTCCATACTTCATTTCTGCTTTTATTTAATGAGGGGATTTTCTGTTTTCTACAGGTTTGGGTTTCTTTTTCTTTGTTGTTGCTATTGTGTTTGTTGGTTTGTAGTTTGTTTTTTTTTAATGGGGTGGGGAAGTGTGGGGAGAGATCCAAATGGTATGAACTATATTAAAATAACATAATCAAAGATGCAGGTTTAAGGAGTCAGAAATTAGGGGATTAAAGAATACCAGTTGTTGGTGTATCTGGAATGCGCAGTTTAATACGTGCACTCAGTTGTACCCTTTGCTTTCAAGATGGTCTGCACATTTGCCCACAGTAGTATGATGGAGCTACCCAGAGATCCAGAGCCCTGAGGTGGAGCTTCAAGAGCTTTCTTTGAAGTGAACATGTCAAAATACACCAGAAGGCTCCTAGGCTTTGAAGCTATATTTTACTAGAACATAAAATATGCTGGTTAGAGGTAGCTTTTTAAAGAGGAAAAAAAAATCCTCTGATCTTCTGGACAGGACAGACCAAGTAAGACTTTAAAATAAACCTCTCTTGCCTATTGCAGTACCTATTCCAGGTAATTATTTCAAGGAAGTTGGAAGGACTTTGTACAATCCTTGCTCATCAAACTGTACGCTAGTCAGGCATCGGTGAGTCCTCTATGGCTCAGGAGAGCTAAGAATCTTTAAACACACCCTGAAACAGCTTGTACGTATCACATCTTTACATTTGTACATATTTAATACCAAGTTTTGCTAGGCCTAGGAGTGAATCCTTGTGTCAAGTAGGTGGAAATCTCCCTTTGAAGGCATAAAGCATCCATTTGTAGCAACACAGAGCCATTAGATATCAACTTCACAGTATTTGCATAATGTATATATTATGCAAAAGTGGCTTCAGGCAAGTGTGATTTTTTTTTTAGAAGGAATTCCGTCTATTGACAAGAATTAAACATATCTGTGACAAAGCAATTTCTTTTTTAAAAGTATGTTAAAGATGCTCTGTGACTTGGAAGATTAGAATGAGTCATCAGGGAGATAGATCAGCAGTTAGATAATGGAATTAGAGTAAGCGCTGAATTTATTTATATCATGATACGCAGTTCAGTACTTGGATTTATATCTTCTTCACATATGAGGGGTGTGTGTGTTCTGGTAAATATTTGGGTGATACTGAACATAAGATTTTTCTCTCCCTGAAATGACTGCACTTGCACTGTTGAATCATTTCAGTGAAGAAACTACCACAGTGTAGTTGTACATGTATTTTTAGAGCATGATCCCATAGACAGCTAAAGGGTTTCTTTCAAGATACTTTCCAATATGAAAGAAATGTCTTTAAACTGAGAGCAGCAGTTAGATGTGAAACCATTTTTTGTGCATAACCTTCAGTTTTTATTAAAGCCTCTTTTTTTGCTGCGTTTACAAGCTAAACCAGCTGTGAAAGGTGCAAGCATATAGTTTGTATTCAGCAAAGATCTGTCATTTTGTGCTTACTGCAAGGCAAATGGCTCTGCCAGTTGGGGCTACAATTTATCAAGCTGGCAGAGTGACAATTTTCATTGCTCTTGAAAATTTATCATGGATAGTCATTTTTGAAGGGTTGACTCTTTTGTTTAAGCAGGCTTTTTACATTTAGACTTATCAAAATGGCAATTATTAATGCCATTAACCCATGAGGCAAAGATCAGTTTTGTCCCTGGAACCTCGAGTATGTCTTCTTGACAAAGAGATTTATCTGCTTCTGCGGCTTCCAGGGTTTGTAGGTTTAAAGAACAGATGTAATATAACAAAACACTGTCTCCCTAAAGTCATTTTCATCCCAGCTGTTTCAGCTGGAAAGCAGGGTAAAGGGGGGAGGAAAAAGTAAAATATTAAATATTAATGGTCAAAATTATTTTTATGTTCTTTATTCTGACTTCCTCTCTTGTCCTCAGAGGCTTAGAGACTGACTCGCTTTGAGAGGGTTAGTAACATCTCTATAACCACAGCTCATCAATAAGGCTCTTTCTTTCACGTTGTGTTGTAGACAATAATTCCTCAGTACCAGCAATGAGTGGATTTAGACACAGTTCTGTAAAGTATTAGGCAGCTCCCTGGAGACACTGAGCATCCTCAGCTTTCATTGATCTGAATGGAAGGAGAAAGCATTGTGTGTCCTGCAGGCTCAGGACCACAGTGAGGCTTTGCTGGTGGAGCAGACCGTCTAAAATCTAGTGTCAAAAGTAGAATTGTCTGATGTGATATAATTTGTTTAAAAGTACTAGTTGTCACTGTATGTATCTGCATTTGCATTTCCCTGTATCAGATAGAAAAGTAAGCTCTATCTACATGAGTTAAAGGCAGCTTGTTCCACAGTAAAATGAGGTATGTACATACACTTTCCACTATTAGAAAATGGAAATTATAAAGAAAAATTGAGTCGAGGTGTCTTAGCTCAGAGCAGAAATTATCCCATCTCCCCAATGTACTTAAAATTCAGCGTTCTCTTTGCTTTATGGAAAGATTACATTTTAATTTAATGTAGAGTCAATACTGATTCCTACAATACTTTTTCAGTGAAGTGGTGGGATAGAGTTACGTGCATCTGTTGGAAGCAAGAGGCCTTCCAAGGACCAACGGGCCTGGAGAATCCAGCTCACTCTTTCTGCCACCATCTCAAAACTATGGGGAACAATTAATTTCCCCAAATAATTTTTTCAAGTTCTAGGTTGGTTTGCCTTTTTTTTTTTAAACTCTGTTTCCAAAACTCCTGGACAGCTCTACTTAGAACGTCCATCACAGACTCATCACAGACATCACAGACAGCAGCGTGTGTGCTGCTGCCCATGAGCTGGGAACACAAGATGGCGGTCCCCTGCCCAGGCAGCCGCACCACCCAACTGCTGTAGCTGGCAGCAGGCCTCTCTCTGCCATTTTACTCTTTTTTTTTTTTTTTAATTTTTATTCCCCCCCCAACCCCCTTCCTTTCCCTTTCTAAAGCGTCTTCCATTACGGTTTTTGTAATTCCCGCCACACCTCACTGACCGAAATCCCCCCTTCCTCACAAACAACACTACGTGAGAGCCGCTTCCTGACGGGAGGGGGGGGAGGAGGGTGGCTCCGAGAGCTCCCAAGCCTACGCTGAAGGGGACAAACACCCGCCTCGGCGTTGCGGGATGGCGACGGCCACTGCCGCGGTGGTTTCTAAAATGGGGCAGAAGCGGCGTTCCCGAGGAGCCGGCGGCAGCGAGAACAAGGCGGAGAGCCGGGCCGCGGCGGTGGGATCGGCGGGGCGGGGCGGCGTTGCTGACAGGGAGGGCGGTCATGAGGGGAAGGGCGAGGGGACCGGGAGGGCTCGGGGAGCAGACGGGAAAATGAAAGATGTGAGAAAAACGGTGGTTTCACGGTAAATAAGTAGGAAAGAATTTTGGTAAGTCAGAATGCCTAAACGTACCGTAGGATTGAAGGCAGAATTTATCTTATGCTAATGGCCAGCAATAGCTAATATTAAAGAAATGAAATTGGGTATAAAACCCACCTGTGTCTGGAAAGTAAGCCTCAAAATAATGTAAAAAAGCTTGGTTTTTTTTCTCAGCGGAGAAGGAAATCTTTCCATAACTTATAAAAAATGCTACTGTAAATTGTCTGTTAAAGCACAGTTTAAAACAGCCCATTTCTCTCTCCAGCCCTGTTCCCAGCAGCCAGCACAGTGTGTCCCTGTGGCCCGATGTGGCAAGCAGTCCCAGCTCTCGCTAAAGCCTGGTCAACAGGAACAAGTTTTAAGAAAATTTCATGGCAGGAATAGGCTATTTTCACAATCAAATATGGGAAACTTTGAGCAGTGCATCCAAAGTCGTATGGCAAGTCCAGCTACACCACAGATTTTCCTCGGGGGTTGCCACTTGCAGTGGGAAAAGACATGCCTGTGGGGTACGGCCATTTGGGTGCCCATCCTTCCCCCCACCCCTGGAGCACAACCACCCTTCACACCTGCAGTATGCACGCAACTTTAGGCCTCCCAGTAGCAGGCACTTGCTATGAAATAGTTGCATGTTACTGCCATGGGGCTAGGTTTTCTCCAAACAGTGTGAAGACAGCTCTGCAGCAGGTTAAAACTCCCCAGGATAGTTCACCAAGGACACCGCTCTTGAAGTGAATTGGCCTAAAAGGAGCTTTGTGCTGCTACAGCTATTTTAGGTACCTAAGTATCCAGTTTGAAAGCTTGATAACTTCACTGTGTGACAGGTGTATTGCAGGTTTCTTCCCTGTAGTGAGTTTACAGTCTGGACTGATACACGTCAAAAGTAGTTGAGAACAAATGGGAAGAATCTTGTGTCCTGTGAATTGGCTTTATTTCTATTTGCTTAGAGGAGTATTTTCTGTTCTGTCCTTCTATAGGTAGTGTGTCTCAGGTGATGGAGGGAAGAGAGGAAAGGAGTGCTTACTGAGCCTCTCTGTTATTCACAGTAGTGATTTTTTTATGATTTTTTGAAAACATTGACGTTATAATCGCAAACTGTCTTCTGTGTTTTAACAGAAGGGTAATCCTTTGCATACAATCATATTTGTGTAAGAAATGCCTTATAGACAGGTATTGCCTGGATTTTAGTAATACATTGTCATTATAATTTCAATTTTGGCAGGAAAACATATAAAGAAATGGGTTTACTTTACGGGACTATCACTCCTGAAACCTTTGTACTTGATTCCCTTTTCTCTCAGAGTGGCAAAGATCTGAAGAGATTATACTAAAGATAACTTCCATAAAATGGGTATTAAGGAAGAATAGAATCAAGCTCATTGTCTTGGGAGAAGGAGGAATAATATTTGGCTAGTGTTCGGTTCCTTTATTGTTTGACAGAGAGAGTTACACAGCTTGGCACTTTTTGGAGTGATGTAAGAGCCTTTGGTTAGTCTGACCTGTATAAATCTTCTATTTTGTACAAGGCAGTGGCCTTGAAATAACTGCAGAAGTATTCATGTGATACTTGCTGGCCCTTAGAGAAGGTATCCAATGGGAGGCAGAGGCAGGTTGTCTGGCACAACAAAACAGATGCTAGAGTTAAATGGCATTCCCAAAGGGAGTTGATAAAGTTCTAGCGTAATAAGAGAGCAAACACACTTGATTTTTCAGAAAATGTTGTCATGTTAAAAAAGCACATAATTTTTTTCCACTTCAGATTATGAAAATTACTGGTTCTTGATAGGTGTCCAAAAATGTCTGTTTTAATAACATTGGTTTCACCCCAGTAGGAATATAATCCCTGTAAATAAAAACTTCTTGTTTTCAGAATCTTGCATATAACCAAATTAATCGCAAGTTTGAAACGTATTAATATTCATCAGAAATTAGGAGAGTTACAGCACAGTATGTTTTTACATCCCCTGTATCAAGTATTTAATGTGTTTAAAAGAAATGCTCATATTCCCTCAATCCCAAGAGAAGTCCACACATTAGCAAACAGAAAATCACACCAAAAATATCCAAGGAATAAAACTGAACTTTTCTTTGTGGGATCCATAGAAAGCATTATTATTTGGACCAGCTAGCAGATCTCTCTGGAACTTCTAATGCTGCATTCTCACTCCTCAGCAAAACGGAAATTGCCTTCCCCTAAGTCACTAATGACTTCTCTTGGTTTACCTATAAAGTGTCTTCTCCATGCTTATCTCATCTCCTTCACCTTTCTATAAATACTAGACTGCTTTCTGATGTAAAAGTTACTTGGGCACAATAGCGTCCACACAACATGCTGTATTCAAGCAACACGCTAACTGTGAATTACAGTGCCATGTTTCCGTTTTTTATCAACACCTTTCTTAATATTATTGTTTATGAACAGTTTAAACAGCTTTTCTGGTACTCAGTCTCCATTGCTGCTTTTCTGTCTCAGTCCTCTTTTTCTCTCAGAGGATCATATTTGGAAAGTCTGCTGTGTTTTTCCTCCTTTTTTTCCATTGCTGCACGTACCCTGCACAGTCAGGAAGCTCTACACCAGTTCATGGGTCTTACAATTCGTATGAATAAAGCTAACAGAGTTCTAGCTTTAAATGTCAGATCGTAAAGCAAAACACTGGCAATTAATAGAGTGGAGGCCCGCAAGAAAAGGGAATTTGTAACATCCAAAGGGAATTAATTTATCAGATATGTCTAACCTTGCATTTCTGAGAATGTCATGAGAATAAAGCTCATCTAAACTAGAATTTGAACAAAAGTTGACAATCAATCGAATTAAGTGGCACAGATTCAAAGAGAAGATCTTATCCTTTGATTGTCCCCGAAAAGCTTTCAACATTCATGATGATAAGGACTTGTTAGGAACTCAGAATCTAAATCTCTGTACTCCTGTGTTATATTTGGCCCCTTTCTCTAAAATCTATTGACTTAAAATACCAAAAAGTGACAACTTGGGAATAGTTTTGTATTCAGCATCTATTTCTGTTGCTTAGGTCTGTCTTTACTGAAAGCTGACGTGAGCACTACAGGCTTAGACCTCATAGACTTAGAAGAAGACAAGGTTCTGTGAGATCTTTCAGTAGTAGCAGTGTAATTAATGCAGAGGCAAGTCCGGACACTACAGATAGGAGTTGCACCCTGTTTAATACTTTGGGATTTAGAGCTAAATATTAACTACTTTCTATTTTGTGTCTTTTCTAGAGTTAATGATAGGGATTGTCTGTTTTGATGAAATACCATTATCAACCTGTTCAGTGTGGTGTGGTGGTTTGGTGTTTTTTTTAAAAAAAAAAAAAGCTTTTTCTTCATATTAATTTTGATTATGGTTTCTCATATAGCTATGAAGTCTAATATTTACAAGGAATGCTTTTTCATACGCAGGACAGCAAATGTCAGATTGACTTAAGGGTTGTTCTTTACTAAATTTCCTTTGTGTTCTCCTTTAAGTGAGATAGATGTGAGTTGTTTCAAATGGTATTAGATCTTCACAAATCATATTCCACCTTTTTTCCTTGTCAAAAGTAACATGCTTCCCACTTCTCAATGGGAAATTTACCCTTTTGAGTTACACTTTACCTTTGAGAAAGCGCACTTCTAACAAGAAAAAAGTGCAGGTAGGGCTGCAATATGCAATGCAGGAGTGAAAAGTGGGAGTTTTAGGATAGACTTACCTTTTTGTGCAAAGTATATGGCTAGTATTTACATCTCTTTAAATCAGTGCAGGAACGTTTGCTAATACCTTTGATTTACCATAAAATATCTCCAGGTATTTTGTCTAGCTAGCTAGTCATGCTGGAATGTATGTTGGCCATACATTGTCCTTAAGCCATCTACAGTTGCTCGTTTGATAACCAAATTACCATCTTTTTGTTCAATCTCAAAATCTTGCTGAATTTGGAAAGTCTGTAGTTTATTTCACCATCTAGAAACACATGATATGACACATTGCTTTCCAAGTGCATGAATGTATTCATTGCAGACAGCAAGTACTGATCAGAAGTGATGCTATATTGTATATTAGGTGCCGGAGGACCAGACACGAGCATGATTTCCCTCTTATTGATGCTATAGGTAAAAGAAGGCACTGTGTACATAACTTCAGGGGTTGAATTCCAAGGATCATTTCACAGTCCTTGTTGTGGGAGTGGATGGAACATAATTTTAGTATGTGAAAAGAAGAAGGTGCTTGAGAGAATCTCAATCATTATGGGGAGAACTGTAAATTTGGAGAAAACCCCAGGGGGTGGCTAGGTTATACTAATGGCCTTGGCGTATTTGACTGTCAGAGGAAAGGAATGTTAGAAATGTTTCACATGAGTGTTTGCACATTTGCTTCTGCTTGTTAATGCAGATAGTAATGCCTTCCTATTTCAGAGGGTTTTCTAAGGAGGCTCTGACTTGCTAGTGATAGTATAATTCTCTGATCACAAAATATACTAATATATATGAAAATTTTAGGTGAAATTCAGGCACCCGAATTGTCAAAGGGGCAATTGTTCTTTATTTTTTCAGTGTGGCCATGATTTTGCTCACACTTTATTAGGAAGAAAATAGTTTCAGAAGAAACATACAGAATATGATGAAAGCTAAGACATTATACCTTTATATAAAATAATCCTCTATTTTCCAAATGAGAAAGATGGAGCTTTGCATCACACATTGATTTACAGGTACTTTAACTGTAGCCTGATCACCCTAGTAAATTTTGCAGAAAAATTGATAGAAATTTGTAGATCAGTTATTTATGAATAAAAAGCATAGAACGTTATTCTTTAAAATGTGAATCTTGTTTATGTTTTTCCCCTTGAGATTGCAAAGAATAGCATGTTGAGTCAAGTGGAAAAGATCACTATTTTTTTTGTTTCCTGGAAAATTCTAGTAGTTATTAATTGGTAAAATCATAAGGGCATTAGTGTCTAAGTATTTGAGCTAAATAAAGTTATGGAAACTGCAGAGTTCATTTAGGAACTGATTTTCAATGTTGCAGAACTGCAATAAATAGCTTTACATGTAATGTTTTTAATGAGGAGAGTTAAGTATGGCTTTTTCATTTAAGTTTATGGACATACAGTTTTACCTATGGGCATGCAGTTTTAATGAACACATCAGTTAACTCTGGATATCTACAATGATTTCTTTTTTTAAAACATGTACAAGTGGTCAACAAATGAAATACCAATTTCATAAATTAAAATGAAGGTGCTCTGTAGACTTATCAAGCACTCATTAAATTTAGGATAATTCCTCTGTAGTCTTTGGAGAGTGTTCAGAATGATCACTATTTCTCAAATGACCGTTTTGATTAACAAAGAAATAAAATTAAGTTCAATGTTTAGACAGTTATTGCAAAGGGATTTCAGCTACTAATGTCTGTGACTGGGCTGGAAAAAACCCAGGGTTTTAAAAAGATTTTCTGATGTTTTTTCTCACCTAGTTGATATCCTTAAGGGCTAGATATAAAATAGAATTTATGTGAAAAGTAGAGGTCAGAATTATAAACCTTAACACCACAACTTAGTTGCTACTTAACATGCTACCTACCCTTTTTTCTTAAAATCTCCCCATGTAGAGTTATCTCTGGGCAAATGATCTAATTACATGAATTATGTACATACTATTATCTGGCTACCCTTAATACTAATAGCAATCTTTTAAAAGAAAAGTGCCAGTCTGTTCAGCTCTTCAAAAGAGAGGGCATGGATACCACTTTTCAACTGTTGCTGCTGTTGCCAAGCAGACACAAGTGTCCTAATGTAGCTCTTAGTAAAATATCTAATAGGTCAAATTTAAGATTCATTACTGTCTTCAGTAAAGTGACTTCTTGTAAGAGGAAGCTCTCATCTCTGAAGCTTTGTCTCCATTTTGAAGGGTCTCTGCTCTCTTGTGTGTTGCATAGGATGCCTGTGTGCCGAATGGATATGGGCTTATCCTAGAGGGTAGGAAGTCTGAAGCTTTGGTGTCTCTGTGCTCTGGCTCTAGAAGCCAACCGTAACTAACATTATTAAATGTATTAAACTTGGTAAGCTTTTTAAACAAAGATGTATAGATATTTCTGTTCAGCTCTAATCAAATGACCTCTTAGATAGGTTCCATAATGAAGGGTCTGAAAAGCTGAGTCTGCTTTGTAATGTATTATTCCAATTTTGCTTGTTAACAGAGATATCTTTATTTAACTTTTCTCATTGACTAGTCACATTTACCATGAAAAATTTTGATCGTTATCTAGCAGCCCAGTCCCAAAGCCAAATAAATAACATGGTTCAATTTGGCTTGTAGCACTTAGAATTGAATATACTTGAATGCAAATGTCTGATCTGAAAAGCAGCATGGTCCTGTGTATTTGTTTAGAACCCAAAGCAAACAGAGAAAAAATAATAGCCAGTCACCTAATGGTTTTCTTAGCTCTGGTGGAGAAAGAAAGGCTATGATTATATCCCCACTTACAGTGAATTGTAGTAATAAATCCTGCTTGATTGCTGTGTCATCATGTCTAATAGTGGGATAGTTTTGTGTGACCATCACAACAGATGTATTTCCTCCAGTTAGTTATAAAAATAAGACAATACAAGTCAGTTCAGGAGGAAATGTTTTGTATGGGATGAACACAGGCATGCTTGTGGGAATAATCAGAAAAGGCTTTCAAAACTGGAATAATTCACGACAAAAAGGTGATAGAGTAGTTCCTTCATTTTAATTAGTAGGTAAAAGCTATATAGCGACAAGACGTAATTTTGTATATCTGAGTTGGCTATGGTTTTTTCCTTTCCTTTCCCCAGACCTTTCCATTGAATACTGTGTATCATTTTATATGTTCTTATCTCTCTGATACTGCCATCAGGTGCAAAATCCCTCAGTATATTCCACAGAAAGACTTTAATATTTCTTAAACCAATTAGGATTTTGTTCTTGAGGCATTTGTGCTGTATTCCAAGGAGCAGAGCAGTAACGTACTACTCAGTTTGACTGCAAGTATTGTCTGGCACTAGCAATTTAACTAGACTTCTTTTTCAGTCAAAACATAAAGAAGTACTTTTTTGCTGGATAGATAATATATATATTTAATATTTTTGGTTTTATGTTGAGTTGGCTCCGATTTACTTCATTAACATGACAACTTATGATTCATGATGAGGTGAAAACAGGTTTGGCAAGCTAAATAGTTCCTGTTAAGTGCACTTTGTGCTCTTCCTTTCCCTTAGTCTCATGCCTGGCTATGTTTTTTCCTTGAGAGTGTCACTACTGTTGCATGAACATGTAAACTATGATTAAAGATATGCTTTCTGCTCATGTATCAGAGCCATGACAGGACCCCTCTGCTAGATCTTGCTGAGGTAACTGCCCCAGTTCACCTAAGATGTTATTAACTCTCGATACCCGCCACTTCTTGGTAGCAACTACCTCCCTAATAAAGATTGCAAAACAAATCATGTGCCTCACATGTCACTCATGGGCCTGATATTCCAGTGCAAAATCACCTATATCAGCACTTTAAGCTAATATGCCAGGCTGTGACTTGGGACTGCTGAGTTGTGGACAGACATCCTGTTCAGGAGTCCTGCATAGATTTCATGGGGGACTGCCATTTAAGCCCCCAGAAATACCACTTATGTGAACTATCAGCAAAGTAAATAATACCAGTTGATATGACCACTTGATAGTAAGAAACACTATTGAAATTTTTAGTATGGCTAGAAAAAAGCAGGAAATAAATGAAAATTAAGTAGAAAATTATCAGTTTCAAATTACTGATTTTTGAGAAAGAGGCTGTTTGTTAATGCAATGCAAAATAAAGGAAATCATTTGTTAAAAATATTTGTTATAAATTGTTCAGTGCAGTTTCCTCATTGTAATTTGTGGACCCAAATCTTACTTCTAGTAAAATGAGTCATTGCGTGCTCTACTGTTTTCTTGGAAGAAAAATCAGACTTGATGATCACAGTTCTGTTCTAACTGTGTCTTGACATATCATGAGGTAATGCTAAATCAGTCACGAGTTTGAGGTTGTTGTACCTGGACGTTTTCCTTATAATGCACTCCCCAAAAGACAGAAAGGCTTTTAAACTTAGTGTGTTTTAATAGAGATGATACAAAACAATTAGCTCAGAATGTACAAAGAATGTGAACTGTTCTCCCCATAACTGCTGTGTCTTTCCAAGTGAGTCCTTCGTTCCAGGTTTGAGTTCCATCAACTTGGTGACTTTCTGAGTTGTGGCAAACTCTGCTTCATCTTCTCTGGTCTTTGGTAAGGTATTTCCATCACTTTTAAGGCTTGAATGCTACTTGCAGGCTTCCTGGCCCTGCTGTGACTGTCTCCTTTTATTCCTTTGCCAACCCTCTGTGGAAGACTATGGATTGATCTCACTCAGGAGTCTCCATGTCTTTCTAGGGAACTGCCCTGACCCAGTTGTGTTTAAAGAAATGTGACATACAAACTGAGAGCATGCAAAATCAATTAGAGTCTATGCTTTTAATTCTGTGATAATTTCACTTTTAGTACGTCACCAATAAAATTGATGTTTTCTTTATTCTACTTGGAGTTAAAAATGAAAATTTCA
Organism: Haliaeetus leucocephalus; assembly: GCF_000737465.1. Lineage (NCBI taxonomy): Eukaryota > Metazoa > Chordata > Aves > Accipitriformes > Accipitridae > Haliaeetus > Haliaeetus leucocephalus. Next base: position 6,938,427 of record NW_010972698.1, on the reverse strand, counting down.
GATAGAAGTGATATTGGCTTGTCAGAAAGTATGTGATATTTTGATACTTCCCAGCATGCCAAGTTTCAGAAGGGGTCTTTGGATAGATCAAATGATTCCTTCTTTCTCAAAGAGATTTTTAAAAAATAGAATTGCTACCCTTCAGATATTTTTCCAAAATTGTTCCCTATTCTTTCTGTCTTCCTAACAAATTTTAATCTCTTTCAAGGTATTCATCTCATTTGGTCTCCCCTAGGATATTGAAACATTCCCTCTCAATTTGATGTGAGGAAGCACCTAAATCACTAGCTATTGCAAGCCTGCCAAGTCTAATTTAATTTTTGTTCTGTTTAATTTATTAATTCCCAAGATGAAAACCATAATACAAAGAACTAGCCAGGGCTGCAGTTAAGTAATAGAGAACCAGAACTGAAAGAAAAACAGTAGGAGCTCTTCTTATATTGTGATGAGACAAATCATTTCATCTATTTTCTGACATAAAAGACAAGAAAGGAAAAGCAGTCTCTAACAAATAACACAAAGAGGAGAAAGAGCAGAATGGAGTGAAAATTTTCCACATGTCAGAGGAAATGAAATAGTGGACTTTAAAGGAAGCAGCACCCATTTTGCTCAGTAGAGCCTTCTCAAAGCTGTCATGTTAGGAAAAATGGAAAAGCTCAGAAATGCATTTTAAACCTGTTTGTGTTAAAGTTTGGATTTCTTAGACTGTTGGCAGTAGGTGTCTTCTTTTCTTAATATTCATTATTCATGTAGCCTCACAACGCATTTCAATTTATAAATGAAGAGGTATACAAGCTCTTCTCTGCTGTATTAAATAGATGAAATATATTGCTGCCTTTGAGCTCGTAATGCCATAGCTGTGGCTTGAAAATTATTTGCCTGCTACAGCTGATAGACATACGAGTTGCAAATAAGTTTTATTTTGATGAATATACAGATGAACAGAATTCTTCCATATGTCTTCATATTTTACTGGATTGTAACACACTTTCTTACATTATTCTGAAATAGTAGGCCTCTTCTTCAAATCTCAAACAAATCAGTCAAATAGAAATAAGTTTCATTTTCTCTCATCATTTTCCACTTAAAGTAATGTGTATGGGCCTAATACTGTTAGTTACTGAGAGATTCAGATCACACTAGGCTGGACCTTCAGGTTCTTAATCTTTGTTCAAGGCAGGTCCCACTGACTTCAATGCAAAACCTGCACGAGCCAGGCCTGAGGTAAAACTGAACTCCCGATCCTGTTTCACTGAAAGCAGTACAAAGTTTTTTGTCATTCATCTCAGTGGGAGCTGAAGCACGACTAAATTGTAACCTTAGAATTTTACCTATTAACATCAATGGGATTGGAAGGTACAGCAACTTGTGATATCTGTTATTAAAAAATAGAGCCAAAACTAGTAAGTCATTTCTCAGTGTGGAGAGTTTCATTTTAAAGGGGCAAACTCTTCCTGGACCTGAGCTGCTGCAACTCACATGCTGAGAGATCCCTACGTGAGTAAGGATAGCTCAAAAGATGAAAGGTTGAAGGATTGAATTCCTAAACCATTAACAGGAGTTTTATTTATATATTTAGGTCTCCATTTCCTAACAGTCTGATAATGAATTCTAATGGTGGAAAAAAAAGTGGATGCAGACTTTTAAATATGTTCAGTTCTTGGCAATTCCTGTTGCCTTTGAGCAAGGGGACACAGAGCATCTTCCTGAACCCTGAGTTTTGCATAGTTAGGTTTATGTAACCTTCTCCATGAGACACATTCTGAGAGCTGCTGCAGTCATTCTGAGTACTGGGCTAGGTCCTATTTAGCCTTTTCTCCTACTAATTTGCATGGGTGTTTGGTAACATAAGGAACAGATTTCTTGTATTAACCCAAAGACTTCAGTGAGAATAATAGATTAGAAGAGAGCTGGAGCAAATTGTGTGCTATCAGAATAGGCATAAGAAGTTATGCTGTTTCATGATGAGTTTATGCCAATCTAAGGTTGTGCTGGATATTTTTTTCTAGCTGTGTTCTTGCTGCCTACATGAGCAATTGTGAGGTTACATATTGAGTCAGGTTGACTTGTTGAGCCATATGGGCCCCGACCCTACTAAAAATGTGATTAATTTTCATCCACTTTTCATCCACAGACTTTCTTCTCTCATTGGGCAAATACTTGTTAAGAGAGAGGTGTCAGAGACATGGTATGTTGGTCGACTCTTTTTCTGCTACTTGAAAAAGAACAAACATAGACAGACTTTCCAATCCATCGATTGAATTTTCACTGTCTGTCGCTTCCCTACAAAAACCAGCAGAACATATAGTGATCTTTAACTCTGCCCAAACATAAGCTTCTGAATACACATTTAATTTCGTTATCTTTCCATGGCTGAATTTGTACAATACTTGTATGTCCCTGGGCACACTGCATGGAAGTGCAGAGCAACTGTACATTGCATTCATACTCACTATGAATCCAGTGGCCTACACCCTGCATATGGACATGAGATTATTATGTAGAGGTACTCAAACTTGTTATAGCTTGCTTTATTCAGAAATGTAAGTCCAATGCTTCAGATCTGATGAATGTCCATGAAATGACTCAGTACAGTCTGTGGGCTGCTTAGTTTCAAACTGGGGTGCTGGGGCACAGCCAGAGTTATATTCAAGTCCTGAACAGGTGAATATTCAGTGAACCCTTGAACACACAATAACATTGCTTTCATAAATACCACCCTTTGTCATGTGGGTTTATTCCCATGAGCGGAATTGCCTGCGTTCAAGTGGTTGCAAGATGTGAGTCTTTAAATAGGACAATTTTCTATGAGAGTATGCAGTTGTGATTAATGACTACTTAGAGATCTTTTATGGTTCTTCTAAAGATATCTGTTAGGCAAGGTCAGACTTGCTTATCATTTCAGTGCAAAATATGAATTCTGAAATGCTAAAAGATTCCTGAAAGTGGATGGAACAGAAATATACATATTGCAAGAGGTAATGAAATAATAATAATAAAAGACTGTAGTTAATTGTTTATTTTAAGCTCAGCAAATTAGGGATTTTGAGACATTATTTTGAGAAAACTGAAACTGTGTTTAGTTTTAAGCTACTTCAAATAGCCCTGAATCTCTGAGCTTGCTAGGCCATGCTGCTTTTGAACCCTGAGACTACTAAGCATTGCTGCTGGTAGACTGTTGCAGAACTGAATATATGCGAGTGCTTGAACTGCTAAGTGAACTTTCTAGACAGGAGGCAAGCTTCTGTTGGAATTCATAAAAATAATTGCATTCCTATAGAAATTTCCACTGCATTAAAACAATGCTGACTTTCAGTTCTGATTTTGAGATTGCTGAAATGACACCACTGCTAGCTGAAGTCACTATGGTATGCATAAGTCTTGCTCCTGAGCCACACTGGGATCTGGTTTTAACACCTTTTTCTTTACATGGTGTGATTGTACCATTTCAACCAGAGTAATACTTATTTCCCACTCAGAACGAGTTACATGGTTTCCCTGAATTAGAAGTGGAAGTGACACTGTCATCTCACAAGTGCACTTTGTTCAGTTATAATTAGGGGATTGTAAAGTAGGTGGTATTATTCTATGTGTAAGATTTAAGATTTCAGTGGAGAGAGTTGCAAGGCTGTTCAATAAGGTGCGATAGAGAGTGCATTTTATAGTAAAATTCTGATTATAATAGCTTTCATGAGTATGTTTTGTAAACGTTAATGACTTTTTAAATGCATTTTCCAAACAGTTTTACAGAAATATTATAAAAGTTTTAGCCTATTTTTTTTATTACCAAACCCACAGTTATAAGTGGGTTTTTTTCTGTGTATCAGATGACAGATTTTCTACCTTGTTGTAAAATACAAAAGCAATTGTTGTCAAATCACATGATTCGGTTAGCAATGGTTGCATTCAGAATTGTTACTGTCCATATTTGTGTATGGTATTCAGCCTCAAGGCGAATATTGAACAGAAATATGTGGGTTCTGATGATGAGTTTTTATGATTCAGAAAACAATGTCAGAGTTATCTATAAGGACATAACTCTTTACTGCAGCATGAGTGAAATCTGTTGAGCTAGAGTACAAGTCACATCTTTGATTCTAAAAATCATTTGCATCTCAAAAAAAAAAAAAAAGAGGCCAAGGGTGGAACTGGTAAGGGTGCTAATTTATTCGTGGTGATGAAGAGGAAGTTAAAACATAAATAGATATGAATGTGACGTTCCCTTGCAGTGCCATTTTGGATTGATTAGAGGAAGTTAAGGATCTCTGTGTATTTTCTGTTTGTGTGGGTTTTTTTTAAATGAACGTTTTATTCTAAAGCTGTTGGTTTATGTTGTTATACAGCCTTTCTAGCAGCCTTTAAAAATATGAGGTTTTATTATTTACAGATGGTTTCTATAAATGGAAGAGTTGAAGCAACAAAGTAAACTGCTAAACCTCATTCATAACACTGTGAAGAAAAATAATTAGCTGTTAGTTAGAAGACAGAACAAGATTAATTAGTTTGTGAAGTCATGATTTTGAGGAACAAATTACCATGGAGAGTGAGTTTGCAACCATTCAGTTCAGGAAGACACAGCTTATATACTGTGCCTGTGAAACCTAGTAAATAAATGTGTCGCTTTAGGTATCTCAAAACATGCAGAGAACTCAATGACCCATAGTCAGCACAGATATCATCTGTCTGCTGTGAAGTGATTCTGCTTTCAAAGGCACAATACAAGTCTTGTTAAGAGCTTATGTTTGCATCAGAATTGTGTAAGGGCATGTGCAGAGGGTGGAGAATTTTGTTGGAGCTCATGGCTGGTGTAGCACAGATTTTTGCAATGAATCTCTTCATCAGGGCTAGGAATTTCTACTGCTATATCAAAGTGAACAAAAATAGTACTTATCCTTCACCAGAAAGATTAGAAAGTGTCTGATGTAACTTATTTCAGACTGAATGAATATAAAAAAATGAAGCTAGTTTTTATACAAGACCTTTTATGCAAAATTGTTTATCAGCAATAAAATAAACATGAACTAAAGGACTCCAGGAGTAAAGAACGATTCTAAGATGTAGAATTTTAGCTAGGCCATGCTATCCTGACTAGATGAGCTAATATTATGACACAGCTAATCCAGGGCACAGGCTGAGCTGGGTTTATTGAACTCTAGATGGCTGGCATTTGTTTAGTCAGATTGCTTCCTTTTTTACTCATTTGAAAAAATAGATCTTTAGCTTGGCCTGTATTTAAAAGAAAAACACTGATTTTTTTTTATTTTTTATTTTTATTTTTTTGTTAAGTTTTTCACAAACATATTTTGGGAGGGAGGGAAGGAGATATTTCCTTCTACATCCAAATACAGAGCTCCTTTGATAGCCACCTCTCAATTTAGTTTTTCAAAATGATATTGATTTTCTCTGTGTGCCAGGTTTCTTGCCGGTTATCACTTCAGATACTGACGTCCCTTGGTAGAGATAGAGAACATGAAGTAATGTCAGGAACAGGAAGAGGCAAAGGCAGTAACAAAGGTATCCTGAAACAAGGGGTTCCTTTGATAGGACAAGCTAAATACCTGAAACAAAAATCTAACATATCTTCTCTTTATTTTTAACAAGTCCCTTGATAAATAATGGGGAAGCTTAAGAGTGAAATCTCCAAATGTCAGCTTGTCTGAAATAGCATCCTGAACACTTCATCACTTTTAAAAATAAAATAGTCCCTGCAGGATAAGTAAAAGAAAGCTCTCCATCACCAGTGGTTTGCCCTCTAAGAAGTAAAGAGCTAACCTAGTTAAAGATAAGTATACATTAAACGGTATGTTTGCTAATGTAACCCATTCATGGCAGTGTGTGGCAATCACCTGTCAGTGAAGGAGGGGTAACCCCTAATAACTGAGTCTTGATTCTTCAGCTGTAGACGTTGCACTTCTTTTCAGATATGGAGGCTCTTCACTTCCTTCTTGATAAAGGTGGCTATGTGCACTCTGTTTAGAGGGAGAGACTGTCAGACAGGACTAGTAAAAAAGGCTATGGTAATACAGGGGTTAAAGGCACTAAAATATTACATCGGTAGTTCCCGTGATGAAGAAAGACCCATGAGAACATCAGATTCTTTGAAAACTTTTTTTGTGACCATTCTCAAAATGATAAATAAACCCAAAGGAAAGAGCAACAAAAATAGTAGGGATTAATTTTTTGTACTGTACACAGTTCAGTCTTTTGAGTAGTATTTGTCACAAAGCAATATAAAGGTCCTTCCTGGCCCTTCATTTGGTTTCCTGTGCTACTGCAGCACTAGATGCTGGGCTGGCCCAGCTAGAGCCTGACTAGAAAATAGGTGCTTTTTTGTCATTCATCACTTCCACAGCCCAAGTAGAAGCAGGGCTAACTCAGCTCTATGTGTATCTATTCATGTAGATGCAGTGAAAGTCCTGTTTTCAAGATGGATTTAGTCTTCTAAATCCCTTAACTTTAAATAAAGCACATTTCCCCAAGTATACGTGTCACCTTTGCTGATTAGACTTGCACTCCCAAGTCACTTGAAGTATTTAGTCCTAGTGTCTGTAAATTTGGCAATACTGATGTATATTTTAGCAGGAGAAATAATAAAAGCAAGTTTGCAGACATGTTTTTATGCTAAGCTCCCCTCCCCACATCTACTACCAGGGATTTATAGAAATTATCTTCACAATAATCTACCTTTTGCGGCCTAAAGGAGTTAATCCAAGAGGTGAGAATTTAGACCAGAATCCAGGCAATTAGTTCCTTTGTGGATTTTCTGATGGTTGCACATCTGTAAGAAAGCTGGATGAGACAATCACGTAATATTAAATAGACTCTGTATTTGGTAAGAACAGTCAGAAGGTAATGACTTTCTTTGAAGTGTCCAGCTTGAAGGAAGCTTTGATACTTAATGTGTCATGTCATTTATTAAGGTGATAAAGCTGATGTTAGTAATTGGCTAAGTCCTGTTTGAAGTTCTATGCTTGTTTAAGGTATCAGCCAACAGCTAAATGGATGTGCTGCTTTCCTCTTTCACTGTACGTGACCTTACGTACAAAAAGGTTAGCCTGGATATGTCTGAAACTTCTTTCCAATAACATAAGTGACTGAATGTATTCTACTGTCTTGTACAGCATCACATCTTATGGTGACTATTTTCTTTAATACAGTAAGGATTAATAATCCAAAATACTCTATGTATTTAGTATATTGAAGTTGATTTAAGAACAGTCTTCACGTTGGGGTAATTTTCATTTCCAGTGGGGAAGTAGTCCCCAACCTAGTAAACACCTAAATATGTGATTAAATGCATTTGTGGGTTTTCCAGCTGGCTTTAGTGGGGCTGCTTTTATTTTATAGCTCTGTAAGCATATCTGTGCAGGCTGAATTAATGCAAGCGACCTCTGTTGTGCAGAGTCCTCAGTGATTTCATACTCTGTGTGTGTGTGTTTATGTTTAAACTGTTTCCAGACACCTTGGATTTTACATAGTGAATCTTCTGTGAGAAACACACATCACTAAAACTCCATGAAATTAAAACATAGGCTTATAGGTATGCTAATGTAGTATACGTTGGTTTTTCCTGAATGTTGTTGTTTAGCTTCAGTGTCATTAGTCAAGCACAGCTGATATCTCCGCCTAGATGTGAAAATGAGCATCTCTGCCATTTATGTTGGAAAATAAAGAGAATGGGAAGGGAGAAAGATGTGCTTAAGCATTTATATTGCTAGTGATAAAAGAAGATAGAATGCTTCAATGGTTTCCTGCTCCTTGATGATCTTCCCATGTATGAGTTTTTTCACGTGGTTTCAAGGCAATGATCAGATGGGTAAACACTTAGCAAAGACCAGCAGCAAAATGAATCCTCTTTCATTGTGAGGTAATTAAAAGAAAAGAAGCAACTAGTGGTAGAGTGTATCTGTTTAATCTAGTAATCTAGTTTTCCAGAGGTAACCAGTCGCACAGCTGGGGCACACGGAGAGAGAGTAGTGTAATTAGGACCTGATGCTTGAGAAACAGCTTGGAAATAGGAAGCAGTGGACACATTGAAGTAGAAAGTTCAGTCTATATGTGAAGCACTTGCATTCACCGTGGCAGTTTAACAGTCCACATTCAGCTATGCCCAATGCACAGTGTAGTGCCTAAATTTACTAGAAACCTTTGGTTTGGCCTGGAAGCTCCTGAGGTGTTGTGTTGTATGTGCACCCACACCAGAACCAATGTGAGCAATTTAGTCTTTGAGTCCCTTTGGGGACGTCCTGTCACCTGGGAGAAACTCATGATGGAGTCTGATGTTGCTGTTCTCAGGATTGTTAGTAGGTTGTACATCAATGAATTAGAAGAGGAGGGACCACAACGTGGGATGGCCTCTTCCTACTTAGTGCTGGGACAGTCCTGTTCGTTTCCTTTTGGCACTATGAGTCTGGTATTCATTTGGATTCAGTGTTACAACCTTAACAGAAGTTTTAAGTAAACAGTGTGTGGTTGCCTGCAGCCCCAGAAAATCTCACAGTTTAATGGTTAGGATATTCTTGGTAAGGTAAGAGATAAGGATTTGAATCCCCTTGGGCTATGAGGAAGGATTTGAATTAAGGTCTCTAACTTGTTTTGTGAATGCTCCAGTTATTAGGCTATGATAGAAAAAGTGCCATCACTATAATTTCTTGCAGTCCCTAGGTAGGTGCCCAAGTTCTGGAGATGGGTGAGCATGGAGGGTGGGCATGTGGCTCAAAGATACTCTGTTCTCAGCATACAGGTTTTTCCATGTCTCACCCTGGGGTTATAACCCAGGAGGATATAATTTTGGTCTTTGGATTCTAATCCTGGGATCAATACACTAACATGCAGAGATTATAACATCTATTGTACTGGAGTCTATGGCTTTTTTCTTCTTCCTTACTTTTTTGTTACTAGCCTTTTTCAATAGTTAGTAAAAGGGCCTTGTAGTAGAGAGGTGTGGATCAAAGACAGTGGTGTTTTCAAAAGAAATATTGGCTAATGTATTCATAAACTCATTAGAGGGATGAAATTTGAAATCAGGAGAACGTGCTTGACAGAAGGGCTCTGTTGTTAGAAAGGGTTTGATTTTTGTGAGGCAAAGCAGAAGTTTTAAGTAAGGGAAGATTCTTAGAGCAAACTGAAAGCTGTGGGGATGATTATCATCTCACTGGGGCTTCATGAAGATGACAATTATAGGAAGACATCTGTTAAAAGCATGCACCAGAGACCCTTGTGAGCAAGGAACAGGAGTTTCTGTGCTAGGAAGGTAAGGAGCAACACTGACTAAAATAAATAGCAGGACAGATGTGCCTGAGAGAACCCTGTGAGAAATTATTTTTTTATCTGTCAATTCTTATTTGATATGTTCTAGACATTCCGGTAAAAGTTAACTGTGTAAAACAGGCAAGTAAAGTCACTTCATAGGCAGCCTGAGTTTAACTCTGATTCCTCCAGAAAGAAATAATTGACATGCAGACTAGGAAAAAAGTTGTCGAAGATGCAGGTTGGATCCAAGTGGCTTGTTGAAATGTGGGTATGCAAGCAAGGAAGTTGGGAAAATCATTTCAAATATAGACTGTGGGGAGGGAAAGGGACTACAAATGAGTATTGCTACTAGATATAAAGGACATGAGTCACTGTACGAAGAAAACAGAGGGTGGGATCCACATGCCTACTCTTAAGTCTTTAGTAGGCCCAGCTAGCCTCCCGCTCCTTCTCCAGAAGGGCACAGATCACTAGCTAATCTGGCTTTGGCTTCTTTTAGCGTATGCAGGTTGGGAACTTTGCATCTGGCTCCTCTTATCTTGGTGTGTGGCCAAGCAGCAGCTGGAACTTATCCCATGTTTTTGTCAGTGCTCATCTTTAGATAGAGTCAGAATCCTTTTTCTTCCTCCTGTCAGTGTCTGCAGCAAACTGACTGGGAAATCAAGTTTCTGCTGCATACCATCTTAACGTGGTTTCCATAACACTGTATTTGTATTTCAGTTTGAGGAATTTTATCTAAGGAATACTTTTGCTGAATTGTATTTGCCTCCTTTTGAAACTGTACTTGACCTGTAATATATTAAACAATTATTCTCAAAGGAGGAAAGAAAAATGGTGGAGATTAGACTAAATTAAGTCACATTTTTATCATCTGCACTGCCTTCATCCAGTCGCCTTCTTAGTATTTTATATCCTGTGTCTTTAGTTTCATTGTTTTTATTTTGTTGTTATTGTTACTAGAAAGCCAGAATGGAGAAAGTAGCTATACTTTTTTTTATTTGTTTAACCTGGCAAAGATGTTTAATTTGTTTTATATGATAAATATATGAAAAATAAGAACTACAATCATATTATATTATTTTTCTGGCTCTCTTTACAGAATAATGTCATACAATATTCTAGGTCAACACTATCAGCTCTTATTCTGGAATCACTGGTGTCTACGACACAAGTCTCTTCAACCATTTCAGAAGCTTACTACACTGTTTATTGTTAAGTGAACACTAACCTACAGGACCCCCATAAATATTGAAAGAAATTATGCATCCAGACTGTAATGTCTGAATCTGAATTTTAGAGAAATTATAGCATATTGGGATCCAGAGTTTTTGTTTGGGAATGAGCTCTTGTGGACTCTATAATACACAAATTGCATATTAATGAAGCGTTTTTTAAAAGTTTCATTGAAGAAAGACTAGCAGAAGAAATGGCAGCAAGGGCAAAGTTTTTAAGGTTAGATCCTTAAACTATGGCAGCAAGGGATTAAAAATATCTGAAAATATGAAGAGCTAGTGCACAGATTGTCTAATCACCATGTTTTAGATAAATAAAAACCCAGCATATTGGGTAGAAAGAGATGAGCAATACTGATAGATGAGTTCTGAAGCCATCCTACAGCACACTCTCTGTGGCCAAGGGAAGCTGTTCTTCACCATGCCAAAAAGGGACGTTGGCTATTTTTTATGTCTCAGAGCCCGTGACTGCTGAGATTGGGTTTGTAATAACTTTTCCATATTACTACAATGAATACTTGACTTGTTGAACTCCAGAGTATGTGGCAGTCATGCTCTAGAAACAGGGAGAAAGAGGTCTGTGTGTGTGTTATAGTGTGCAAGGATTCAAATGTGTTTAATAGACCACCCTGTAAAAGCCAGTCATCGCTGAAATGTGAGCCGCTTTGTTGGTCTTCTCTATAATGTCTTTTTTTGTATAAACCTATTTTGCTCATTTTGCAGAAGGGTTTTAGTTTAGTGTGTTTTATCTGCCTGACTACTCTGTGCCCTTGAACATACACTTATTTATCTTTTTATTGTTTGACAGGTGGGTTTTTTCCCTCACAAAAAGTAGTAGCTAAAGCCTTGATACATTGTGTCTTCTGTACAACTACTTAAAAATATTCATGAAGTTTCATATCACTGTTATTTTGCAATTACATAACTGATTTGGAGCATCTGTATGTTTCTCCCCCTGCTTTGTAGTAAAAACAGCAGTGGTATGTTAGCACTGAAAGTTTGAGAGCTTCTGTAGGAAATCTAAAATGAAATTATGAAGTTGCTGTTCTCTAATATATCAGATTTATTTGCTTTTCCTTTTCCCTTGGGAGGTAAGTGGAGAAGGTTCTTTTTCATGGCAGAATTTCTCAGGTGAGCTCAATGGCCTCTCCATCACTTCACATTATGCATAAATCTTTAATCGTCATTGTACATACAATGCTTCAACAAACAGTTATTTCTTGCATCACTCACAGTGTCCCATCTGCTTGGTTTGCCCTTTGAGTCTTCTGGCTTTGACTTCAAATGGGAGAGCAAATAGATACTTCAATGGAAACGTTTAAATCCCAGGAGATTGAAAACATTTTCTTTGATTGGTGTTCCTATATAACTTCTGTAGGGAATATGCACTGACCATGGAGACCTACCCTCTTCAACAGTATGCCAATCAACTCAATGTTTACTCCCCTCTGTGTCTTCCAACATTACTACTTTATGTCCTATTCTATTTCACTAACAACATATTATTCTTCAATTAGTTCAGCTTTGATTTAACTCTTTCCACGTGTCAGTTCTATCTCATCTTTTCCTTTGTGACACCTGCGTACCAGATGAACTTAGAAAGAGATTTTTAACCACAATTTTGTTGTTCAGCAACCACTACAGCATGAGACAGCTGTTCTCTTAGACCTCAACAAGAACATTCCATTCTTGGAGGGCTGCATATTGCAGCCATGGTCTTGTTAGGGAGAAAAAGGTGTTACTGCATTTTTTTTTAATGAGGAAATGACATTTCAGCATGCTTATTTTAATACCCTATTGGTTTGATAGCAGTGGAGTGATCCACTCTTGCACTTGCCATCAGCAAATCCATGAAGTTGCTAATTAAGAGAAGATTTACAGGTAGGGGTAACATCTTTAATTAGACGAAGTATAGTTGGAAAAAAACAGATAAGCTCTCAGGCACTTAAGTAGTTCTTTAGGTCTGAAGCAAAAGCAGGAAACTTCAAAGCAAAATTCAAGTTGGAAGCAAGGGCTCTGACTTAATTAAAGAATGACCTACAAAACACTTTTTAAAGATAAGTCTGGAAACTCAGATTCATGACTTAGTAAATACCAAAAACTATGGACTCATTGGAGATACTGTTTTTCTGGTCCATTATAATCTGCAAGTCCTGTTCCACCCCCAGTGCTCCCATTTATGTCACAGTGTTCCACAAGTTTAAATTACATGTAGCTCTTTCGCCTGGAAGGCAACTACCTCTCACCTCCTTACTGAATCTCTTCAACTCCCCAGTTACACCTTCCTCTTCTCCTGGATAGTCTGATACATGTCTAATGAAACCCTGAGCAATTGTTCTTAATGTCTTAATTACAGTTTGCTTTACAGTTTTCTCCTTTTATTTCAGCTCTGAAAAATGACTTGTGTGCCAAAAATTTTGTCTGCTTTTTCTGAACCTGCTGGTCTGATAAAAAAGTATCACTTCAATCTAAAAATCTAGTTTTGACTATATTTTTGGACCATATATCTGTAATGACCTTCCACCCTTACTCCTCCCTCCCTGCAAAAACAGATGAAGGAAATATAAGGTTAATTTCTTTCAGTATTCTTTACATTATTTGGTGCTCCTTCTTTCTTTAGTAAAGTGGTGCTCAATCATAAGCATTACTGTAGATATTAGATGTTCCTGCACTTTAGTGTAGTATGAACAACTACTGGATTAAATAGTTGTTTCACTTCTTTCTGAAATCAAAGCACATTTGAAGGGTAAAATAAGGGTTTCAGCTTTATGGTATTACTGCATAAATCTATATACCTGTAAATAACAGACTCAATATATTGAGGTCTTCTCCTTATTTGTGATATTCAGTTTCTTTCCATCATGAAGTGATGGAAAAAGAGAGGCAGAAGTGTAATCATATTCATTATGATGAGACACCTGACAGGCATCTACAAGTAGCTTTCAAAATCCTGGGAAATTATTTCTCATTTCTTTGCATAAGCTGTTTTGGTATGGGGTACAGAGCTCCTGATTTGTGTAGCTAAGCATAGTAAAAGCCCATACTGCAGAAATGGATATAGCAGAGAAAACCCATCCCAACATTGTCTTACATGGAAGAGTATACTGATCTGAAACCACGTGAATCAAATCAAAATCTTTTTTCTAATAGAAATGTGATGCAAAGGTGGCTGTTATATTACGAACATGAAATTTCTCCAGGTTAAAAAAAACCAAGAAACCAAGCCCTTGTAAGGGCTGTAAGGGAATGTAAGGCATTTTATTTTAATGGGTTTTTTTATACCTGAAAACACCCACTTAAAGAAAGTAAAAGTGTTTTCCTAAACTGTTTACCAGCAACAGCCAGAAAACAATACTGTGAATTTAGAGTGTGATTTTTTGATAGTGTTATTGACTAACTTTCAAAGAACAGGTCCATTAACCTACTTAGAATGAGACTCTAAATGCATTCATCCCAAGTGCGGTTGGTTCCATTTTTCAGTATCAGTTATGTAAATGATCCAATAGCTGCACTTATTGTGAATAAAATTTACCATCAAATCTTGAGGTATTATGTATCAGGCTACAATTTATTCTTGTAAAAGAACCTGATGTTTTCTCAGATGACTTAGTTCTGGCTCGTGCCTCCTCTATCAAAGTCATTGTTGCATAGTTTAAGTGAATCAACTAAATTTAATGCCATTTTGGGAAATGGGTATTTGGACTAGTCCATCTAGCAGTCAGCTGGAATGATAAGTCTCTCATTGTTTGTTGTTGGGTTTTTTACCACTAACCTTTGGTAACATTAGTAAGGAAAAGAAGTATATTACCAAATACTTGAAACATGTATGTATATCCTTAAATTCTTACTGTTTTCAGGCAGATTAGAAATTAAAATAAGATTTAAAAAAGTAAATAATTTGGCACATAATCTGCAAAATTTCAGTTGAATTATTTTTGATCTGCAGCATTCTACAAAATAGAACAAGGTATAATAGTGTGCATATACATATGTATTCCACTGTGAAGGAACAAGCTTACGTGCCTACAAGAGAGCAAGTTTTTCAGCCAACAATTTCTGTAGATTATTTGTAAAATGAAAATATGTGAAGTTCATCAGCAGTCACTACAAAAGTTAAAAAAGTTGAAATAAATAATGTATTAATAAAACTGGCTGATCTTTAAAACCTCTGATACAACTTACATAAAGTCCAGCAGTCTACCTATCTCTCATTTCTTCCCAAGCTCCCTGAATGGTACTTTCTGACACAACATTCTTACCAAGGTAAAAAATTCTATTAATAATGAATGTCTCCTTACTTTCAAAAACCTAGAGGAATATTTCTCTGTAATCCTTTGTCAGAAGTAGTAACTGTCTAGGAATCAGAAGCAGAGAAGAAAATAGCTTCTGGTGCTGTGAACGTTTTGATGCTTGCCCGATTCTCTAATTGTGATTCAGTGCCTAAGGTTCACCATAAAAATGCATTCTCTGACCGATTTCTAAAGGGGGAAAATCAATTGGTTTAAGGTTTTTATGAAATTCATTTGCTTAACCAAAACCTAAACACAATGGTAATTCAAACATAGCTATTTAGCTTCCAGGGATTTTTTTAAACAATTCAGTTTCCTAGGATTATTGCCAGGTACAGAAAATACAAAGCAGAGCACTTTTTGTATGCAAGTAATAAGGTGTAGCTTATTCTTTTAAAAGACAGCATAAATAATTTCTAAAATACCACTTTAAAGCTAATATGTTGTTACTGAGACAAGGGTGTTGTTGAAATAAGTATGCAGCATTCTGTACTTGGGTTTTTGGTGTTTTTTGGTTTTGGGGGTTTTTTTTAGGAATTAGTGTATCAGTTTGGGGCTACTGATTAGATGCTGAATGAGCTATATTCTTTTTTTCCCTACTCAAAGTTTTTCCTGACCCAAAGTTTCTGTCAAGATGAGCAACTGAGCTGAGCTGTTCTTTAATTCATGTCTCTTTTCGACAAAATGACCGGGATAAATATCTCTCAGGTTTGGGAGGCTTAACTTTTAATATCTATGAAACAGGATGAACAAATGGATATTCTTAAGGAAATTCAGTATAAAATCTTTTATTTATGTGCATTTTTGCATATACTTTGTATGCCATGTAGTTTGCAAAAATTCAGGCTCCTGACTTCTGCAGAGTTTTGGATTTTAATTTGCATGTATCATCTACATATGTGTTAAAATGCCACAGAGGCTGGAATTTTCTTGGGTACTAGAGAAACTGGCATACAAGCATTACCGGCAGGGTGCTCAGATTTAGCCAGTGCTACAGCTTTCAAATATACACAGCTGGTCCTTCTACCAGCATTGTCCTCCTGCTAATGACAGGCCACATGAATACTTCCCCAGCATGCTTGTAAGCAGTTATTTCAGCTGTAGTGATTTCTCTACATGTACTCATGAGCAGTTTGTTGGCATCCTTTCTTTCCATACACTCTGCTGACTTCTGTGGGATGAAAAGTCTAAGGGAATACTGGCTGCAGTGTTAGGAGTTCCTTCGGAAGCAGTAGCCTGCTGTCCTCCATCACACTGATCACATGTATGTTTATTTTTTAAGAGGAAATATGTGACAAAGGTTGTGAATGTTTTGCTGGAGAACATTTAATAATGTTTTATCTTCAATATTATTTATGCAGTTGACACTCTTTTTTTCCTCCTATGAAAGAAAATAAAATTTTTTGTTTTTATCACTGCTTCCCCAAAAATAGGGCTTTTCAATCACATGTATGTATTTGGTTCTTTGGTTGGCTGATTTCTTATATATGACAGAGGCTTGGAAGCATCAAAGTGTTAAGTTCTGAATACAGGTTTCTGGGTGGAGGAGAAAGACCCTATTAATATCCAAACTTATTAACCCCAAAGCTAATTAGTTTTCCTTTTATTAAATGTCAGAAACTTCCCATGGAGATTTGGACAACAGGCTTCATTAGTTCTGCTGCTCACACATCCACTTGTTTACCTCTGGTAACAAAGAAAGGAATCTTCTTCAGGATTGGAAAACACACTTAATAATTTGCAGATAAAACACACAGGAAATTATTTGAACTAATGATGAGAAATTAAGGAGGTTTTTTGTCTCTGTATCAGAGTACTGTCATGTTTAAAGTAATTCAAATTCAGTCAGTTTTGAAATTGGTAGGCTGGTCATGATATTGGTTTGGGTATCTTTATATTAGTAGGCTAAGTAAATAATTGGAGCACAGAAATAATCAAGAGCCCAAGGAAATCTAAGTTCAGAGGTAAATTTTTTTGTGTCATTTAATATTAATGGGAAATCTATTCCAGCAAATTTAATCTAAAGGTCAGTCACATCAGAGAGTTAAATAGAAAAACAATCCAGATATAGCCCTGCCTATCCTGAATTATAAAAGGTGTCATTTATATAGCACATGATCTAGAATGTTTGTAATTCCACTGACAACTCTGTCCTTTTTTAAATAACCACTTATTTATGAAGAAGTTTGAAAAATATCTCACTAGTTAATGATGTCCAGCGTATGAACTTAATCTGAGTTTAGTTTTCTTCTCTTGCAGCATATCTCCTCTAGCCTGAAGCCTCTCTTCATAGCCCCAGTTTCTCTTGTCAGTCACCATAATGTGAGTATCCTTTTTTGAGCCCTAAGGTTTTCAGGTTGTCCCTATTTTAGATACTTTCAGAGGCTTATAAATGCATCTTGGATAATGCAGAGCAAACCTTGCTCAATCTTTTCCACTTGTAAGGAAGAGTTACATTTCAGGTTCTTTATTCAATAAATACCATTTTTTCAAAAGATTACAATTAAGTGCTTATCAGCACACAATATGTTTGAGCCCATTCTACCCTAGCCCTGTTGAGTTGTTTACTGGGCAAAAGGGACATGAGATGCTTCCAGAAGCATGAGAATACGTTAAATTTGCATAGGCCAGATAAAATTGTGAAGAACCCAAAGCAGACTGATAAATTCGAGACAAAAAAGAAATGGAGTTTATTCAAGGACACTTGAAAGCTTATCACTGAATTCTTTTTGAAACTTAAGGTGTAAGATTACTGGTGGATTTAGGTTGAAACATAATCCAAATATTAATGAAAATAATAGTAATAAATACCAAATAAAACATAGCTTGTACCTTCTAAGTGATGAGGATAATTCACTGAACAGGGATATTATCTCATTGGGCTTTGTACAGCACCTGGCACACTGAGCTACCCAGAGAAGTCATACAGGCATATGTTTGTGTGGGGAGGTCTGGGGGTAGTTTTTCGTTTGGTTTTTTTTTGGCTTCTGTTTTGTTTTCGTTTTTTTTTGTTGGGGTTTTTGGGGTTTTTTTTTTCAGTATTTGTCCTGCTTTTCCTTTCTTTTCAGCATGCTTATTATTGCAGTGAGGTTTTTTTATATGCTTGACGTTTCTTGCTTTCATTGTTACAGTGACGCTGAGGTAGATACTACGTAATGTATGTGTGTATGTGAATGGACTAATTTATCTGCCTACATTTGGTCTATGTGTACTTAGCGTTATAAAATGTTTCTACATCGTTTTTTCATTGGATTGTGAGACTAGCACTTCTGAGAAGTTTCTTAGTGTAATTTCATAGCTTTCTATTAGGATGGGCTTTATGACTATTGATAGCTTAGAACTTTAGAACAAAACCAGAAGCAGACCTATAGCTCAGAGAGATGAGGCAGTCTTGCCATCTCAAATGTGACTTCAGTCAAATCATTCATTGGTCTGAAATACTGTAATGCCTATAATTTTCCTGTCTTCCTTCTAGAAGTATTAAGATTATATTTTATTCTGTAAGAAGCATTTGTTTCACTAATTCATTATTGGGAGGATATGTAAACATTTTCAGAATGTGAAAAAAAGTATATTTTTCTCCCATAGACAATAGTACATACTTCAGCAAATGTGAGTGTCTGGCTATTCAGATATTCTTTAAGATATATGTTATCTGCATTGCTCCTCTGGCAGAGTGAAAAATGTTTAATATAGGTTTTCAAGGCATGAAAACAGTTTGGAATTTGCTTTCCTGTGAAGGTGTCTTTGAAGAGAACATTTAATAAAACAGTGAAATACTTGATCTTTCCTGAAAGCTTTTCTACTTTTTCGTACCAGTGAAAATGAAAAGTTGTAACTTGTATTTTACTATTGGACATGTGTAACTAGGCCATCTGAATAAAAAAAAAAAAAAAGAGAGAGAGAGATATCTGAAGTCAGCTTTTAAGGATTCTTTCCAAGTTCCTACTGAACTTGTGTTTGGGGAATGCAGCACTTTGGTCAATACCAGCTTTTGCTCGTTGCAGGCAAAGGAGCTTTTTATTCTCAGCAGTTCTGATTTTACCTAGATTTTTCCTAAGTGCATACTACAGTAATCAGAAGCAGCTTGTTGGAATTGGTCTTGGCTAATAAGTTTAGTGTGTACTTGAATATTTCATTTTGTTCTGATTTATGATGACCTTCTTTACCTAGGAAATTTCAATAATTTTGGTGTTGTGTTTTTAATGACTCCTACAGTTAAATGGAATTCCTGACAGAGGACAGAGAGGGAAGTCTTTGTGCTTTGTCATATATAAATATACATTAGTTATTTGCAATGAAATGTTTATCCAACATTTTGTTAGTGAAAAATAGGCTCTAGCGAGATGTATTTTGTGGATTGAACTCTTATATTTCACAGTGCTCAAATTTATAGAAATTGTCATCATTAATTTACTGGTTTTTAATAGTATTGGCCTATGCTTGGCCAGTAGAAGTGGGAAAACGTGACATTAGTTCTTTGTCTACTTGCTGCTTGAAATTGTTCTCTGGTAACATCTTAGGACTTACATTGATAAGCTTAATCTTCTGCAGTTAATATAGGGTTAATTTTCTGTTCTTATTTACCTTAATCTGTTTTTATTTTTTGTATTATCTACATTCATGGGTTTTTTCCCCCACTCACTTTACAAATACATTTGTTTCCACATTACCAAGTGATTCTTGTTCCCATGTCTGAGTATAAAGATGAAGCATAGTTAAAGGACATAAACCAGCAAATTTTAGAAGTTGTTTTTGTAATCATCCCTTCTTTTGCAGAGATCACCTAATTTTTCATTATAAAATGGCCTCCTGTCTTGTTCATATTATCAAAGAGCATTGAACAGCATTACAACTCTGAACTAATATATAGCACTGATTCTATCCTTTTAGAGTCATCTGGGGTATTTGCTTTTAATAATCCCATAATCCTATCCCATATTTGCAAATATAGGGCATTATATCATATCATCAAAAGGTGCTTGAACATTTATTAAATTAGTGTATTTAAAACATAATTGAATTACATTACATTTTGTGATGTAAATAATATCTTATTCCACGTTTTTGCTCTCTGAAAGGTTCATCTTACATCCCTCCTGCCTCTGAACAGTCATATGCACTATTAGTAGCTCTTGGAACGCACAACAGGGACCATGGTGAGGTGAGTGGCCCTGAGATTAAATTGTGGCTCTGTTGAAATCAGTAGAAGTTATGTCATTGTATTCACTGGGTCTAGAATTTCATCTAATGTGCTGCAAGAGTTTGTTCTTGAAGAAAACATTGAGTCAAAACAAGTATTTTGAGCTTCTTTGGGTTTGTTTCACAAGGCAGGGTTTTGTGAATGTTTTGCTCGTTACTGAACATTCGTAAGTGAGGAAATCCAAACTCATGTTGTTTGCTACTGTGAAGAGATTATGACTT
The DNA here is from genome assembly GCF_000737465.1 of Haliaeetus leucocephalus. Lineage (NCBI taxonomy): Eukaryota > Metazoa > Chordata > Aves > Accipitriformes > Accipitridae > Haliaeetus > Haliaeetus leucocephalus. Next base: position 6,918,230 of record NW_010972698.1, on the reverse strand, counting down.
TCCTAAGTTTTCTTACATTTCATTGCATCCACAGTTTCTCAAAACTTCTGCATGTCTGTTGTTATAGAAGTCACCTGGAGTGTCATTATCATTTTGCATCTGACTATACCTCTATCAGGAAAACTGGGACCTGCACTTGCCACAGGTGTGCATCACAGATAGCTTTGATGGAAAATATAGTGTAAGCAGGGCGTGAGTCTGAAAATATTTGAAACGAGTGCTAATGGAATCACAAGTCATTTCACTGGATATAAAATTCTGCATCTTATTTTTAACACTGTTTAAATGCTCACAGTTTTGATTATCTTTATTGGAAACATCCTGCTAATGTGGCTATTTAGTGAGGTTGGATGCAGTCGTCTGCTTCTGATCTTGCATTAACTTCAAACATGTTGCATAGCAATAAGTCTTTTATTTGAGGGTACAAAAAATTTCTACAATTATTATTTTGCTCAAGAATTGAGAATTGCCTTATATATATTATTTTTAATGTCCCAATAAAGGGATGGTGGTGAGTAAAGGTGTAATTGGTCACTATGAGTGATAGGTCTGTTTTCCATCCTGTGTTGGTAGATATGTGGAGTAACAGTGAGATATTAATATCAAATCATGTAAAGTTTTAGTAGGCAATCGAGATTTCTTCCCCGTACAGTTATTATGATATATATTAACAAAGGAGCCAATTAACTGTTGGGATTTCCATCCCAGAGACTAGTGGATGCTTTGATGTTTGTTTTCTCCCGGATCAGTATGGGAATTCAAAATAAAAAAACCTTAACAGTAAATACCAGGTTTCAAATACCTTTTATAAAAAATTGAAACACTGGATCTGCTTCTAAAATTTTCTATTTAAATGCCTTTCTGCCAGTGATTTAACACTTTATTTAGTCTAAATAGCATAATAATTACACTTTTAATAACATTTACTATTTTATGAAGTTCAAAACCATAAAGCTAGATGTTGGCATTCACAAAGACGGAGGATGAAGAAAAACTGTTCTTTTTCATAGACCTGTCAGACACATGCATTCAGCAGGACTGCTGCGCATCTGACTGTGCTTCTGTTATCTTGCCATTGTACTTACATTTCGTGAGTTTACAGGGCAGTTCTGCAGCCTCCCCCTTTCACAGTAGCCTCTGCTTCAGATGTGGCTGGTAAACCTCATCTGTGCTGCAGGTGATGCTATCTCCTGGGACCTTTAAAAGAGTTTATTAACTACCACCTCACTTCTTCTTTTCCTGTCTCTCTGGTGTATGTCTACATTTCCCATCATGTATGCCTGTGTGCACCTGCCCCTCTTACGCGACCCCACTTTGTGGGGGGTTGGGAAGTATATACTGAGAATTTTTTCATTCCTAGCCTCATTCATTATAACACTGAGTGAATCAAACCTTGATATATCTTCTCATCTAATCTTGCTAGAGGAAAGGAGAAAAAGCCAAACTTGCAAATGGCAGAACTGGTGTGAGATGCACAGTTCTCAAGAGTAGCACTGATTGGCCTGTTCATGTTTATAATGTTTATACTGATAGGCTGATGCTTTTATGTATTTGTGTGTGTGTGTATAATGTGTATTTATATTAGAGAAATTTCATATTGGATAATATTTCAGAGGTATTTCCAAGCTAAAAGAAAAAGATCCCTGATTTTCAGGGCTCTAACACCTGTCTAAATCAAAGATGTTTAGAAGTCCACCACTTGAATCTGCTTCTTGAATTTGTTCCATGCCAGCTGTCTGAGCACATGTACTTGTCTGTCTCTTCCCCAGTGCTGTGGCATAGCCTCTCAGCTTCTGAAAGAAACCCTCCTGAGCCTTTGCTCCTCACCTCCCCAAGGTTCCTGTTCCATATGAAGGGAAGTACAAATGTGCGTTAGGCATAGTGTGCTGTCAAGTGTACCGGTAGGGAAACAAGAAGAAAGGATTTTCAATCAAGTTTCACATTTGTTACGGATAACTACAATAAGTTAAAAGTTGCAAATTAATATGGGGATTTGGGCAGTTTTGTACCTGTTTCTTTAAACCTGTATGTTATTTTAAAATATTTGAAAGGAAAGAATGATGTTTGGTTTTTTTTTTCATGGCCAAACATGAAAAATGATTAAATGGTAAGTGGAAAATTTGCTCTTTTGCAAAAAGAAAAAAAAAAGATAGTTCTGTATGATATGTAGAGTACTCCTGAAGATGTAATCTTACTGAAATGGGAAGTTTATTCAATAGAAGTTTTCACAGCCCCTTACAGTGATTAAGGCAGAAGGTTATATAAGATCTGTGGTGATGTTTGGCATCTAGGGAAAAAGGCTGAGCTTTCTATTGATCAAACTAGAGAGAGCGGTCATGAAATTGAGGGGTGGCAGTAGGAGAACCTGAAACACCAACAGACCTTTCAGAAGATTAGCCTTGGAGTTTGAGATGCGTTCATCTGGCTAGATATTTTTGGAGCAGCCACTATTTATGCTGTAGTTAAATTAGGATTGCTTCTTCTGTACTACCAGGAAATTATGGTTTTATTGAAATTAGTGGTAAAGTTCCCACGTACCCAAATTGAGACAGGATTTTACCCATTTTGTTTAAAGAAAATTAGCTTTAAATTATCTAGCGCCTTCAGATATACATTATGTTGCACAACTGACAGTTTCTTATAATTGATCCATGGGTAGTTTTCTAGATCAAATGTTCTGTGAAATGCCATTTTATGTAGAGGTGGTTGAAGCAGGTCAAATTGCTTCACTTAGTCTTGTTTTCTTCATGTATTTCAGCGGCTAGTACGTATTGACAGACTTAATTGCAATTGCTTCAAAAGCTGGAGGCTACTTATTTTGCCAAAGATTTTCCATATAAACTTGACATTAATAATATGTATTTTAATTAAGTTGCAGATAGCTTTTTAGTAGGCTATTTGCTGAAAGTGACAAGAAGAAAACAATAATGGTTGAGCTGACAGAAACAGAATTTGTGAAAAGAATGTTTACCACTGTGTTTTATTTAACACAAATAATAATAGTGAAGACTGTTTCAGACTTTGATAATAGCAATGTGTCAGTGAAGCATGTGGAGTAAGTCTTGCAAGAACAAAACTTACAGCCTTGGTTCTTAATTCTTTTCAGTGGCCAAAGATAATGAGTGGCAGATCCCAGGTCCTTCCTGGAAAAGATTTCTTTTTATGCATGAAGTGGGACTTCAGTCCTGCTTCTTAATATGTGGCTGGTGATTTTCCTATCTTCTTGTGAATGTGCACAGTCATAGTAGTCTTAACTAATTTCATTTCCTAATTATTTCTAGCTTGTGATTACAATAAACAATGTTAGTACGTGCTGGTGCACTGCTGGTATACTACCCTATCCACCACAAAAGGATGGCTGAGCTGATTACATTGTGATATTTATTTTCTGTACAGTAAAACACACAATGTTTGTAACACTGTAGATCTCTGCTCTCATTTACAGAGGCTGTATTTGTGGGTTTTGGCCTTCCATGTAAGTTTGAAGTTGATTATCTGTGTTGGAAATGTTTTAAGGAGACATACGGACCTTTCTGATCTAAAAATCTATTGCAAGTTTGCCAGTTTGCAGTTCACCTCTCCAGGGAAAGGCAGTAGTTAAAGCACACAATGTGAAGGCTTAACGAATGATTCCAGAACTAATCACTCTTCCCTTTAGGTAGACAGAGGAAAAAAATGTACCTATGAGCCTTCGTTACTTTGTAGTATCTTCAGACTCTAGGTCAGTGTCCTGCCAGGGTTTGAAGCTCCTTTCCTTAAGTGTTTCTCCTTCAAATCATGGCCTACTCAGTCTAATCGAGTTCCTTAAGTTTAGTTAGTCTTAGTTGAAAAATTAACAGAAAAACAAAAGAAAAACCCTCTGCATTTAGAAATCATTACATTTATATTTTTAAAGCTCTTTTTAACCTGCTTTAGGACCTCACAAAATGTGTAATGCTGTGAGAGCCCACTCACAGTCTTTCTTATTTGAGGTGATTACAAGGCTTTTTTTTTTTTTTTTTTTTTTAATTAAATTTATGGGAGATAAAGCTACAAGTGCAGGAGGGCTGGGGGTTATCTCTGAGTCTTGAGGACTTGAAAAGCAGTTAGAAAAGAATGGTCAAGTACTTGGATGTCTTTTTTTAGCATGACATTCTGTTAGAGACTCATTTAAGTAATAAAGAATAAATGAGTTTGTAATTAAATATGTGCAAAGGTTTGAAGAACTTTTGTGAGTTTGTTAAGCTTCTGTGTTTTAATAGGGATTATTTATGCAATTGTATACATTATGATAATAGGCCAAAGACATGAATTAAAGAAATACATTTTTTTTTTCCTTTGGTGGAGTAACTAATGTAATGAATTGACACTGGCAGCTTTTCCGTACTGTACCCTAGTGAAATTGATAATGCTTTATAGTAGAAAAAAAGGTATTCTCAAAGACTCTGATTTGGAAGGTCTAAATAATAAAATGGAGAAGCTAAACTTCTAAAATTTTTTTTAAAAATTAAACATAAAGGGTAATTTGTTTCCATCAGAAGATAATATTATCTATCCTTCAAGGCTGACTGGATATAATTGCCCATCATATAAATCTCTTGACAAATAGTGCCCTTAGGCAGTGTGACACTAATAATTGTTCAATTACAGACTTTAAGCTTTTCAAATGGCCAGAGTCATTATTATGCACCTCACTAATAGAAATAAAGGCATAGTTTAAATGCATAGGAAAAATATTGTTCTTTTGAAGATGAGTTCATCTTTACATTTAATGTCTTTTCTAATTACCTGTAATATTTTTTAATAATCATGATTAAATTCCCTCTAATAATAATTGCACTCTAATCTGATTGTTTACTGAAAAAAGGAATTTAATATTCAAACATTCAAATCTCAAATAATATGTTAGCAATGTATTTACCTTTTTGAAAAATTACGTTCATTCTACCTTTATAGCTTCAGTGTATTTTAAATGTTTCTAGCAGATCAAATTTATTCTCTGAGCCAATGTAATCATTAAATAGTTAAGTGTTATACTGCTAATCTTCTGAACCTCGATTCTTGATTCGCAGTCATGCAATTTAAAGGTACTTAAAATAGGCTGAAATTGATGATCCGATAACTCTTACAGGTTAGGAAAATTCTTGGAAGACGTAGAAAATTGCTGAAGGTGAAATGGAAAATGACAACTATTCTTTACAATGTTGTTCCTCTTCTAGTATAACATAAAGGTGTGAGGGGGAGGAAAGCTAGAAGTCTCTTGCTCCGAGAAAATTTGCTTGCAGAAGCCAGGAAGCTCAGCGTTATCCAAATTGCTAACCAGGGTCATATGGTAACTAAAATATTTCAATCCTTGTACTTCACTAGCCTTAGTGTCATTCATCCTATTTCACTCTCTTAGTTATAATGTGTTACTGTGTTTAGATCACCATAAATATATATATATCTATTGTCAAATGAAATAAAATGCCCTATCCCCAGAAAGTTTGGAGTCTGATCATTTTATCTGTAAATACATACTGCTTCCCTACAGCATGCCTTTTGAGTTTTCCCATATACTTTATTAGCACCTAGTCACAAGGCAAAATGGCTTTTTTTAATTTCTGAATGATCTGACATGGACAATTTGGAACAAGGTCAGATAAATTTTATTTCACAATTAAGACTGCCATTTTTCTTGTGAGGGTAATTGCATTTTTGTATATTTATTTGTTTAATGTATCTATGACTTTTGACTTGCTGGAGTTCTTCACTGTTAGGTAAATTTATGAAGATTTAGAGTGCTTGCAGTTGAACATCTCTGATTCCTGTGATAGGTTTAGGGATCAGGGTGGGAACATCAGAGTACAGAAAATTCTTCAGCTTAGGTCAATACCCATGGAGTATTTTAAAACAATAGCCAAAGGAAACAGAGATGTTAGTAAGATTACATCTATGCATGGATATAACTGAGTTTCACTTGAAATTCTCTGTTTTATTCTATTTCTGACTCTATTGATTCAAAATTCCTGTGACTATTATACATCTTTAACATAGGCATAAGCATAGGAACTAGAGTTTATTAAATGCTTCCTTTGAAAGCTAGACATGATAGTTGGTTCTCTTTGGATCTCACTGGAAATTCAAAATGTAGATTTGATCTGTTGCAAGACTTACTAAAGCTTAGTTGTATGTGAACCTGAATGAAACTGATGGTTTTAATTAGTTTTCCATAAGATTTGAGCCTGATACAGAGAATTTGTTCACGTCGACAGAAACTAAAATAAAATGTTGGCATGAACCTTTGCAAAACAAAATACAGACTGGTTAGGTCACAGACTGGGTGACTATTGCTGTGGTAGTCGTACTCTAGGTTTAGGAGAATACCTTCTTTCCAACGTCAGTATGCATTAGAAATGAAATAACAATATTGCATGATAATTAGCTACTGAGTCTGTGCTTACATTTCTTAATAAACTGGTCTAGAAGGCTTCCAAAAGAGCATGGCCATAAAGCAAGTTGGCTGGCATTAGTAACACAGGACCTCATTCCCACTTTCAAAAACAAGCAATCATACAGGCAAGTTAAGAATGTCTGCTCATAGCTGGAAATGCAGGATCGGGAACTGTGTATAATATTAGAGCTTGCTTAAAAAGATTTGAGATCTACTTTGAAACAGGGTGATATTTTTTGTGTAATTTACAAACCTTTTCAAAATCAATACAGCCATCTCAACTTCATCTAACTTTCAAATTTTTGCATTTTTGACGTATTTTCAAAATTATCTCCTAACTCTTTTGTAATAATTCACATTGATTGCATGCACTTTATCAGAGACAAAGCAATAAAATGCAGACTTCAGCGCTGCTACAGTCAGCACATACAGTAATTATAGCTTCATCTGGTTCTTGCTTTTAAGACACATTTTACTTCTGAAGTTAGAATTTTTCTGAGCCATCTTGAACTTTGAGAGCTCCTTAAAATTAGAAATAGGGCTGAGGAGTTCCACACTAGCAAAATTACCTGAGATGCTAAAAAAAGGTGTTACATGGATGTGTGTTTATTTCACAACACCTTGCAAAAAGCATGTATACAGTTATGCTTGCCTATTTTACTTTTGAAAGTGGGACTCAATTCCAATTTTCCCATACGTAAGATGTATTTAGACGGAAGGTAGCTTTTGTTTTTACACTCTGGACGTAATCCAGGTTTTATCACCAATTATTCGTCTATATTATTTGATAAGGGCAAAGGTTGAGTCAATATCTTGTCCAGAGCCTTTGAATGTGACTATGTCCTTGCAGAGCCCAAGGATTAAGACTATGACCAGCCCTTCTACAGGAAAATGAGGAGAGGATGTTTGGCTATCAGCTGTTCCTAGGGTCTTAGCCATCCATGTCATTGCCCCAACTCTGCCTGGAAATTTGCGTGCGTGTGTGCCTTGTCATTGACAACAAAAGCATTCATTTAGTTTGTTAAATATAAAAGAGTACTCTCAGGTTACTTGTCTCAAATTTCTCACTGGTACTACATCAGTTTTACTTTGCCTGTTTATAAAATTTGAGCCTAAACCTTACCCATTTCTATTACCTTTCAAACCCAATTGATATTTACAACAATTTTCATGTAAATACCTGATGATGAATGTGATTACATTTCAGAAGAGGATTCAATTAATCTTTCTAGGTTTTTTCCCCATGTACATCAACAGGAAAGTCAATAACCATGAATACACACAGAACATGGCTGTTCCATGGTAGAACTCAGATGTTGGCATCCTCTTTTCTTTGCAGATCCTGGTGGGAGTTGTACTGATGATAGTGTAGCTGACTTTTGGTCCTTTGCTCAGTAAAATCTGCAGTGAACTGAAAATGCCTGATTATTTGAATACTTTGACATATATTTTGTTATGAGAAATTTGTACATCCATGTGCATCTGCTGTGTCTGAGAATCACTACAGCATGGCACTCCTGTTCCTCAGGAGATCTAAGTCTCGATGCCCACGTAGAAAATGTTGCCGCTACAAGACATGTTGTCCTTTCATGCCACCTGATCCTCTTTGTCAGTCACTTGTGCTCTGAGGATATTTTTGTACGTTGTAGTGTTGGAATTGACTTCATAGTATCTTCCCCTATAAAGCAACTTTTACATTGCAGGAATAACCATACTGTACGAGTTTTTTAGGGCAGAAGGAGGTATGAGAACACGATTTAAAATGGTAGCAATGTTCTGACATTATTAGGATACTCAAGTAATTATGCAGTTATGTTTTTAAAGCTGGGACATTGATAGTAATTGTAAAGAAACAAACAGGAGTGAAATGTTAGGCACTTACTCTGTAATCAACAGATTAGAAAAATCAATAGATTAAAAAGAACAAAAGAAGGTAAATACAGCTGTTCTCTTGTGAGCTGCTGACTTGAAAAAACAATGGGAAGCATTAGTAGTTAACAGCTAGTTGAAGAGCTGTAAGAATATTAAAAGAAACCAAACAAGTTTACACAGACGGAGAAACGTATGGATGGCATTGAAAAGTAGTATCATATGGCATTTAGCTGTTCCTTTAGCTAAATTTCACAGTCTACCCATGTGCCTGCAAACATCGCAGTTTTGTGTTTGCTGCAACTGAAACTATTGGTTCAGAAAATTGTCTCTAAATACTGTTATTACTTCCATTTTAAATATCTCATTTAATATACACTAATAATGGTCAGCATTTTAAATCATGCATTCTGTGGTTATCATGTTTACATCACATATTAAGTATCAACATTTAAAATGACTTAAAAATATGATTATTGTATTCTGCTACAAACTTCCCAGTGGTCCTCAGGACTTGCCTGAAGGTAACTTTGCAGCACATGATAAGTTAAGTCATTATAGGAGAAAGCATTCTTCTTTTTTTTCGAGAATAGCTTCAGAGAAACACTGCTGGGTCATCACATCCGAGTTCTGTGGTAGAAGTGTATTATTCATGCTACCAGACCTTGGAGAACCAGAGAATCAGCAAAGGCTACCTGACCCTCATTACCTTGAATGTGATGGGGGCTTAAAACAGTCCAGCCCTTCATAGATAGAACAAGAGCAGTTAGTGCTGGTTGGAGTAACTCTATCTGTGGTTGCACTAGAGTGCCATCATAATCTTTTTCTTTCCTACTCATTCAGTCTTAGTTAATCCTCCAGTATGAGGATGATGCTATGCACATGTATACATGCTACCCCTAAGGAAGCTTTGGGAGTCACTTTAGGCTTGATATCTCACAGTATCTTGTTCAGGGAAGAAGCAACTTGCAGTCCTCTGTTCTGGATACTCTCCAAAGCCTGCTGTATTAAGGGCTGAATTAATGGCTCTTTGCACTTTTTTTAGAAGCAATGGAGGGGCAAGTCCCTGAATTACTAAGCTGAGAGCTTGAATAAAGATGAATCTGAGAAATATCCCACAGTAAACATGGACATATATTGCAGCAGGGAAGTGGTTTATTTGATCTCTTGCTATTGCCCTATGTGACTGCTTTATACTATTGAGTCTCTTCCTTGTGATATTTAAAGCATATATCTACACAGGTGTCACGTTCTTACTGTCCTTCCTACAACTTATTCTAAAACATCTCTTTAAGAAGTCAGAGACTTTTGTTCCGAAAAAATGAAAAATTTTATGATACAATGAAAACCTCTTTGAACAGATATTGGTACCTCGTTCTGAAACACGTTGCTCATTGAAAAGTCTCAGCACTTGCTTCCTTCTCTCCTGCACAGTGATATTTTATAGCTCTAATTATACCATCCTAGAATGTTCCTTTTAATTCCAAGATGCTGTTGAGTTGCTTTGTGTCATGCATCTCATTTGTAGATGGTTTTCTTCACAAGATGTTCTGTTATACGTGCACTTGCTGCAGTCCTCTTTCAATGTTCATTGTATAACAGAATCCATTTCATTGTTTTTCAAAACCACAGAGAAAAACAGGTTTGCTTCACACTGCTCCTTGTTGTCTTGTGCAGAACTACGTGTAAGGGAAGCAGAGTTTGACCTTAGATTAGAATAGCCAGTGTGACACATACACCATTAGGTTTATGTAAAGCTGTGTTCCACATGGCAGGTTTCTATACACAGTGTATACTTTTTAAAGCCAAAATGCAGGGTATGAAGACAGGTAAAGAACTGGATTTTAAAATTATAGGAAACTTGCGAATGGACTCATTCAGTTTCTTTAAGTGCAGAGAGAATTAAGTGTGTTCTCGTAGGAGTTATTTGTTAGTCCTATTTCTATATAAATAGCTTAGGCAGTGGAATCCAAACATGAAGCAGCAAATTTGCTGATTATTCCAAGTTTGAGGGAGTAATGAATGCAAAGTTTACCAAAGGTGAGATGCAAAAGAACCGTGAATCGCTTTTTAATTAGGCTTGTGAGGTTTGAAAATACTACCATGGGTTAATGAGGAGTAATATACTGTGTGAAAATAATAAGCAGGTACTCCAAGAATGGCAAAAGAATTCTGAAAGGGGTTTCCAGGATAGGGAAAGGTTTTTCTCTATGTGCATCTAATGACTTGCTGGGAGTCTGCTCTTGTTTTTAAAACACTTCACATACTTCAGTGCTTTAACAAATTTTGAGTTATATTTTCAAAAGTCGTCTAGGCCCCTCGTCATCAGTATCTAAATCTTTCCGAAAGTCACTTAAGTGCCTAGAGGATTTTCTGCACACCACAGTGTAGTGTGGCTCAGAGGTATCCCGGGCAGATTAGGAGTACAAGACCAGTGCTCTGCTTAACCTAATTTACTCTGCTGAGACATGCTGTGCTATCACAGTTGTGGGGTACGTTTACCATAGCCCTGTATTTAGGGCTAGCTTGGCTACCTACCCAGCCTTGCACTGTTTGTTAAGACATATTTTAAAGTAAATTGAAATGAAATTTGGTCTGAAATCCAAAGGTATTTTTGAGTAGCTCACCTTTAAAAGAGCTGGGCAAAATATTGAAGATTTGGCCACCCCAAAGATATATCTTGTCAGACATTGTTTTAAAAATGCAGAAATTTATATTTTATATAGTCAGCTTAGACATTTTGCTTTCTGAAGTTAAAATGATTTCTCATTTTGAAGATGTCTGTTGTAATGGTTTTAAATGTATCTTTTAAAAAATTGACTTTTTAGATTATGGATAAAAATTGATTCTTTTATACACAAATCTATATTTCTGTTAAGTTTGTACAACATGCTTTTTCATTCTGAAGTTTGAGTGAAAAAATACTAAACTGCAATGAATTAAAAAGTGGTACTGCCATTTGCACGTGAACAACCTGCTTGTTATATAAAACAAGAGAGTTGGAAATGGTATTTGCATAATTTACTATAAAATACAGGAAGCACGCTTTTTCATTTTCAGTAATTCAGGCCAGCAGGAAGGAAACAATGTTGCAGAGATGACTTCCTCATGACTTGTTAAGAAAAGGAAAGGGCTATCCTTATTCACAGTACTCATGCTGAGCAGTTGGATGGATATAACTTGTAGAAGACATCAAACCTGTGGGGTTTTTTTCCCAGTGGTGTCTGTTCAGATGGTGTCTGTCCTTGGCAAAAGGCTAATATGTTCAGACAAGGAGTAAAGAAAGTTGGAATGAAAAAGGAAACAAAGATAAAGAGGAAATTTTTAAAAAAATTCTGTCTGTGGCTTTTATCTTTAAGAATTTGTGTGTGTTGTAGTTTTTATTTTTTTAATTTCTGAATGAATTAGTGTGGTGACAGACTTGCTGATATCCTTTTTTGGGGGTACTGATGGAATTATAGGTATCAATCAAAACTACTTGTTTTCTTGAGACTTCAAACTTTGGATTTTTTTTTCAATTTACCTTAGTTAAAGGAATTTTGACATTAAAGGAATAAGGGATTTTTTGTGTCATTTCAAACAATTCTGACCAAGATCTTTTTAAAAGTCAAAATGCTATTAGAAACTATTGGGCCAGAGCTTTGGTTGACATGACTGTTCAGTGAACATAGTTGGGTATATGCTAGATTTTCAGCTGGTGAATTTGTAATATTTTAATTCCATATTTCATTTTTTCCATGTAAGTGGTTTCAGAAATGCATTCAATGTAATTACTGTCTGTGAAGGTACTTCTGTGACTCTGAATGCAAATTCTGTACTTTTGCATGAATTTCTGATAACTGTGTCTATGAGTAGCAGTTAGTAGTAATTGCATATTTGTGCTGTCATGCTGGAATCCGTTATTGTATGCATTGTGTAGCATCTGCAGTGAGTAGGATGAGCTTGTATGAATGTGATGGAGGGCAGAATGGATAACTGCTGTGAGTCAAGGATGAGAAACACTGAGGTTGTGGTCAGAAGTTCACTGAGGAACTGGCTACCACAGTCTGAGACTTTCCCCACCTAATTACTACTAGGATTTTGGACCATTATGTGAACTGTCTTCCTCAGCTTTAGAGGAAAGCTAGTAGTTAAATTTAATAAACAGCCTTCCTGATGGATTTGAACTAACACAGCTGACTGATATCCTACAGTACATGGTTTGTTCTGCTAGTTCTATTGTGTGGATTCATTACTTCTCCAACAGACTGACAGTAGCAATAAAGAATAATTGTAAATTGTTACACTGCCGCCCCCAAAAAATCATAAGACATGCCCATTTGTAAGTTTAAGTAACTTATACTTTCTTCAGTGTCTACTATTTTAGACTATTTGGGCTTGCCTTGACTAACAAATATTATTTTTTATTTTTCATAAAAGTGACAGCATCTTCAAATGAATAAAAAGGGTGAAGGAAGTATGTGGTATTGACGAGGTAGGTTGTAATATAACTAGTGTATGCTGGTTGATCAGGTTGAAGTCTGGAAGGAAAAAAGGAAATCAGCAAGCTTATATTCCCTTCCCCATGTCTGTCTTCCCTTGCCCTGCCAAATACACTACACAGAGACAAGGGAATAAGCAAATCAAACCACACACAAAAAATACATAAGGCTGACTCCAACCAACGTGAATTCCTTCTGCTTTGCTATGCGCTGCTGCTGGAGAATTCAGTTCCTTTACTGAAAGCTGGAGCAGCTCTTTCTGCTGCCTTCATTGTCAACTCACCTTCATACCTCTCCTGAGTTTATAAATGCTGTGCTGTGTATTTTCTGCATGGGAAAACTGGAATTTAAGATAGTAAAAAATAATTAACAATGAATATCCTTATTCCTGCCTGAATTATTCTCATTCCTACCTAAATAGGAGTAGCTGTTTGAAGACCAGCTAGCAGCAATATTCTTGACTAGCCAAATGGTAAGAGCACATGATAACATGCAAGTCAGCTAGCAGTTGTTGAGTATACTGTTTTGCAGAACTGAACTACTAGCAGATCCTTGTTCTGTGTAATGAATTTAAAGAGATAATTTTAAGCTTTGAACTGTGTTACAGAGAGCACGTGGACATTTGAAATATCTTTTGTATCATTGTGTTAAAAATAAAGCAAAGGAAAACATAAATGCTTATTGACTAAATATCTGCTATCTATTGACTGCAATGCCAAAAAATAAGTTAGTCAAATATTTCATGATGAGGTTGAAACCTTGAAGAGGCACATGAAAAAATTAAATTTGTTACAATGTTGAATGTTTTCACAGTAAAACCAACCTAGATATAACTTCATGCTCTATGAGTTGAATCAAACAAATATTCAAACAAAGCAGTTTCATATGCTCACCAGTCCTTTGACTTTTGATGAATAAGATTAAAAGGGATTTCATTTTCAGAAAAGACCTTTCAGACCAGCTCTCTTGAATGTATATTTTCATCCCTTAATATCTTCCAATTACATGTTCACTTATCTGATAATATATACTTAGGAAACCTTATTCTGTTAGTTAGCACTACATTCATATTATATGGATATTAATAGCAGCATAAAGCCATATGCATCATTATAAGAACTTCATCTTGGAAGCATCTTAAAAAACCTAACTTTAACACTGAGTGACTCCACAAATGTCTTATCAGAACATTTGAAGTTCAAATATCCTCATTACCTCAGATACAAACACTTCAAGCTAGCAAATTAATACTCTACACTATTAATTACTTTAAATATGCCATTAGAAAACACATGCTATCATTTTGCTAAAAGCTGAACCATTCCAACTTTATATACACTAATGTCTGTTATAGAAATGATAGGGGTTTTAGCTAGACCTATCAGGATTTTTGCACACATGTGCAAACACCGCAAAAGAAAAATTAATTCTAAAACCTATAAAAATGGCAATATGGGGAACAGGCTGAAGAGCTTGATTTTTTTCTGAATCACACAAAGTCCTCAAGGTTATGAGAATTGGTATATGGTAGGATAATTGGATTGTGCTTAGCTTCAGGATGTGCAAAATATCTTTGCTATGATGTTAAGATTAAGGTTAGGGATATGTTAAAGATTAAGGTTGGAGACTATAGAGTGACAATAGATACATTTGTTTCTGGATCTTGTAGGATTTAACGTGAAGGAGATGGTTTAGGTGGGAATGAAAGGCTTATGGTGAGGGTGAGTGAGAAACAGAAAATTTATTTTTAGGGTACATTTAGAGTTAACGATAAAATAGGGACTGGTATTTGAGAAAACAGTGATTGACCAGCTAAGTTTATTCCTGGATTTCAGAAGACTTACAAGTATAGAAGCATGCAGTAAATTGAGATCCTCAAGCTCTGTTTCCCAAATCACCTTTAATTCCAGATGTAACCACAGTCTAGTGGATATATGTCCGCTTGAAGCTAAGCGTAAACTGGATGGCCCACCTCGCACCAGCATTCATTCTAGTTCTGACTGCCTTTTGAGATACAGCAATAAATGTTTGTCCTCCATAGTGAATTCAAACCTATTTCAAACTCTAGCTATAAGCATTGCTCAGCCTTCTGAGAAATAACAGTAACGTATTTTTTCCTGCTGCCACACAGTCCATGTTAGTCCTGCAGCCTTGCAAGATCAAGTGGTAAATCAATATCTTCTGCTGTTTTTTTCCTGAGCCCTAGATCAAAGCCTAGTCCTAAGAATACCTTGTGGAATCCTTTGAAAGGGAAGATCAGATAATCCCTGTTCTAGCCTACGTCTAGGATAGAAATAAGATGAAGTCCAGTGATGATACTGATGGAAAACTTAGGGTTCATGGTTGGGTAAAGATCCCTAAGGTTAAATAATACTTGGGACTCTTCAGATTCATTTTAGCATTAATGCTTGTAATGTGTGCCAACTGGGCTTACATTAGAGATGAATAGACCCTTGTCACCCGGCGTGGGGGAAAGGCTTGTTTTATATTTGCAGTGACATTAGGGTTTCAGATAGAAAAGGTGAAGGACTAGGTAATGGTGACAGACCTTGAGGCTAAGATCAAAACTGGTGGTGATGTCACTAGTGTTTCGTGACTAGTTCTGGTCATCAAAAGGGGTCTCTGGGGTTAGGGCTTTGAATTACAGGGCAAAAGTTTTATCACTCCTTCCTGCAAGGTCCACAAGCCTGGAGTAATGCCTTGTGGCTGGAATCCATTGCCTTGGTGTGAACCTAGGGTTAAGATTTGGAGCAAAGGGCCAGATGTCCTGGGGCTTGGTTCAAGTCCAGTGTAAGCCTCAGGTATACATCTAATGTAATTGTCAAGGATTGTGGGGCCTGACCAGAAAGTTTTGGACGTGGAGGGAGGAGCTGATGCTGTTAGCTTATGATTTATGCTTATTCTCTTGTAGGGTGCCTTCAGTTGATTTAGGTGTTGGGCTAGTGTCAGGGCTGTCAGATATGGTAGATGCTGAATATATTTTGATAATAAAAATCCAGAATTTTTCTTTCGGCTTCTGGAAGTCATGCTGGGGTGAAATACCAGCAGGGAAGAAGAGTTTATCAGTAGTTTCAGAGCAAGCTAGGATTAGATTTTGAGTAAATCTCAGGTAATCTCATGGCTCAGAAAGGTTTACTGGTTTTCAGTGAGGGAGAATATTGTTAATAGCAAAGAGTTTTGGTAAATTCTGGGTAAGTATGTTTTTCTGGGCTTGCCTAAGGGTGAAGGATTTTGTGTTGCTAGGGTCAATGATGAAAGCTTATTTCCAAGTCATACAATTCTTATGCAGTTAAGAAAAAAATGCTTGGTTTTAGATAATTATAAGCTCCTGGTTTCATTTAGGATGTGACCAGCTCTTGGGTTAGAATTTGGGACTCCAGGGACAGGAAAACTAAGTACAGTGTTATACGCTAGCAAGATCCGGCAGGTTTGGGCCAGGACAAGTGCTGAGAGGCAGAGATTATGTTGTATAGATAAAATGGCCGTCACCTTAACTGACAGAAAAGATGACAAAACCTGGATTTATTTATGTATATGAAGTTAAAGGTGTTAACTGTCATATATTGAAATCAAGCTTCTTATTAGGATCTGTAATAGTGATATTTTTTGTCAACCAGGCACAGAAATAGCCGATGTAATAAATTACCGTCTATAAAAAAATCAGTGAATTATAAATTATCACTGTAACAGATGATTCCACTGTAGTAGCATTAACTAGAAAACTAGTAGCATTAATAGAAAACTAGAAATGGAAAATAGAAGGAAGAAGGTTTCCAGTTTATCTGATAAACTGGCAGACTCAGGTCCTTACAACTTCAAATGGAAAGTTATGATAAACTGAACTGATTTTTCATCTGTTTTGTCCTTTTTTAACTAATGATGTTCTTGATGTATCCATTACACATCACTCACAAATAAGATGTGTACTACTTGACCAGCTGTAATAATATTGCTGGTTGAACTATTCATGCTGGGAGAGAGGGGGAGGAAAAAAAAAAAAGAGAAAAAGAAAGGATAATGTTGCAGTGGTTGAATCAATTTTCATTGTGTAATTCCAAACATGTGAAAAGAGAAATCACTTTTTAGTGACTTGCTAGCCTTTCTTCAATACTGCTAACTAGTCAAACTAAGATGTTTTCAACAACATTTTTAATGCCCCATTTTTGTTTTGTTTTGGTTTGGGTTTTCTTATAACAATGGTAATAAAAGAGGCAAACAAATTATTTTTACTTTTAAAGTTCGTATCCCAATATGACTACTCTGTGTGATAATTTGGCACCCTTCAGCTTTGGGACTTAAAAATCTTCCGATCGCTGTTAATTGTTTAGAGGCTGTGTCTGGTGTTCTAAACTTTGCATATAAATACCCAGTTTCACAGTTTTCTGGCAGGTATTGCTCCAAGAAATGCTACCGCTCAGTCATAATGCTAAAGAGAAATTCTAGAGTTAGCCAAAACCCCTGTGAAGAAGTGTTCTGGTTTTGCTGTAAAGTAGGTAATTTCAAAGCATATGTTACCAGAATCAGTATTAGCGATTTTAATTACTATTTAAGGAATTGTGTAAACACACATTTTTTATAAATGCCTTCAATTAGATTTTGTACTCCAGTTCAGGTTTCTTCATTTTATGTCTACATATATATTATTAAATTAAGATTTCATCTGCCACCCAACCAGCATACTGCTATACCACCCTTTTTTATTGCCTAGGAAACATATTTTACTACTTTATAGAAATACTTTGAAAAATGTGACTGCTGTAAAATAAACCATAATGATAAAATATTTATCATGCTTTGTATTGATAAACAAATACTTTGTGATAACTGAAAGAATACAGTATAATAAAGAAAACGTTGGTGTTTCTGTTGTCCTAATACAAAGCTCTCTGGAGTAACTATGTAGTTCTTATTTACAGGGGTCTGTAACAATAATAGTAATAATGATAATATAAGCCTGGTAGTATTCTTTAACAGAGTATTTAATCACGAGCTTACATTTCAGCTGGAGACTGTGGAGAATCCTATGCCTGCTTAGCAGCATGTATTTAACGGATATTTTAAGTCAGAGCCTTTATATATTGCTCTGTTGAAGCTGTTGAAAGTACATCTGCAGTAACTGCATGGTAATGCAAGAGGCTGACAATCTAATATTAAGTAGTGGAAGATCTTTCCTGGAGTTGTAAAGCTCAGCATTTCTGAAAAATTAGGCTGTGATTTAGGAGCTAAGTGTTAGTGTGGTCTGCAGGTCACATTAGAAGTGCAGCAAGAGTAAGTAACACAAGCAAGAATATACAAGAAAGCATGAACTACATGTAATTGGCTAATAACTGCTGGCATATTCAGCTGTGAATCATACTCAGCTGAGAGAGACTGACTGTAAAAGATATCAAACAGATGTAAAGTAATTTTTAAAATTCTAGAGAAGTAGCATTAATCCCGAAACAGTGTAGTGAGGATTCCCATATGACTACTTTGCATATAGCTCATCAAGTGAAAGCCATATTTTCTCATAAAATGATAGTTTGTTCAGCCTCATATGTGATTTTTCTTTCAGCTGTGTCCAACAAGCTATTACTAAATACATTTCACTTGTAATGATTTGTGCAAGGGAGTAGGAATGATTTTCCAATCAGCTGAGGAAGAAAGTTTTTGAAAACTATAGCATATTAAAATGAGAAAAGATTTTTTTATTCAGCCCTTGATACTGCTATCATTGTCAGCAGATGCAGCTGTTATGTGACTGCACTGGCTAGACTCTTCTATTGAAAGCAACATCCAGAGATTTTCCATATAAAACACAAGCAGCTTCTTTTGCTTATTTATGTAAATGGTGAAAGGAGAATTCCAGGACATATTTGGCTTTAGAAGTTAAAAATGTTTATTTTCAACTGAGCATTTTCTTGAGGTTCTTTTTTGTTTGTTTTTTTTTGTTGTTGTTGTTGGGGTTTTTTGTTTGTTTGTTTTTTATAGCAACATCATTTGCATTTACTATGCAATTTACAGGTGGGGAAATCGAGACACAGAGAAGTTGAGTATTGTCTATGGGGTCAAACAGCAGTAAGACATTAAATTATTCATTTTTGATATGGCGTGACTGAGAGGATGAAGTACTAAAGTAGAGTTCAGGATGCTGGGCGCTCTGTCTTGCTTACCTAAAGGTCTGCAGATTAGCTTGTCATGCTTATGAGATCAATAGCAGTGAACCATTTGCTTTTGATAGCTATTCATTCACTTGATCTGAATTTTCATTGTTTCTTACTTCTTTTGCATGTCTAGGTAGCCACAAATGTGGTAATGCTTTCTATTCCTTTTCCTTTCTATTTCTGAAGTGATTTATTGAACCAGCGTATCTTAATCTATCAGATAATGATGAAGCCATAAAGAACTTTGCCATGTATCATCCTAGGGTTTTTTTTTTAATTGCAACTTGTTCATCTTGCCAGGGTTTTTTTGTTCTTATCTGTAAATCATACTTAGATGACCCATAGCTTTAATTACTGCAGCTTATTATGGTTTGGACAGCAGCAGTATTATCTGAAAATGATGAACAGTACAAAGATACAACAACTTATCTTCAAAGTAACACTGCTGTTAAAATATCACTCAACAGCTACAGTTTATTGTCCAGCACTGAATATAATGAACTCACTGTTTCCATCTACTGTTTAAAAGTTTTTTCCAGACAAATCCTAGTGAAAAACAGATAATAGGAGAGAAGGAATGAAACAGTTGACCAGCAGGGAACATCCATAATATCTTTCCTGAGAGGAGGACATAGTTTTTAAAAGACAAGATAAGAATGATGTCTTATAAGCAAGTCTAGCTAGAAAACTGATTTCTCTGTAGTTGTGTCATCTTGTTCTGCTTATCGTTAAGCCCCTGCCAGGTATTCGGTAGAAGAGGCTCATGTGCAAGCCCCCACAGCCCATTTCACTCAAGGTGATTACCAATCAGCCACTCTTTACATGTCTATGCCAACTCAGGTCATTGAGAAGGTTTCTTAAGAACAGCCGAGCCAGCAGATTAAAACAGGGATGAGAAGTAATGCTGGATTGGGGACTGTAATCCCTTCTACCTTGTGAAGGGTGAGGCTGATAAACAAGCTCTTCTCTTCCACAAAATGGTAAAGGTAATTTACTGTAAAATGAAGTTATATCAGTAAAATCTGATGTATTGCAATTAGCTAGAATTTCTAACCTCTGGTTTACACATACCTAAATTCTTTTCTTTCTTTAAGATTTTGCTAAATGGTGTTTCTTGTCTGAATAATTAGTCTTATGTATAATGTTTCAAGAAATTAGAACCTGGATGAGTAACTCATTATCTAGAAAAAAAAATTACTGACAATACAGGTTTTGGGTCACAGAGTTGAAAGAAGGAATGAAGAGGAAATTGTGGAATGACTTCTGTTTTCTTCAGCTGATTTGTCTGTGCATATATCTGTATTGGTAGGTGCATGTTTGAGAAGTGTTCAGACTCACCTTTTGGTAGAATAAAGTTAACAAACACAGCTCACTGCTTAGCAGAAAATAGATTGTCAACTCCAGAAAATAAATGGATAAAAAATGAATTAAGTCACTTGAGTAAAAAGGATATAGAGCATGCTGATATGGCAACAGTTATGAAAAATACCTTCATAAGTCATACTTTTGACGTGTTAGGTATGGATTTTTAACATAGAGAAGGAAACTTAGTAGTCCCCTCCCTTTGGGTCAAATGCCATTCACTTAATTGATAGCCATTGTGGGGTTGGGGAGAGAGAATAGAATGGAATAAAATAGCCTTTTGGAACATTGTTTTGCAATGTATGCTCAGGAGTGCCTTGGTTTCCATCATAAGGTTCAGAACCTGTATTAGTGCTGTGAAACTTGCATTGCAACACAGCTGAAGAATCTGCTAAAGATACTTTTCAACAGTGCAAGCTAGTGTTGAGAAATGGTGTGTGCAAAATAACTGGTGAATGTCAGTTATTTCCCTACCCCCCCTATCTCTTACCTAAATTGACTTGACTGAAAGGAACTGGTTATAGTTTAATTTACTTAAGCATATAATGATTTGTCGTGGTTTAACCCCAGCCAGCAACTAAGCACCACGCAGCTGCTCACTCACTCCCCCCCATCCAGTGGGATGGGGGAGAAAATCAGGAAAAGAAGTAAAACTCCTGGGTTGAGATAAGAACGGTTTAATAGAACAGAAAAGAAGAAACTAATAATGATAATGATAACACTAATAAAATGCCAACAGTAGTAATAAAAGGATTGGAATGTAAAAATGATGCGCAGGGCAATTGCTCACCCCCCGCCGACCGACACCCAGCCGGTCCCCGAGCGGCAAATCCCTGCCCCCCCCCACTTCCCAGTTCCTAAACTAGATGGGACGTCCCATGGTATGGAATACACTGTTGGCCAGTTTGGGTCAGGTGCCCTGGCTGGGCATGAGAAGCTGAAAAATCCTTGACTATAGTCTAAACACTACTGAGCAACAACTGAAAACATCAGTGTTATCAACATTCTTCACATACTGAACTCAAAACACAGCACTGTACCAGCTACTAGGAAGACAGTTAACTACATCCCAGCTGAAACCAGGACATGATTTTAAAATGGTCAGATTTTTAGACTTTAGGAGATTTCCTGGATCCTGTTGTAATCTGGATAAAATTTAGGAATCTTTAAGGGTCTGTCACTCATAGCAATGGATTCCATACCGCACCACTTACAATGTCTGCATTATTCATTCATCTGCCTAAATCCCTGCTACTGAGAGCTTGTAAAAGGCCAGAACCAACCATGCCAACTCTCCAGTGGCTGGAAGCAAAGCCAGTTCCACTTACTGCAAGTCTGGTTTTGAGAGTCAGAAATGTTAGCATGTCTTTGAATAACTCCAGCAAAGACTAGTAGTGCATTGACAGTGACAATCACTCGCAGGTTGTTGTGGTTTTTGCTGTTTTGTTTCTTTTTCTGGTTGGTTGTGTTTGGGTTTTGGGGTTGGTTTGTTTTTGTTGTTGGGTTTTGGGGTTTTTTTTCCTTTTAACTCCTAGATTGTAATCTGGCACCTACAGTTTTATCCATGAAGCCAGTTACAGATAAAAGTGGCAGCACTTAGCCATACAAATACATGATGCACTGTTGCAATCAGGTGATCAGGACCTAAATGAAGTAATTGTGCTTACAATTAATTGCCGCCTTGATTGATCATGGTCAGCGTTGAGAGGAAACAGTTTATAAAAGTTTCAATCTGGTATCAGCCTAATAATAGAACTTCAGACTTCAATCAAAGAGCAGTAAGAGTAAATAAGGGTCCTGATAGCTGTCAAGGAGAATAAGCAAGAAAACATGTTCATATTTCTATTTTCTGCAGGCTTTTCAGTGGTGATGGATAATATACACTGTGGGTTTAGTGAAAACTAGTGGTATTTAAAAGGAAAACTTTTAATATAAAATGTCAACACAATCTTTGCATACTTTTCCTGCACAGTTCAGTGGAGTATGAAAAGACATACTGCATCCTTTCCTGTAGGAAGTTAGTCTTCCTTATGTGGTTTGTATTCATCCTTAACCATCACTTCAGTATCTCAAAGGAGTATTGTGGCTGGGTCTAGACAGATGTGCTGTAGATCTCAAACTAGTTTTCAATTTTCAAGCTGTGCTGAATTTGCAGCCATCCCATGCAGCTTATCATACAGTCATGCCATCAACATGAAAAGCTATTTTCTAGTGCTAACAGGCTGGATTTAGTATCGTGCTGGACTCATCAGTTAGGTATAAAATTCCTATCTGTGTTGCTTTTGCCAAAAAACAGGAAAAAATGTTTCCATGGCTGTTATGCCTCATCAGCTTTCCTAACCATTCCAAGCACTTAGACATGACAATGTTTTGACTATATTTATGTAAAATGAATTTTTTTCATGCATTCTTCATTGAATGTGTTAAGTTATTTTTTTTTACTGTATTCTGGGGGCTTCCTGGTAATGTTCTAATATCACAGTGCCTAACGAGCTTGAGTAGCACTCCTGAAATTTATGAAGACAACAGGCTTCTATCTTCTCTGTGGTTTTATATGCCACTGTAACTCAAATTAACACACAGGTGCTGGTCATTAGCATTCTTCTCTGGTAGGCAGAAGAAAATCAAAGAATTGTTGAGTGATGTAAACCTGGTAAGAGGCTGACAAATTGGCAGATCACTAAAATCTTTTGGAACAAAGCTGAGCTCCTGGATCACAAATACCTCTGCATTGCAGTCCTGGGAAAGACAAAGCAGGTGGGAAAGATCATTTAGTTGATCTACTTCTAAAGCAGAGTGGGTGAAATACTTCGTTTACATGCATGTAGTTTTCAGGTGGCTGAGCATGCGACATGCTGGCTTTGCTTAGGGTTGGTTCAAATTTTGGCTGCTTTGTACATTTATGAGTCATCGTGTAGCATGTTAGGACTTCTAAGATTCCCAGCAACCGGTGGTCATGTTTCAGTATCAATTCTTTAAATGAAACATGGTCTTATACTTTTTGATCAAAAATAGATGAAGGAATTTTTTCAAGTTGGATGGTTAAGCTGTCCGTGTAGATGTAGTCAATGTATGTTCAGTATTTCCTTTGGAAGTTCTATGTTTTTGACTTCTGGTTAGAAATTCTCTGTATATTATTAAACTGTTACATAGAGTAAGCTGTTGCTTGTGTTCCCATTTCATTGATTTAGTTAGAAGAATTGGCTGTGGTCCACTTTGTTCATAATTTCTTTATATAGACACTGAATTGTCTTTTCTCTGGTTTGTGGCTCAACATTTTCTCCCTATTTTGATCTTGTTAGAATCCCTGTTTTGATCCTGTTCGAATACGTATTATACTCTCTGTTTCAGCATATAGGTATAATCTGATTACATCCAGGACTTGGAATATTTTCCATAGTATTAAAACCCTGGACTCATTGGGAATGTAAAAGGCTTCAATAATTTCTATATAATATTTTTAACGATGGTTACTAAATGCTAAAGCAGTCCATTTGTAAACATGCTTTGTTTCCCTTGGTGGGAAATACAAACACACACAAATGATGAACAGCATTTTGAAAAAAGGAGATCCAGAGCATATGGGGTCAGTAGTTATTTCTGCCCTATATGTTGAAATGAGTATTGGTTGCATATTCTGTAATTGCAAAACATGAAAACATGCCATACAAATCATTTATATTTCAGATTAACACTGAATCCTCTATTCCATTGCATCTTGTTTGCAAATAGTATTACATAAATAATACATAAATTTATAAATAGTATTTTAGTATTCACCTTGCTTCTTCCTACGGCAGGTTTCTTTCTTTAAGAATTAAAGTTGTGTTAGTACTCTGACTGTAGAGCATCTCTGCACCTAACTTCCAGTGGATTTTCTATATATTTAATGAAATCAGTGTTAGCATATTTATGAAACAGGGTTGGAGGATTGGTTTTTTTAATCTGTATACATACATACACAGCCCCCCCCCCCCCAAAAACAAAACAAAACCCAACAACAAACCAACTAAACCACCAAACAAAACCAAACAAAACTAGCTGCCTAGAACCAAATTCTCATCGCTTTCATGCCACAAAGAGATTGAAAGTTTGGTAGATGATGGATAACTCCCCTCATCCCCAATGTATGGACAACATGTATAGTTAACATTGTTTTGCAAGAGCACTTTCCCAGGAACACAACTTGCTAGAATAATAAATAGTTTCAGGAATGAATAGAATGTATAGTGTCTGAAAGCTAAACTGTGCTCTAACAGTTTAGGAAATTCAGGATAAATATCTTTATTTTGTTATCCTTTTCTAAGGAAGAGCAATTTCTTTTGATTTCTCTTCCTGAAGAGGTGGAAAGTGCCTGCAGATAAGCTTGGGGAGGTAGCTGGAGCTTGGCTGAAGATCGGGTGAGTTGGTAGCCTCAAGGAAGGCTTTTGTAGTTTGGTGGACTAACATTGGTTATGCGCTTATCTGAAGCTGACTTCGAGTTTTTGCTGCATTGTCCTACAGCCTGTAGAGCAGAAGCCTGTATCTTTCCATGTCTCTCTTTTAATGTGTTTTTCTTAAGGCTTAAAAACCCTGTCAGCTGCAAGGATATTTTTGTTCTGTTGGAAGTGCTTCATTTATTTTATTGGACTTCCAGTGTACAACCCCACTGAATCTGGTAGATTCCGAGTCTTCTACTTTGTCTTGGGAAAAGTGTTCTTAGGAGAACCAAAGTGGAAAATCCATGAAAAATACTATGTGATGGAAAGAAATACACTATGGGATATAACCACTCCAGATTACAGTCTGGAAGGTGACATTGAAGGACCTCATTACCTTCTTCACTCTTAGCAAGCAGCCAACTAAACCAGCTGCTCTGGGAGATGGCAGCCTGAGCAAAATGGGAGGAGTAGGTAAGAGAGTGATGGGGGATACAGGTTGGAATAAGCAATAGAGAAACAGCTGCATTGGAAAGTGGCAGTAGAAAGGAATCATTTCTGTCATAGGAAAACCAGTGATCTTGAAGGAAAACCCTCATCTGTGTAGCCTGTAAGGCTTATGACTGCTGGAAGAACTATGAAGTTTGGCAAAGAACACAGACAACGGTGAGATATCCCTGTAACAAAGCTTTTTTTTTTTTTTTTTTTTTTTTTTTTTTTTTTTTTTTGGTTGGGATGAGAAAGTTGAAACTACATGCTAGCAAAATGATAAATTAATGTCAAATTTAGGCCCCAATGTTTATGTTAAACTAAAATGTTTTGATAATTTCATGAGTCTTCTGTTCTTGTCTTTAATCCAATATAGCATGCTTTGGTATAGTACAAAAGAAAAGGGAAGGAAGATTTCCACTGAAGGATAGGTGATTCATTTCTTAAGGAAGAGAACTCCAATAGAGTCAGAAAGAAACCACATCCTTATACTTGCTAATACATGGTGAGACTTTTTTTTTTTAAGTAATTTTCTGGCAAGTATATTTTACTTTAATATAGCTATTAAACTCTAAATGCTTTCCACAATCAACTCATAGTTGAATATTCAGAAAACATTAAGCTAAATCTAAATTACATGTTTACTCAGACACGGCAGGACTTGATTCATCAATGTTTCATAGATACATATACATTTTTGTTGTTTTAAAAGAGCTCTGGAAGTACCTAGAGGACTCTCTTCTGCCAACAAGGAATTAGGTAGCATTAGACTAGATCCTTTCACGTAGATTTTGTTGGAAAAAGCTTCATTTAAAGACAGCATGTCTCATTGATTTGCCTTGTTCTGTAAAGCCTATGCATTATAATAGAGGGTCCAAATACAGTTCAGCAGAGAAACTTCCTGCAGTACAGTTAGAGTTGCATTTACCCAGCATTGCAGTGGCTGGCACAAGGGGTCTCTGCACAGCCCTTGTGTGCAGTGCAACATCTAGGCATATTGGCCACTTGGCTAAAGATAGACAATTGGATGCTCTTTTCTGCAGTCCTTATGAACCATTTTGCTGTATTGTACAAGAATCTTCTACCTATAGTGCCAAATGTCCTGTGTTTCACTCAGTTGTTAGTGGGATTTATCCCTGTTTGCAAAGCTCTGAGTACGGAGAGACCGTAGCAAATTCAAAGGCAGGACCAAAGCATTTCCCAAGACTCAAAACTGCCATCTCGTTTATTAGCTACACAGACTGCACCTAAAATGTTTTCTGTATGTCACTAAAGCTATGAGGTAAATGCCTTGTTTAGCCAGAGTCCTGTTGTTCTTTCAATCATGATGTCACTTTGGCCCTTTAAAAAAAAAGTGTGTGTGGATTGATGGTGGGGAGGAAGGAGACAAAACATATATCACAATCTCTTTCAGGCTAAAGTCTTTACGTCAGATACCTGATTATGAGCAGGCTTTTAAAAGAATTGTAACTTCCTCCAGACCCCCCCCCCCCTTTTTTTTTTTTTTCCCGCTAGCATCTTTCTGAAAGTGTCTGGCTATTCTATTGATGTACTGTGAGCAATTCTGCAGGGGAACGTGATAAAACGCAGTGCTACATGTATCAGAAATATACGTTCCTTTAATATATTTGAGTGTATGTGCCTCAGAATTCCTACATTATAATTTGCTTGGGTAAATAACTGCTGTAAACATCAGCAGTAACAAACAGAACATTGCAGTTTATTCTTTTAGTCAACATTTTCTTTTGATTTTCTATCTTCTACAGTAGCAAATCTGTCACTGCCAACAAGTATTTCCTGGCTTTTACTGGAAAAAATGTACAGCTCTTATTGCTTTGTTAATAAAAGCTGCTTTCATGCGTTTCCTTTCTGCTTTGCAAAAACATGGCACTTACCTCTTGGTATTTCCCAGCTAATTTATATGTAATATTTATCCATGCATAAAAGGTGCTCTATGTAACACACTTTTTGCTAAGGCAAGTAACAGTGAATATTTGGCTTCTGTGGCCATACGCAAAAATTGCTTGATGATACTCTATACAATACCAGAATATAGCAAAGGTTTATAATTACTGAAAAACTAGGGCTAACTGGAGAAAAACCGTATGTGTGTATATAATGTCAGTGGAAACTTCGACGAGCAGCTGTATGGTGTTTGATTTTATTGATGTTTGTGGCAAATTTCAGATCCTTAATGTTCTTTAACTATGTATAAATTGTTAATTGAGTTTTCATATAGTTTTACATTTATATGATGCCTTTCATTGGACATGTTGTGGTTCTGTCCCTGAAAGTAAAAACCCAGTTGTGCCTAGCAGATCAATATGTCAGTGTGACATAAATGTATTTCATACGGACATAGAGTTGTATTGCTGCCACAGTTGTAATATGTTTGTACAAAGCACGTGAAGACCTCCTGAGCTTGGGACAGCCAGGCTCTGTCTGTGCTGTAACAGTAAATGGCACCAGATGCTGGTAAGTGCTCATCCATGTTAGTACATTCCCTGGGCGCAGTTTTGGCCTGTACCAAGGAGCATTATGCAAGGGCATGGTTCAGTGGATTGTGCGGGGTCTATTCCCAGCTGGCAGAGTGGGAAAGGCCACCCATTTTGAAGAAGGGGCAGGATTTTGCACATGCTGTTGTTGGCATGGAGGCTGAAATAGATGCTGTAGCTCACTGGAGGAAGGACCAAGGGCAGGGGGAGCTAGTGAGGAGCAGAAGGGGATTTGACAGCTCCTGTTGTGAAACCTATGGTCTGCAGTCAGAGTGGGATGAGCTGAGCAATTTGGTCCACAAAGTGTATAGAACAAATCTGCAAAAAGTCCATTGAAGAAGTGATGTAGAAATCCTAGAGATTTCTCATGCCCCCATTTCAGGGTAAGAATGACCTTCTTTTTCATCCCTTTTGTAAGTGAAGGGAGAACTTACAATTTATGGATTCAGAAAAAGAAAATACAGCTAACTAGGTCAATTAAAAATACTGCTGTGATGGGTTGACCCTGGCTGGATGCCAGGTGCCCACCAAAGCTTCTCTGTCACTCCCTTCCTCAGCTAGGACCTCCTCAGGTGGACAGGGGAGAGATACTATAACAAAAGGCTCGTGGGCTGAGATAAGGACAGGGAGAGATCACTCAGCAATTACTATCACAAGCAAAATAGACTTGACTTGGGGAAAATTAATTCAATTTATTACCAATGAAATCAGAGTAGGATAATGACAAATGAACCTAAATCTTAAAACTCTTTCCCCCCACCCCTCCCTTCTTCTTGGGCTTAACTTTATTCCTAATTTCTCTACCTCCTCCCCCATGAGCAGCACAGGGGGATGGGGAATGGAGGTTGTGGTCGGTTCATCCCACATTGTCTCTGCTGCTCCTTTCTCCTCAGGGGCAGAACTCCTCATACTTTTCCCCTGCTCCAGCGTGGAGTCCCTACCACAGGAGACAGTCCTTCACAAACTTCTCCAATGTGGGTCCTTCCCATGGGCTGCAATTCTTCATGGACTGCTCCAGCGTGGGTCCCTTCCACAGGCTGCAGTCCTTCAGGCACAGACTGCTCCAGCGTGGGTTCCCCACAGGGTCACAAGTCCTGCCAGAAAACCTGCTCCAGCGTGGGCTCCTCTTTCCACGGGGCCACAGGTGCTGGCAGGGGCCTGCTCCAGTGTGGGCTTCCCATGGGGTCCCAGCCTCCTTCGAGCACCAACCTTCTCCAGCGTGGGGTCCTCTCTGGGCTGCAGGTGGAGATCTGCTCCCCCGTGGACCTCCTTGGGCTGCAGGGGGACAGCCTGCCTCACCGTGGTCTTCCCCAAGGGCTGCAGGGGAATCTCTGCACTGGTGCCTGGAGCATCTCCTCCTCCTCCTTCTGCACTGGCCTGGGGGTCTGCAGGGTTGTTTCTCTCACATCTTCTCAATCCTCTCTCTGGCTGCTGTTGCACAGTTTTTTTCCCCTTAATATGTTATCCCAGAGTTGCTCCCACCGCCGCTGATGGGCTCAGCTTTGGCCAGCGGTGGGTCTGTCTTGGAGCCAGCTGGCACTGGCTCTGTCAGACATGGGGGAAGCTTCTGGCCGCTTCTCAGAGAAGCCACCCCTGTAGCTTCCCCGCTACCAAAACCTTGCCACGCAAACCCAATACAGCTACATATAGATTTTCTGTATTGCTGAACTCCAACAAGAGCTCTTTATAGATGTATGTAACCTTGTCCCTTCCCTGCTGACTTTTTAAGTTGTGGAAGATGTTAAAAAGTGTCATCTTTCCTCTGCTGCTGTGCCTAAACATTGTATTGTCTTTCACCGTAGCCAGGACTGGACAGTGATTGAATGTCATCTAGCGCTTGTTAATATGAATGTTGTCATTTGTTATCCCAGTCATCACTGTCACTTGGTCATTTCAGTTTGTGCTATATTCGCTCACAGTATTGCTACCTTTCTGTCCTTCATCTCATGTAGATTCATGAATTATATAAGTTAACGTACCTGAAGATTAGTCCCAAGGAAAAAAAAAAATCCATGTCTAAAAATTACATTCACTCTGTGTACACCCTGTTGCAAGTGGTACATGCTTTTTAGGGAAGAAGAGTATCTATTTTATCTTAGACCATGGAGTATGCTGTATTTCTATTTCCCTTTATGTTTCTTCCATAAGAAAATAAAAGCTACATAATGTCATTGCATTAGCAAGAAAAAGCCTTTGGCCTTCCTACTTAATTGGGTTATTTTGGTGTAGTCGGGAGAATATGGTCTTTCTGAAACATCATATTTAAATTTTCACTCGTATCTTCGGAAAACTAAAGGGTGATAGTAATAACCAAAATAATATCACGCTCCCATTATCTAGAATGAAGATAAATTAGGTTCACAAAAACCAGGCATTTATTCCACAGCTGAAATAAACTGGAATATCTGTTTGAATAATAGGAAGGGCTGGAGATAGAATAAAACATGACTGAGAGAAGAAGTATTTAAAAAAAAACCCAAAAAACCCTACCTGACATTGTTGGGTTTTCATAGAATTTGCCATACCAGTGGGCATTGTTTTTAGAATGGAGAGACCCCAACGCTGGTTGAAATAGTTGAATTTTTTTAATCAGAACTTCGTTCATACCTGTCAAAACTTCAAATTTTTTGAGTATATGCCAGCTGAATACTAGGTATATATTTAGCTGGGAGTAACAGCAGTATGTTATAGATGCTTACATGCTCCTTGCATAGTGACGCCTGGCTGTGTACAGACTTTACACATGCCTTATACTGTCATGGGCTGCTCTTCTGGGACTTGTCTGTACTTATACTTGCATTGAAGGAGCCTAGTCTGTCTGCTTGGTCTGTTCTCCAGCTTGCTCAGACATTCCAAAGAGAATCAAAACCATCAATGTATGTTACAGGGAAATCAAATTGCTGAGATCTTAATTAATGAGAATGAGTTAGTTTATTAATTAGGTAGAATGCAGAAAGAGCTTTCCAGGGAACACCTAATGACCTCTTCAGGAGTTTCAGAAAGCAAATTTGTGTCCCGAGAATGACCCCATTCTCTAGCTGGAAGCATTAGGTTCTAATGCAGAAGCGGGAGAACCATGTCTAGGGAAGAAACAACAGGCCACTGAAATTAAGGCAGAGCCAGTGTGAAGTACATGAGCTCAGAAAAAACCATCATGACTCAGAGCACTATGGTAATGTAGTTTTTTCCAAGTAATGGGAAATCCAAGAAAGCTGTCTTGTAAAATGCATTATTAATATTAAAGATATGAAGCATATTATAAAAGGGAATGTGAAGCTGAAAGATCTGCTCACCTGTACGTAAATGGAAAGCTGCATAAATGTTATGCATGCATTAATATTTTTAGACCATATGGGAGTTATGTATTTTGGATTTCAGGGGGTTTTCATCATCATCATCACTTGTGGGTTTTGTGAATATCTCTCTTGGGGAATAAAGGCATGAAGAAATGCTGATGGCAAGGGAATCTGCTGGAATGTTAATTTTCTTTTTCTTCCCAGAACTGCTTTATAATATGCAGTAATCCATATTCATTCTGCTGAGGAAAAATGCTATCTGCTTTTTCTTTCCCTTTTTCCCCTCCTCTTTTTACTTCAGATGAAGAAATTTACTAGAATGCTTTCCTAATTTCTGTCGTGCAGGGAGGAACTGCCTTTTCTGTCTTTGTTGAGTAAGCTGTCTTGCTTTAGCATCTTCAAAACCCCTTTCCTGTAACTTAATTAAAATTCAGCCTTATTGCTAAATCACCTTAATTTTATTGCTGTACTTCTGTAGTTTGCTACTCTGTTTACTAAATAATGCAATAAAGCAGTGGAATTTCATTAGACTATCCAATAAATAATCAGGTAAAGTGTAAAATGCAGCAATAAAAATGATCAATAGAAAAATAATTAAATTATTATGACTAGCATATACATTTAACTATCTAAAGTTCATTTTGTTTTGAAATTAAGCATCTGAATAATTTGACAAAGGTTTGGGGGAGTATTAATTCATGTTTTTGACTATAGGTATGCATATAAATCCAGAAAAAAGGGAAAATAAGAGGTTTCAAAAGATAAAGTAATCTGACCTGATTTGCTCCCCATTGAAAAAATGGGAAAAAAATCTGTCGTCTTCAGTGTTGCCTTTGATTCCTTTGGCAATTTGGGATGATTTTTTTGTTGTTGTTTTAAATCCAACTCTGGCAGTCAGGGAAATTTGCAGTATGAAATTTCTCTTGTTAACAATATTTAAAAAAAAATCGCATGGCATTTAAAAAAAAAAAATCACATCAAGCATTGTCAATGTACTAGCTACACCAAGGCTTAGATAAGAGTTTACAGCATAACAGCCAACAGCTAATCCATGAAACCTGACCTGAGGAGGGGATACCATAGTGTTCAGCAAGGCACCAATTTTGAAGAGTTCTCTTTTTTAGGCATTTTTTTCTCTGACTTCTCATGAAAGAAATACTCATGTTGCAGGCCTACTGCAATTCGTTATACAAATCAGTCCACAATCTAGAAAAAAATACAGACTTTTTTGCTTGTGGTCTTCATGCAAATATTTGTATAATTATAGTGTGTCTTCAGTGGAGATGTGATTACTGGTTGTTTTAACTTGTAATCTAACTATCTTCAATCTGTCTTGCAGAGGATGTTGTTGTGGGCTGGGGTTCACATGGGTTTGCATGGCCATAGCTACATACCGCAATAGGTGGCCAAGATAGTTATAGCTAAAGCTATCATTAGTGACATTATAGATGTTGCAATCACACATAGTTTTGACACATATCACAATGTTTTGTTTAAGTGACTATATCTCCTAAGAAGGCATAAGACGATTACAGATCACATGCAAGACAGAACTAAAGCCAAAAATACACTACCAGATCTGTTTGGGTATATGCAGGGTCAGTTTGGGATTTTGCACCACATTTCCAGAATTAGGGTTACTGGGAAGCAGAGTGTAGGTACCTCGCAGTAGTGAGTGGAGTCAGTGTGGTCTAGCAGATTTTATTAGATCGGTCTGCTGATTGATCTTGTCTGGACCAAGTTTAACTAGAGAAATGATGAGAAGTGGCAGCATCTTGAGAACAACAGAGAGGGAAAAAAGCTAAACCCAAAGAAATAAGAATTTTTCCTTTTATTTTTTGGGTTTTTTTTGTAAGATTTCACTAGAAAAGAGTGGAGTAAATAATCCAAAAAGACTGCTTTGAGACATACTATAAAACTAAATAAGTCTCTCTACAAATCCCTAAAACAGAAGTGTTGAGAATTTCCCTTCTTAAAAAAAAAAAAATTAAAAAAATCATTAACCTATTTAGAGAAATTGGAGGTTTACAGGTAAAACTGCATTACATGTGCTGAATTACACGTAATTCAGTGCCTCACCTCTGTTTCTTTTAAGCATGTGATGGGACAACACGTCTAGGTTGCACAGAATGATACTTTAGTTGCTTCATGATGGTATTTTTTCACCTTAGTTCTGCAGGTAATCTCTTCAGAGCTGGGATTTTTAAAAAAATATTCCAGCTCTGGGGTGTTTTTATACTGTGTTCAGGTACTTGGCAATTTGCGTTTGGTGATTATTTTTTTTTTAACTTGATTCTTTTTTTAAGACTTTGTAGACCTACTTAAATCTTCCTCTAGCTGCTGGGGTATGCGGATTTGTTTTTTGGGGGTTTTGTTGTTTTTATTTATTTGGGTTTTTTTGTGTTTTTTTTGGTGTGTGTTTGTTTGTTTGTTTGTTTCCTTCCCCTTTCTAGTGGTATCTTTTTGTGATGGTTTGGGTGCTTCTACTCCCAGGATTGTCTCTTGCTATGTTCTAATGTTTTCACTGAGCCAAATCTCAGCTGTGAGTGACCTCACTGGCTGCAACAGCTATATGAGGACTTAGAATGTATGTGTACTTTAAATAAATTGTTGAGGGTTTTTTTGCTTCTGCTTTGTTTTCTATAATTTCATCTTCCTTTCTATAGTGACTAAACTTTTAACTATTTTATCTGTAATGATGTATTTTGAATGTGAGATCAGGTGCTACTTGCTTGGGAGGGCTTCTGCTTTTTCTATGAACTCCGTGTTTTCATATATATATATACACTTTATTAAAACAGAAATAAATAAATACACGTAAGTGTTTATTTTGTCAGCT
The DNA here is from genome assembly GCF_000737465.1 of Haliaeetus leucocephalus. Classification (NCBI taxonomy): domain Eukaryota; kingdom Metazoa; phylum Chordata; class Aves; order Accipitriformes; family Accipitridae; genus Haliaeetus; species Haliaeetus leucocephalus. The sequence continues at coordinate 6,884,426 of NW_010972698.1, read as the reverse complement.
TTCTCATCCAGATTATCAGGCAGCCTGTAATGTTTATTAAAGAGTACAAAATCCTGAAGTATATGACACATACTTAAATGTATTTTGGTTGACTTTTGTTTCAGAAAGCAGACATAAACACCTGTATTTGATGACCTCAGTATGCATGAATACTTTTACTGAGGAAAAGAAACTTAGAAAGCTGCAGAGCTTTAAAATTAACTCTCTCTTTTGGACAGGGAAGCAAACTCATTGCTGAAATGCATTAGACAACTTTCCTTCCTTCCCTGTGGGACATGTGTCAAACCTATGAAATGGTAATTTAGAAATCCCAGCTGTATTAAACTTCTCTTCAGAAGTGAACTTGGTTGCTTTAACTTTCAGAGAAGCATAAGGAGAGGAAGTATTGCTCATTCTTATTTATATGAATTTTATATTCTTGCTTTGTATGAAAATCTTATTGTGGTTTTGGCTTAGACTTTAATTCAGGTTAGCCTAAGTATAAGATCTATATTATTCGAGAGAGATGATGCTTTAAATAAAGAATTTGGCAGTACTGTTGTGTCTATAAAAGGTCACTTTCATTTAGATGATAATACTGTTTTAATATGAGAAACCATCAGCAGTTTGGAGTTATTTAAAATTCAATGGCAAACATTTTAACAGAATTAAGTTTGTACAGGCATATCTCTTGTCTAATAATAAAACAGATATAAGTGAGATTTTAAATATTAAGAAACCAAATGTTAATTTTCCTGTGTCAGGACTGGCCAGCACAAGTAATAAGTAGTGAGTATTTGGAGGTAACTGTATAGTACCAATACTGAAGCGTTACCTGAAATAAGTTGGCAGAGTTGTGGTTATTATGTATGTATAAACTGGTGGACCAAGCCCTATTTTCTTGCTTTCATCTGCTCAAAAGGAGGTGGTATGTATGGGCCCATCAGGCCTTATTTCAGATCTGCACTTAGTAGACTGTGTCAGCAGCAAGGATGGTTTTGTGGTAGTTGTCAGCAGTTACATTGCTATGAGTGTAGCCCTGATATTTGATTTTGGGTCACTGAAAGTGAACAGTGAGATAGTATCATATGCTTAAAAGTGAAGAGTTTTAGAAAAGGATAATAGGCTGGTAAAATCTGGCAAATGCTAAATTATATTTGGAGTAGGATGATGACACGGTATTTTAATCGGTACCTTTCAAAAGCAGATGTGTGACTCTATCAGTGCGTTGGGGTCACTTGGTAGCAGAAACCTAAAACAGAATTAAGAAATATACTCACTAAACTGGACTTGAATTTGAGTAAACTTGATGTTTCAGAAGGGATTAAGATCTTCCCTGGCAACTATAACTCCACTTTGATGATGTTATTGAATTCTCCAGGTTTTTTTTTTTTTAAGATGTTTTTCCACAGAAACTTCCAGATTTACTCTGAAGATGTTCTTTGAAGGTGAAAGATGTTATGAGAGTCTTTTTTCTTCTCATATCATCACATACGTTGTTATAGTTTGAAGTGTTCAGAGCTGCTAACAGGGCTGGTGAAAGAAATCACCATATTGGGACTTAGTGTCCCAGTAACTTAGCAGTTTTATTACACGATGGTTACAGTAACATTTAAGCACATGAGAAAAGACTGATGTACACTCTACTGGATGTCTCAATCATGCAGCTGGAAAATATGGGCCCCTTTCCTCATATCCAGTTCTTCCTTCTCATTTAATTGAGCTATTAACATTTCAGAAACTGTTAGTGCCTCACAAGTCTTATACTTTTGGCTACAAGTAGTGTTGTGTATATCTGAATGAAAGGCACGTTTCTTTCAGGAAAACTTTCCTAAAAACATCTTCTCATGGATTTGCATGCGTGGATCTGAGAGCTATTTTCTCATGCAGAGGAGATAAAAATCTCTCCAGACTAGTGCTTGCTCTCTGGTGATAGCAAAGAGAAACTCACCTGTACTGCTGCAGAGAAGTTACCTAGTTCTGCGCGGTGGTGTTTGCTCATATTTACAGCATTTAGTTCCTTATTCAGTAACTTGTTGAATGTTAATCTATAAATGGAATTTTTATTGCTTGAACTTCATGACGCAAAGGTTTTCTGACTAAACCCCTTTTGAGCTTACTAAGAGCTATGTTGGGGTTTAAGCCTAACATCTCATGCCCCCAGTAGAACCCTGTCCTAAAATAGATTTTGCTTTTAAAAAGGTAGATATACTATCTCAGGAATTAATGGCTTATGTAACTCTTATATTAAAATCCAACCCTCATACAACAGGTCAAATATCAAGGAAATCTGAGTAATGGTTTGAATTTCAGATTATTTGGAAGACATTTTAAGAGGAACAACCTCTTCATCTCAATGGTAGAGTCTTAGCTGAAGGAAACAAACCAGTTTAAGTGAAACCAGATGTTCTAAATGAAATTAACTGTTCCATTCAGCTGTGTGGGTAGTCTCCAAATCCTTGAGGTCCTGTCAGGGTATAAGAGTAGTCAACACCCCAATCTTGCTGTTAGGTGCTCCCTCGCTCCTCCTTTGGCACTTCTAAATCATCATCTCCTGGGAAGTATTCTGAGTGCAATTTGTTTTTCATAGTTTGAACAATTTATTTTTCTTGCAATTCCTAAAAATAAAACTTGCTTAATGAAGCCTTTCCATTTCATTCTGGTCAAGTATTTTTGCTATACATGATCAATATAGAGGAAACTAGAGTAAAATGCTGGATGTGCATATTCTTCCCATCCCAAGTGAAACAAAAGTTGTCAAATCACAGATGAATTATATGATTACAACTTTAGCCTTGGATGTACAAACAAGGGTGAAGGATTCTCCATGGGACTTTATCTTACAATGTTGAATGTCTATTGTGATTTCTTAAAATCGAAATGGAAATTCCTTAGAGGAAATGTTAGGGCTCTTGTGTATGAATGTATTAGCAACTCTAATTTTAAGTGTTATTTTACTTTCTCTGGGATGTAATTTGCTCAAAGAAATCCTTTTCATTAAATGAGTGAAATCATGAAAAAGGCAAAAAACTTGAACATGAACCTAACATTGAAAACTGAGAGAAACCTGAAAGTAACAATCTCATTTTATACAGATGCAATCAGTGTGTGTTCTGTGAACAATGTTTTTTCTCCTAATGCAGGTTGATTAAATCACAAGGAGTAATGTGTTGTAGATGTGTAAGGGATACGGGGGGTGGGGTGGGGGGTGTTAATTAGAAAGAAAGAAAGAAAACTTGCTTGATTCCACAGCTGTCCTCTATGTCATGATTCTCCAGAGTCCACCTGGGGGGAGGGAATCAAGATTTGCATTGAAGAGCGAGGAGGTAAATGTTTTCTGCTTTGTCACTTCTCAGAATAAAATTCCAGTGTGTTTCCAGTCCTTATTGGATGTGACCTTTTCCTCATTAGTTATTTGTACTTTCATAAATCAAATGCAAAGCACGTAGTTGGAATTTAAAAAAAAATAAAACAACCAAACTATGAGACTGATTATGGCTGGGAAATAAAGTGCTGCAAATACTAACTCTAAATCTCTTCTCTCTGGACTTGAGAGAGTTGTTAACATTTTGGCAAATTTGTCGAGCTCAAAGAGAAAATTAACACCATTTTTAAAAATCATCATTCAAGGTTTTAAGCCCTGAACAATAGCAAACATCTATAGTTTACTTTTTAAATATATGAAGCTATAGCTAACATCTTAAACATGCATCATCTTCAATCAATCTTGAAAGCTGTACTTACTTTAAAATATAATTTATTGAAATAAGATACTCAGTTTAAAAGAAAATGGTTTTCACTATTTAGTTCTTGAAAGCAATGTTTTAATTTGTTCATTCATCTTTAATGATTTTTAGGCTATTTCTTCTTTACAGTGATATCTAACTTTTATATGAAGTACAGTCTGTCCTGTGTACTTGCTTAATATGTGTTTTACAGTGCATTTAAATCAAAGTAAAACTCTGTTGCATGTGGAAATATTATGTTACTATATTAAATAATTGGGCACTTGTAATAATGCAGGTGGATGTACTAAAAACATATTTAGGATAAACTAGTGTCATAACACATGTAGACTGGTCAGGAAATCAGTGTGAAGTGTCACTATGTCCTATATTTGAGAACTCCTTTTACTTCCAGCCGGATTTTAGAGGTAATGCATAGAGATTGGAACAGAAATGTATCACCAGCCAAGAACGGTAGCTACGTTCCTTCCACAAAGAAAAGGCCCTAGGAGTACAAAACTATGAACAGGATTATTGCCTCTCAGTTCCAAGGACCTGTCCTAGTTCAAGATGATAAATCTCAGTTAAGAGGGGAAGAAAGAGCATATTCCCAGCTAACACTTTCAGGTTTAAGATTTTGCTTTCTTGATGACCTTTCACTAGATTCAAAATACGTTCTATGAAATGATCTTTTAGGTTTATTGCCAATTAAGCAAACCAACCTCTCTCAACCTAGAAGTGAACTTTAGAACCGTATATCCAAACACTCAGAAAATGAATAAGAATCCTGTAAATTTTCTGTAAGTATCCTTATAAAAAATCTTTGCCCTTTGTAGAATTTAAGCACAAATTTTAGTTTAAGTTTCAGCAGTGTTATTGGAAACAGTAATTCTATGCACACACTTGGTTAGTTGCCTGCTTCCCTGAAGACTCATAATGGATTTTTCCAATGAAGAAACAGAGCAGTAGTATGTGATCAACACTCCTGAAGAATCTAAACACCAACTATGCTACACAAAACTATTTTTAGCTCTCCTTAATTTCATGTTGAACAGTCCTTCATAGGAACGTTAATCTTGGTGAGTGTAGGTAGAAAAATTTGGTCCACAAAGAACAAGAGACAAGATCATTACAATGTTTGTGGACATTGTAGAGTAGCAAAAGAAGTAATACTTAGTTACTGGATTATATATTTCAAATATATTTATAATTTTTCTTTCATTCTAAGTTGAATATTGATTCTTATTTTAATAGTATAATATAATTACTTATAGGTATTTGTTTTTCTAGCTGCTTATATCTTCAAAGGATTGAGCACATAGACAAGAGAAACAAACATTATAATGACACAGTTTAAAGACATTGGATTATATGAATGAGCTACAGAAGTTCCCATTGCTAATTTGTGTGTGCTTAGCCTGTCACCTGCACTTCCATTGAATAAGATTGTACGTGGCCACTAGATTTGGGTAGGAGACTCTATGATGCAGGTAGGACTCCTATGTGGTCTTTCACGTGAGAAGTACTAGTTTTTAGAACTGTAATTTTACTAATCCTGGACCCAAGTGAGGCATAACTCTGAAAGCCAGAGTACTTTAAAAAATAAATAGCGTGATTACATTAAAAAAAACACCCAACAACCAACCACCTAACTTTTTTCTAACTTTTCAACAGAAAATACGGAATCTTTTAGAAATGTTTCATGAAGTGTCATAGTATCGTGGCAGCTTTTTTAAACAGAATTTATTGCTACAATAAAATTATATGAAGTACAGGAAAAAGTATCCTATATATTTTTAAACTCTTATCTGAAGCTTTTAGAAAGGCTTAAATAATTTGTAACTTTTCAAAACATTGCTGACATTCTGGTGCTATTTAGAGAATTTTCATATTGAGAAAGAGACTAGGAACAAAATTTAGATGGGTTATTTGAATGTATAACAAGGCTTTTTTTATCTTGTATGTTAAATCCTTTTGGAGTCCTAAAAAGTGAACGCAGACTCTCTTTATCAATTGTATTCACAAAGTTAAGGAAATCATGTGGTTTTCCATACTCCATGCAATGCTGTGGAATAAAAGTAAATCAAGTAAAAAGAGCAAATAGCTTCAAAATTAATTTTGAAGTTTTTTATGCACTAACCAGAGGCCTTTAAGATGCTTATTGTTCTTAGTGTGGTAATATTGAACCAGAGTAAGCTTTTGTATTAAAAGCTCTCAAAGTACTTCAAGAAAAACAAGTCAAGGAATTTCTTCATGGAGTTTACACGCGTTATTCTTGTTGGGATGGTGCAGATTTGTACCCGTGCTGCTGTTCTCATCTGTCCCTAGAAGAACAATCTTCAAGCTTAGTTGCAAGGCCTTTCCAATTTAATAACTACCCCAAGAAGGTATACTGGGAGGCACATCTACTCAAGATCCAAGAGTGGAGCAAGGTTCCCTGTTAAAGCTAAGACTTGCTGTTTGTGTCTTTTTCCAATACGGTGCCAGAGGGCCAAAGAAAAGATAATTTTGCTTTCATATCTTTCTTTACACTTTCGTAGTGATGAGCTGTCTTCTTCATAGTCCCCTTTGACTGCTGTGGAAAGTGTTTTGTTCTGTCTGCGACTGGGTGAGCCTGCTGGAGCAGGTTGCCCAGGGGGATTGTGGAATCTCTCAGCTTGGGGATGTTCAGAATTTGTATGGACATGGCCCTGGGCAACCAGCACCAGGTGGCCTTGCTTGAGCAGGTGTTTGGACCAGATGACCTCCAAACGTCCCTTCCAACCTCAACCATTTTGTGATGCTGTGATAAAGCACGCAGCCTACGTGTGAATGGAATAAATGAAAAAGTACCTCAGCTCTGGGGAAAAAAAGGGTTTGGTCAGACATTCAGAAAGAAACTGTCTGATCTTTATTCTGAAAGCAACCAAAGGTGAAGATATGTTAGAACTGCATGAACAAGTTGAAGTGATACCTCCTCTCTTGTGTTGGACAAATGGGCCCTTCCACCTAGTACAATTCAGTGAACAAGTACACAAAAATTTGTCGATTTGTTACACCTACTCACTGAGGGAAGGCTCTCTCTCTCTAAAGGAAAACAAATAGGCAGGAAAAGGAACTATGTATTACAGCCAGAATATCAGGACCATGCAAGCATAATGTATAAGGGGATACTTCATAGCTAATTATCAAAGAGTTGATGTAAGAAGGGAATTAAAGCCAACAACTTTTGGATATTTTTCCACTTCCTGTGGATTGAAGTAGCTAGTAAAAATGTTGCTATCAGCAAATGGTTTCCATCGTTATTTCCCGTGTGTATCCTTTGCAATTGTACCAGTTCTTTCAGTGATAAATAAAAATAAATCTTCTTTCTCATTTGGAAAAAAAAATAAAAATTGAAAGTATCCTACTGATACCAGTATAAGCAATATCATTTTTCATAAAAGCTAGAAGCTGTTTGTATCCTAATCTTGATAAAATATTCAAGGTTATTTTGGGCCCTGTGGGACAACAATAAAGGCTTCTACTTTAACAATTGGAATAAAGACCCTTTAGGAGTCCTTGAATTTCTGTAATGAAATAGAGCAGTGGTCTGTTGAATCCAGTATGTTGCCTTTGACGTGGATCACTCTAAAATAGTCTGTCAAATAGTCTGGCTATGTAAAGAACAGCATAATTTCATCAGCAAAATGCCTATTCATACCCTGAAAAATATGGATTTATGTTCGTAGCATTTTAATTATTTAATTTTTATTACAGAGATCATCTCATGATAAAATGGTTGCTGTATTTTAAATCAAGCTATCTGTTAATTAATATGGACACTCTTAGTGTCCAGAAATTCAGTTCAGTTAAAGATGGCTTCCGTTACCCTACAAACTGCATACACAGTAACATGCGTTCCCTGCAATTTCAAGTTTAGTCTTAAAAAAATCAACCATTTTATCCCATGGAGTGTTCTGGTTCAAATCAGTCAAATTGTGGTTAGACTTTGCCTTAAGTCTTGCAAATAGTTTCTTTAACAGGGCATTGTGATGTACCTTCTTAATCTGTAAATAAACTCTTTGAGCTGATTTTCTTTTCTTTTGGTCATGCATAAGAATTCTTGTAGACGTAAGAGAAGCTCAGCTTTCTTTTAGAGCGCTGTGTTAGTTTTTCTTATGCATCTAAGCATTGCATGCTAGAAGATGGGAACACGTGTTTTGGGATGTTACATGTGTGTCTGTTAGGATAACGTCTTAACTAGGATAAGTAGTGCATGTATGTGTGGGATTCCTCAGAACCTGGCCAACTGACACCAATATTGTGTGCAGTTTGACCTCCCTCCTGGTTCTTTGTATTTTTACTTGCATCTGTAAGTAAAAATGAAGTCGTCCTATTGAAAAGTTTGGTGTTTTTGTTGCGCTTTCATTCACCTACAATTACAGAGTAGTTCTTTTGTGTGTGGAAAATATGTATTTTGACTTCTAAAGTATTTTATAAAGGCAAACAGTGCATAGATTAGACTGTCTATAGTTATTCAATAATAGCTGTTCCTAGATCCCTACATGGACAGGTTTCTGTAAAACTACAATTTCTTACGATCTAGAAAATTATTTTAAAACCATTTTATGCCTTTCAATTGAATATATAATTATCAGTATGCAGACTTTATTGTCATACATATTTATTTTTGAACAGGAAAGCTGTGTTTCTGTTGGAATTCAAAATTTAAAAACTGGAAGAGAATGCTGCATTTTAGGTTACATGGATGTCTGACTGATTATTGTGAATGACTGTTAAAAAAGGAAAAAGTTTTTACAGAGGAATGTGCACTGTTTCTTACTGTCCTTATCTTACAAATTACTGATACTGTAACCAGTTATTCACAGGAGTAATCCATTGAACTCAGTAAAGGTTTCCACATTCCAGTTTTTATGATTTTTCGCTGTTACAGAAATGATCTGTAGTATTTTAGAATTACATGAAGCAAATAATACAGGAATGCAGACGCTACTTTATTTCTCTCTGGTTTCTGTCACTTCCATCCAATGTAATGACCCATTATCTGAGGTGCTTCTACATGATACACATCTGTATTTGTGTATGTGTGTGTACATAAATACTATTTTGTGATGTTTCTGAAAATAGTTCCTGGAGCCTGGGGACTGTTGTTTTGTGCTAGCAATATAGGAAGGGCAAGCCAATACTTGCGCCCTTCAGGAGAACTGACACAATGACTCTGAAGTAAAAGATGACAGAAGCCAGACAGCTGTAGATGTAAAAATGCATGTGGTGCATAAACTTTATAGTACACAACTTGCTCTGAATTTCCTTACTTCCATAGAATTTTGGGGGGTGGTGGGGGTGGTGGTGGTGGTAGTGGTGTAGGTGGGGGAGTGGAGTAGAATCCCTGCATTCTCATAGTAGTTTTTACGTTATTAGCCATTTTCTGTGTTAAGTAGGTGTATGGATTGTGTTAAATTCTCCCTTTTTCTGTCTATTCCCAAACCATTTATATTTCAAAGATTTTATGTTCTATCATGCTAATAATATGGATTTTCCAACTCTATTAAGAAGTTTATGCAATAGTCCTTGATAACTTCTAGAAAATTATCAACAATCTTACAGATGAACAATTAGTCACAATCAAACTTCGACAGGTTTAAGGGCTCAGTTAAGCTTTGAATAAATACTAGAAAAATAATGCCTGCATGTGACTCTTCTCTGAATAATCCAAATCTGAGATTTTAATTAACATCTATTTTCTCTCTCCTTGGAACTTCAAAATTTAAAGCAATGGTTTCTTTTAGCATTTTGGATGTTTGGTTTGACACAGCCTATTTACATGGAATGAGTATAGATATTACTAAAGTATAAGATACAGTGAAATACTGTCTTCTCTCAAAGCCTAGTCCAATTCTTAGCTGTTTTATTCATCAGGGGCAACAATCCTGGCTCAAATAGAATGTTTTTGGAAAGTCAAATGTAGCGTAAATATTTTAATTTCCACTGCTGAACCCCTGACAACACTTATCTCTTAAGGGAATAGATTGAGCATAAAATAAGCAAATATCTTCTGGTGGAGATACTTCTGTTTGGTTTTGAATTTTATGGAGAAACTTAGCACAGGAAAAAAAAAAGACAACACAGAAAAATCTGTAGGTCTAGAAAGTATGTGGATAACCCTAGCATTTTATGTAAATACAAACAGTTTCTCGGAAACAATTCAGGATATAGCTGAATGATGGCATGTATATTAGGGCCATATGATATGCTGGATCACTGTTGCATGCTTTGCTTCCGCAGTACTCTAAGTTTGTAATCACTTCATTGATTAATTCCTGAAATAGAGCAGGTTCTTCTATTTTATGTCCTTATTAATCAGATTATACAGCAGGATTTTGGATATATGTTTCTTAATTTATCAGTTTGAATTTATGTTGGCGTGAAGATGCATCAGTATTTCAGTGTGATATCAGGATGACATCTTTTATTGTGTTTGTGTATGGTGGCTTTTCAGGGGTAAATCTTTTTGCATCTCCTCTGAAATGTTCCATTAAACACTGCACCAAACTCTCTTCTTGGTGTAATGTTACATTTTGATGCATATGAGAAGATCTTCTCAATGACAAGCAGAGTTTGCATAAGCTACGTTTTAAGTGTGTAAGATGGAATTTCAAGTGAGTTTTTGCTGATGCCCTCAATGGTTTTGTAGCTTGGCTATTCATGAAAAGTGTTGAAATTAAAGCTAGATACATACCCACCAGTACATGAGAAGAATAATGTATTCAAAATATAAAGGTTTTTTTCTGAATGGGTTAATTGGCTCTATATACCTTCCAATTATGCTTATAAACTCTTTTAAAGAATTTTCCTATATTTATATATTTTTAATTTTGGAGCTGATGCAATATTTAGAATACAATTACGTTTTGGTTTGCTGTGCTCTTCTTGCCAATTTCTTGTGTTTTGAAGTCTCTCACTGATTGCTTCTCATTTTTCATTACTGATGGCCCCTTCAGACAGGCAGGCTCCGAGATAATTAGCAAAGCTTTGTTCATGAATGCTTGTTTCCTCCAAAAACTCTGCAGGAAGGAAACTCATGAACAATAGTACACAATCTGCAGTTTCAGAAGCTATAATGTTAACAGTAATGTGCTGCAACGTTTAAACTAAAATCCACCACTTTAGAAATTATTAATTCATGCTCAGTGATGGGGAAGTTTATAGTCCCAAGGATAGCTGAATAGGATGATACACTGCTGCAGCTTTATGAGAATCAAAATCTGGCATGCAAGAATGGTGTCAGTGTCTACACCACCTTTTGAAATTCCTCTGAAATTTTGTGGTCAGGCCCTCAAACTGAGCTATTTTTTAGTCATCATTTGGCAAGCTCCAAGCCTTTTTTGTTTTCTTTTGTCCTGCATTGTTCATCTTTTGATTCTGAATGTGCCTAATTGCTGCTTAAACAAATTGTGCCTTGTAGTGGTAAAGGGCTGCACTCTGTCTTTTGTCAAGGTTGAAAGTGGCAATGCTAAGATCCCACCAACGAGGGAATTGAGGGATAGATCTAAGTGTGGCAAGAGGAGGAGTTGGGCTTTCTGAGGTGGTAGAGCAATAAAATCTAGTACCTCTGGGATTTAAGAAACTTGGACATGAAGAAGTACTGGTCATCACTGGGTGCTCTGGATTAAGGGCGCTAATTTGGGAGCAGGGATAGGCATTTGTTTCCCTTTATCTCCTGTTACATTCATGGAATCATCTTTTTGCTGTTTGAGGCATCATAGTCCTAATTCAGTTAGATCACCTCTGATTAGGAGGACCTTACTTTAGGGATAGTTTTCAACACTATGGTTGCTTATTGCCTATGATCCAGAATTTGTGCTGCTGCATTAGGACAGAATCTCTTTTTCTTTCTGGATAATTTTTAAGTTTTTCATATTAAATGATTAATAAACTGCTTTAATTACTATTGCCTATCTGCAGAGGGAAGAGGTGACAGCACCACTGAAGGCGTGCAATATCCTTCTGGCAGATATTGCTTAGTAGATCTCTAAAGCTGGGGCATGTCCTTTGGGTCTGCTCATGCTGTTATCATGTAAGAGAGGGCATGAAATATAACATGAATCTAGTCAAAGTCATTCTGTAAATAAGTCATTCTTAATGAGTAGATAAAGATTTCTGTGTGTGTGTAAATTAAATCTTCCCTGGAGTTACCCAGGTGAGGGTTTTGGAAGGGGGTCTAGCATATTACCTGCTACGAGGTAGATGAAGAATAAGTGTTCCTGCCGCTTCAAAGCAAGACAACCAGAATATTGATTAAGAGCTGACTTCTGAAAAGATGTATGTTAATCCTTTTGAGGTGAATGTTTATTCAAGAAAGTTTCTGCAGAGATTGCCCATAAATTTGGTGTTGCTTTAAGCATTGGGTGGAATACGTATTTCCTTGAAAGGAAGTGTAGCATATTGGTTCCATTAAAATATGAATGCATATTTTGTTAGCTTGTCATGTCATAGCTTAAACTTCTCATGACTAGGCAATGCAATGTGCTTTACAGTTGGAAATATTTCTGAAAATAGCTTAAAATTTCAGCGTGTAATGGTTTTGATTAAAATTAACATATGGAATGACAGTTACTAAAATGTAGATAAAAACTACTACAAAGAATTAATAAGGGACACTGATAGCAGAAAGGCCATCGCTTAATATTTTATGTAGATTCATAAAACATCTTTCGAATTTTGAATCAACAGCTGGTGAAAAATTCAATAGTAATGAGCTCATTTGTATGTAAATGACTGTCATTCTATTCTAGGCTACCCATGCTTTATGGTATCCTCCTAGATATCACTAAGTATGGCCATGAAAATAGGCCTTTTTGGGAAACCCTTCAAAAAAATCAATTTAAATGCAAAGTCTTTGCCTGGCTTTGAAGTTTTCAAAAGTCATTCATAAGGTTCTACCGGTTTGAAAGCTCTGTATACGTGTATTTAAAATAATAATTCAGTACATTATTAGGAGCTGAATATCATATAAATTAGGAGATCTAGGATAATTCTGACAATACCAGAAGGAAATTTCTTTGCATGTTCCAACTCACTTGGAAGAACTGGTCAAAGTAGGTGGTATACCTGTGTACCCAGAGACGTGAAGTAGATGTGCTAAAGAATCTACATTGTGTGGAAGCCTTTATATCACTTGGAGCTTTAGTGAATATTAAGTCTATGTTTTCCATAAATATACAGATTTAAAAGTAGATAGAGTGAATTTATAATGCGGATGTTTCTAAATGGAAACCTTGCCATAGTGAGTTTTCCATAGTGCATATGGTGCAGAAGCATGCCATGTACCTTATGTGCAATGAACATCTTGAGTTTTGAATATAATATTCTCAGTGAACATCTGTGAGTAAGCCAAAGACCAAGGTAGTTTATGCTCAGGCATTCTTAATAGCCAAATATGAGGAACTGATATCTAGCTTTCTGAAACAGAGAGAGAATGTTCACTTAGTTATCTTCCTCTTCTAGAGCATTCTTGACATTACAGTACCTCATGGAATCTTGATAATGCAAGAACTGCAAGATCAGGCCCCGAAGTTGTAAACATTCAAAAAGATTTTCAGTCTACCCCATACTGCATCAGTTCTTTTTTTATTACAGCTACTACTGCAGCTCTCCCAAAAAATAGAATGTTGTATTTGGGAAATACACTAGCAGTTTTTGCATCTTTGAGAATGGTAGGTTCTGGTATGCTCGTATTTGGACAACAGTTGTGAATACTTACAGAAATAGACTAGTGGAATTTAAAAAAACAAGCAGACAACCAAAACCCCAGAAACCTTCCAGAATGTAGAAATGAATCATGTGCTGAGTATATATTTTAAATCTTTATAGCAAATAGAAACTAATAATCTCTATTAGCTTTTTTCACTTTTAAAGGATCGTCATAAAGATGGACCATTTTTAACTTGGTATGAAGAGCTGATGGATCTACAGCTCAAGCTTTAAGAGTTAAAAAATTATTTTAAGGAAACAAAAGAGCTGTGGGGTTGTTTGATAATGTACTGCTATATACAGAATAATAGCCTTTCAATATTAGTCCTTACTGGAAAAGTAAGTTTTCAAATGTTTGGAGCAATTTTCACCTTAATAAAGCTTCAATTCGGTTAAATCCTAAAGGAAAGGATCAGCTTTTTGTCAGGAACATAAATTCACCCATGCTCACTAAATTATTTCACTATTTCTTGCTTTTAATAATACATGTTTAAGTGTTGTTGAATTAAGGATTAAGTGCACATATATTGAAGATTAGAAGTGGGCATTAACATGAAAACCAGAAAGAAATGTTTTGATTGATAGCTCAGAAGGAAATGCCAAGGATAAATATAAATACTGTTGATTGCAATCGATGTGGGCAAGTGGTAATCAGTTGCTAATCTAAACAAACAAGACTCCAACAGATGTTTCAACTCTTCAACTTTCCACTTGTCTTTGAGTTGCCTTTCCCAATCCCATTTACAAACAAATTTTCTGCTTGTAATGTTGATAGTACATTTCTTATGCTATGGGATAGTTAATGAAAAAATACCTTTTTTAAAAGAAAAAAGCATATGGATGAAGAGAATTATGATTTGGGGGGAGAGGTATCCTCTTTGTCAACTTTAGAGAAAACTAGGATACTATTATATTTTTTTTTTTCATGAAAGCTAAATTACTCTGGCTTATTTCTTATACTATATTCTTATAATATTACTATATTATAATATCTACATGTGGGAATTTTGTGTGAAATGTGATGATCTGTGGGGTGGTAGGAAACACAAAGAGGGGTGCTCTTTGTTTCTGCTCCATTATTTATCTTGCCAAAGAAAGCTTTTGCTGAGATAGCATTTTGCATTCATTAATGTGGTGTGAATTATCTGGGTGAAACCAGTTCTCTGACAGTAGTTTACCATGGGCAGGGTTTGTGTAAACAGTCTTAACCTTCAGGCTGAGGAAGGTGATGTAGACTGACTGAAGTGGACTGGGGTATTCAAGGATCATGTCATGAATGAGGTTGAAGTCTATACGCCCTGAATGAAGTGGTGAGACTGTCCATTTTTTATTAGATCATGCATTTACACGGAACATTTCTGAGCTGTTTTGATTAATGTGTCAGCCTTGTAAGGTGACTGGGTATTAAGTTTTAAGGGTGTTTTAAAAAACATTTGCCTTTTTTCAGTCCTCCCTTTTGGTTTCCTTGAGGATTGCCTAGACTACTCCATATATATTAATAATAAAATCTGAAACATATTATACTTGGTTTGTCACATCTTTTTAAGAAATCTTTTTGTCAAAGTGCAAATTACAGAAATGAGTTAAGTTTGCTATTATTACCACTAGCTTTAATCTGTGTATATTGTTTACATTGTAAAATAAGAAAAAAAGAAAGTCTTTTTCCTATATGTAAGACCATGTCTGTGGAAAGCAAGTATAAAAGTTGAAGAAAAACAAACTGTAGCCAATTTTAGGCAAATATTAAAAAAAGTTGAAATTGCCTGTGTTAAATGTAGGTATTTGCACATTGAATTCAAGAATTACATTAATCCAAATTGAGAGGAAAAATAATACCATATGAGCTGAATCTCCAATTAGAATGAACTCTCTTACTGTGAATTTTGAGTAATTAAACTAAAAATTCCTTGCAATTGAGTTATAAGCTGTGAAGAAAAATGAGATATGAATACACTCCAGAATATCAGAAGCAACTCATGAATTGGTTGCCTATGGGTAGAGGCAAAAATTGGAAAAAAAAATTATTATGCATAGTTACTGAGGAGTGTGAATAGAGCATTTTGTTGTTTTCTGGCTTGTTATTGTATATTCTGAAAGATATACAGCTGGAAATTCAACTGAAACTGAGGTGATATGAGATAAAGCAACTATGAGAGTTTCAAAGCTGACTGCGGAAGGCCACACCTCACCCTGTTCATATAGCTTTTTACTGACTCTGAAGTTTAGCAAGGTTTAGCAAAAAGAAACACCTGATGGAATTTCAGGCTGTCGTAAAGAATTAACAGCAAACCCTATTAAAGCATACATTACTACATTGGAAAGTCTCTAAAGGCTCCTTTGTCAAGGCTAGTTTATAGTCCATATAGTTTGTTAAAAGGCTTTTAGAGTCATCATGGTCGATTGGATCAGTGCGGCTATTGTAAATGTGCAGTAAGTCAACATTAAAGTTCTTATGAAATTTTAATGCCAAAAAATTAAAAGCACAAGTGCTGTAATCAGTTCATAAAACAAAATATTTGAGTCTCTGACCCCATGCTGCCAAGTGGGGATCAATGAATGCAGTATTGTTCTCTTTTCTTTCTCTCCAGTAGATCTGTGTATTCATAACTATTCCTTTGTACATGTAGTCCAATGCTTTGTGGTAGCCATGTATTTCTGCATTACAGACAAATATAATATCCAATCCTAAAGTTTTCTACTGATAAGCAATGTGTTTTGTGTAAAAACCAGTGAGGCAGTAGTCAGCTGCATGGTTGTAACTGGACAGCTTACTGGTTACTACACTGATGCACCTTCCTGAAAGTTTTTATTGAGTTTGTGCTCAGTCCTTTGTTTCCTGGTGTATTTTTCAGTTTTATGGTGTCCTGGTTTTGGCTGGGATAGAGTTAATTTTCTTCCTAGTAGCTGGTATAGTGTTATGTTTTGGGTTCAGTATGAGAAGAATGTTGATAACATGCTAATGGTTTCAGTTGTTGCTCAGTAGTGTTTAGACTAAAGCCAAGGATTTTTCAGCTTCTCATTCCCGGCCAGCAAGAAGGCTGGAGGGCCACAAGAAGTTGCGGGGGGACACAGCCAGGACAGCCGACCCAAACTGGCCAAGGGGGTATTCCATACCATGTGACGTCATGTCCAGTATATAAACTGGGGGGAAGTTGGGTGGGGAGTGGTCACTGCTCAGGAACTAACTGGGCATCAGTCGGTGAGTGGTGAGCAATTGCATTGTGCATCACTTGTTTGGTATATTCTAATCCTTTTTATTATTATTATTGTAATTTTGTTATTATTATCATTATTAATTTTTTTCTTTTCTTATCTCAACCCACAAGGTTTTTTTGTTTGGTTGGTTGGGTTTTTTTCTGATTCTCTCCCCTATCTCACTGGGTGGGTGGGGGGAGTGAGGGAGCGGCTGCGTGGTGCTTAGTTGCTGGCTGGGGTTAAACCAAGACATATGGTCAGAAGTGAATGAATTAAATTTAGGATGACATGTTTATTCTAAACAAAGTTGGTTTCTGAGTTTTCTGTAAAAGTTACGTATTAAGTATGGGCATGGAGTCAGACTGTTTCTCATTGACTTGACCTTTAGCAGACCAAGTTCTGCGAATTTCTGTTTTATTTTGGTTTTTCTTAAGCTTCTCACATTCACCTGTCCTGTTCCACCCTCCCCCCTGCCCCCGGTGGAGTTATAATCTCTTTTTTGCAGCCTAGTGCAAACTCCTTTTTTTCCCAATTTATCTCAATGTCTGTCAATTCTCCATCAAATCAGAGAGCATTTTAAACTTGATTCTTTCAGTTGATCATTTGTTCACAGCAGCATAATATCTCAGCGTTTGGCACTGTGTTTACAAGCTCAAAATCTTTTAAAGTAGAAAATAACAGTATAAATCAAAACTGAAGGTGGTGCAATATGTGGCTACTACTTAAAGTACACCACCTTTGCACAAAAGATGATGCATATGTTTACTTAGTGTACAGACAGATTACAAAGCAAATGTCAAGACCCCCTCAGAACTATAACAGAATTTTTGTATCTTCTTTTAAAACGTAGAGAGGCAACAGTTTTAAAATGTAAACAGTTCATAAACTGCATTGCTTGTATGCAGAATACAATCAATTAGCTAAAATGCAAAGTTAATTTAGAAATATAATTAGGTGTCTTCAAAATGGAATCAGGCATATGGACATAGGTGAAAAAAACCTGGCATAGAAAATCTGCTTCCTAGTAGTAATTTTTCCGTGGCTGGGAGGAATTATTATGA
Organism: Haliaeetus leucocephalus; assembly: GCF_000737465.1. Classification (NCBI taxonomy): domain Eukaryota; kingdom Metazoa; phylum Chordata; class Aves; order Accipitriformes; family Accipitridae; genus Haliaeetus; species Haliaeetus leucocephalus. The sequence continues at coordinate 6,866,731 of NW_010972698.1, read as the reverse complement.
AACTTTTAAATATGAAATAATTTGAAAAAAATGAGGACTATTATGATTTATATCATCTTGAAGTAACAGTGGCATGTAACCTTGTTAGCTTCAGAGAAGGAAATTACTGTATTCCTGAAAGTCATCTGCAATGGAGGCTTTTCATGGTGTAACTGAAAAATAATGACTAGATCAATTTTAGCAGGAATGAAGTTTGCAGATTATAAGTAATGACACATTGTTCCAGGGAATGTAAAAACCAAACCAAAACCAACCCACCTCTTGAATAATATTTTTGGGGAAAAAAAAAAGACCAAACACAAAGGCAGAATGTGTCTGATTTTGTATATTTTCTTACTAGTTGCTGTAAGAAGAATCCAACGCTTGTTGTTAATATTACTCAGATTGACTGTATAAGCGAACAAAAGTTGTTTTCATTGAAGAAAATTACCTAAATCCCCTTTACTTCAGTTGTAGCAGGACTGTGCATTGTACTTAAGGAAAATGTTGCGGTTTCTGTTTCACAATAAACTGTTGCAACAGTTACCATCTCTGGGATGGATCTCATTAGGGTTTGCCCATATTTGTTGACTGATTTTTTTTTTTTAAAGATTTTTTTTTTTAGATAAACATAGAGATTGCTAAAGTCCTCTAGAGTGATTCTTTGCAAACTACGGTTATTTTGTCTCAATCTTGAAGTATCTTTCTTAGTTATCTTTAATGAGGAATTTCTGGATCTCTTTTTAAGCTTTTCTGTATTAGCTCACATAAAAATGATTCTTTTCTAATGTTCATCTAACTTTCACTTCCAAACATGAAATCTCATTTGGACTGAATGAGATAATGCCTTTCTCACTCCATCCTGAATTAAGTGCATCTCTTAATTTAAGAAAAGTTCCTCAGTTCTGTCCAAATGCCTGAACAGCCCAGGAAAATGTTACTTGCAGCGGAGCATTATCACAAAAATAAACAAACAAATAAAATCTAAACCCAGAAAAGCAAATAAAAAAACCTTAAAACATTGCAGACCAATGTGGAACCGATTACTTTGCTGCGTTTTCCAAGGGTCTGCATGGAGTAGAGGACTTTCTGAATTGCTGCAACACCACATGGAAACTCGCCTGAGCTGTTACAAGTCACATGCACATCTCAAAGTCTCACACTGGTTTTCATAGTCAGTGATATCTGAACTGCAAAATAACAGAAGGATTCAGATAAAAGCTTGGGAGTATGCACCTGAGAGCCCATGATAATAACTAGGAAGATGACTAACCTCTGCCTGGATCCTCTCGGCTTCAGAAGACTTGGAGCTGAGCTGCTGAGTCTTCTGTATCAGTCTGACTTCTCTACAGTATTGTACTGGCCCAGATTGTCATAGTCATTTTTTATTTCTATGCTAGGCTAAATAGGTGTATGTTTTTAGAACTCTCTTCCCTGTATAGATGTTTAAAATTAATTTTGCATTGCTCCTGTATATTCAGACTCTTGTTGCTGGTTTACAAATATGAAGAAATATATGACACAAACCCCAAAACCAACTTCCCAATGTACGCCTCACGTATTCTGCCTTCCTCTTTCCCAAAGCAATAAACTATAGATATAGCAGGTGACTTAAATAGCAAGTTGAAAGAAAATACTCAAAATTGAAAATTGAAACTTTACATAAGATGTCACTTTAAAACAGCGAAGTATTTTGAGGATATTAATACATATAATGTTCAGCATTTTCCAAACATAGAAAACTTTTTAGGCAAAGATGTTCTATAACGAAAATTACTTGACGCTCTAATATTAGGAGTATACAGCTGTTGCGGTTTTACAAGCTGTAATGTTTGATTGTTTGCCATTTATACTGATAGGAATTGCATGATAATTCCAATGTCATTGATGTTTGAAACTAAGTCTTTTATCCAAACAACAGTCTAAAAAGTTTGCAGTTGTTTAATTTAAGAACAATGTTAAAAATCTATTTGGATTAAACATTATACAGTAGAAAACAAGTGCTTCTGAAGTATTTTCTGCCCAGCAGTTTGTGTGTGTGTATGGGGTGGAAGAGACCAGGAGAAACAGAAATCTTCTACATCTTGGTTTCAAAACCCTTCAGTGCTTATTGTGCCTGTTTCAAGTAATCATTGTTCAGGCCTCTCATTCTCTCAAGCAATTGCCATACTTCACAGATAACGAGGTTGTAGGAAATCTGTATCACTATATTTTAGATCCATCAAGGCTTAGATATTTTGCTTATATTTCATTAGTTTAACTAAGATATATTACTCAGGTGAAAAATGATTTTATGGAAAAACTTCTATACTTTTCCTCCCCAGCTGTGGTTGTTCAATGATAAAATTTTCAAAAAGAGTTTGCAGGATTTTTATTTTTTTTTTTACAGTAGAAATGAGTTAAACCCCCAAATTCTCCGAAGTTACTGCCCTCAACATTAATTGTGATGAAAACTGAATTTGATCCATGAGATTTGAGTTTGATTTTACAGTGTGAAGTGAAATGTATGATTTCTTGCACTTCTTCTGGAATTACATATATTCCTTGATTTAAATATTCTCTAAGTTGTTATTTGGGGAACCAGGAACCTGCAAGTACTGACTGATTTAGTATGATTGATTTAGTATGAAGGATTTTAATGTGTCCAGCTGAGAAGCTTTACTTAGCACAATTTGTTTTTCAAAACCACAATTTTTCAGGGAAAAAAAAACCCAAAACAAACCCATGTCACATCTGCAAGAATTTAAAAGTCTTTTAGATTCTGTTTTACCATCGTGAATGTGTTCCTACATCTTTACACTATTCTTTGTTGTCCTTTCTCAGTGAAATGCTTGTAAGGGTTTTCCTTTACAAGCTATTTGAAGCTTATAAGAAAACAATGTGCCTGCAGGTGCATGAACGGATGCAACTTTCTAAGCCAAACTTTTAATCCAAATTAAGCATAAGTTCTCTGGGTGAAATCTGGTTTTGACTTTGATTTTTTTATTTCTGTCTTAAAAATGTAACTTCTTTCAGAACTGCATTTTTCACCAGAAATTTAGGATGATCGTTTTTATTGCTAAGTTTTGCATCCTACATTGGATTAGGTTGCTGTGTGTTTGCATCTATGTGTGCTTGTGTGCTGATGTGCCAGAGTGCTCTTGTGTTCATTAGTTACGTGGTCAAAATTCCTCTTCCTTTTCCTAGGTGGATAAAGGAAAATGGGATTGTAGAGGGGAAGAGAAGTGCTTAACAAAAATAAGGAACTTCAGTTAATGCTTATTATGTAACAAGAGCTTTAAAAAATTGTCAGTACCACTTTTGAAAATATTATACTAAATGTTACAAGGTGGTCCAAATTAAGCAGGCGTGTTTTTTTGTATTTTAGGATTTGCTTCCTGCTATGAAAAAAGAAATGAGGCCTACTGTCAGTGGCAGATGGACCAATGATGCAATTCTGTTAACATTTACATGAACACTGTTGTGTCATATTTTTTTAACTTATTAATGGATATTGCTGGCTTTCACTTGTACATAAGAGAGAACAAATGTTTTTCACTGTGAGTTTACTTTTGTGCGCTTCATAGCATCTTGTGCTAAACATTGATTCAGATAACGATAAAGTAGTTAGAACCTGATTTTCTACTATCATATATTTTATTTGCCTGTTACCTGTCTAATCTATGTCTGCATCTTTATCTAAATAAACTGTCATTTGGCAACACTTTTTTTCTTCAACATTATAGACCCCAATTCAAGTTCTAATATAGTGCAATTTAAAAGAGAAAGTTAAAGGAAGGATCCACTGTACTTGTTTTCTGTCATATTTGAACAGAAGTGGTGCCCTGCCCATCTTTTGTAAGATGCTGCACAATATGGGAAGTTTACCAGAAGAAAGTAGAAGTATTTGCCTTTTAATGAACACGTAGAAAGATGAAGTAGTAGGAAAGTTTTCCTAGTGAGAACCCAATGCATTCTGTTTTCTCAGTGGAAGTTTTTCTTGGATAAGATGCACAGAACTCTTCAAGGACAACAGATTGACAAGGGCATATTTTTACAGAGATTAAACTGCTCTTGCATTATAACATGAATATTCTAGATATAAACATGATGCTTTTATCAGGAAGACTATTCTTTCAATGCATTTGATCTTCAACAGACATTTACAAGAAAAAAAGTTAGTTTCAATTAAAACTTTCTTGGTAGTTTGTAATCTTTGTCCCAACCAGACCTGAGCATACGGGTTTTTAGCAGGGAGATGATATGAAACTGCAGACAGCTTTCTCAATGAGTGGTGATGGTTAAGGTGCTGGATGAAAATTTTACTTCATCAGAGGTGAGCTTCAAAATCCCATTGACTTAATAGTGCTAAAAATTCATTTGCCACATATACAATAGACATTTTGTTACTCCACAGGTTAATACACTAAATTAGCTTTTTGTTAGATTTGGACTAACAAGTGGTGGTCTGTGCATGTCTTTGTGTTACCCTCTGTGGCAAGCTTGCTAGGGGAGGAAACACAGTATGTGCCTTTAACAGGAGGGACTGAATGCCGAAACAGCAGAAAATTTTCTCAAACAAGGACCTATTACATTCAGTATTTATCTTCAATTTATTTATACCATAAAAATAGCCAAAGGCTATAGGGGCAACAACAGCATGGTCTTGATGGATGCAAGACGAAGCTACAGAGAAACCATGTCTAAGTTAAAAGTCTTACAATTTGAAATACAAGAGAGTTAAATAATGCCGCACTAATGCCTGTGCAAATTATTCTGATTTGTTATTTATCTCTTGCTAAGTCTTTTCTCTGTGTCCTTTCGTTCACTCTAGTTGTTTCAGTGTTCTCCGTGACTGAAGCCAGTGTCAATGTATGCTTGGTAAGAGGAAAAGTAAGGAGGCCAGTCAGGTGGTGATGATGATTTTGGTGCTGTGATCTGTTTTAGAGCACTTGCTTCAGAACCTCTGTCTAAAATGAGAAAACCGCATGCAGCAACACAGACTTGTGACTGAGTAGAGAATACATTTGCAGAAGACCTGAGAGCCCTGATGAACAGGGAATCACACATGTATTTGCTGCAATGTGACCTTGCAAGCAAAGAATGCCAGCCATATCCATGGCTGCGTTAGTCCAGACTGTATAGCAAGACTGTAGCCAGCAGACTGGGAATAGTGATTCTTCCCCTCTATCTGGCACTTCAAGATGATGTGTTGAGTGATCTCAGACCAGATGGGAGTGTCTAGTTTGGGGCCCCTGAGTACAAGAGAGATGTTGGCATACTGGAGTAAGCCCAGTGGTGGACCACCCAGGCCGTGGGAGCCTGGAGCCCATGGTATATGAGTGTCTGAGGGAACTGGGTCTGTTCAGGCTGGAAGAGAGAAGGTGAAGGGGAGATCTTAACTGGCATAGACAGCAACCTAATAAGAAGATGTGGAGAAGACAGCCATACTTTACTCAGAGGTGCATAGTGAAAGGATGAGAGAGAGCACAAGATAGAACATGGGAAATTCCAGTTAGATAGGGAAACCATGAGGGCGCTCAAACAGATCAGACTACCTTGAGCTTTTTGTAGCACCTCCATCCTTGAAGATACTCATAATTTGGCTGGACAAGGCCCTGAGCAATGACCTCACTGATGCTGCTCAGCTCAGAGCAGGGAGTTGAACTAGAAGTCTTCCTGAAGTCATCTCTGACCAAGAGTATTCTGTGATCCAGTAATAGTGATACTCTGTTCTGATTAGGAGCTTGACTCTTCCCTCAAAAAATGCCTCAATGCATAAGCTTGGGTAGCAAAATTACTTTGCATTGCTGGACGTTCAGGCTAAGATTTTTGCACCAAAACTTTCAGCCGTTCAGTGCTGTTGGTATGCTGTGACAACAGATCCTGAGTTTTGGTTCCCTTGCAATAATAGTTTCTCAGTCTGTGGCACTTGGGTTCAGTACTTGAGATACCAAGATTCTGAGGTGTGGATTCACTGGTGTTAAGGCTAGATTCAAGCTGGGTGTTATAGTCACACAGGCCTCCAAATTTTGAAGGGTCCAGCAGAAAGAATGATCCACTTTTAAGGAGGTGGAACTTTCAACTAATCTGTTAGCATGTATTCTGGGGGGCAGAAAAGCTATCAGCAGTTAAGAAAGAAAACTCTCCTGCTGACTGAAGGTCTCTTTCCAAACTGAGTCAGAGTTTTAGTTGGTTTTAATTAGTTTGTTTATTTTTTCTTTCTAAATGAGTGTATCTTTTCAAAATGCAGCATTTCCTGGTGCAGTAAGTTAAAGAGTTAGTAACATGACCGGTGGGACTGCCATAAGAGGGTACCTCCTTTATGTGGAAATGCTCATTGCATTTGCTCACTATGACATGGCACAAATACTGAAAGACTGTCTGTCAGTCACATTCTAAGTAAAGACCAACTAATCATCCCTGTGCTCTTCATAAAGTTTAAGCTTAACAATAAGATGGCTGGTAATACTTCATTTTCAGTTGTCTATCTTTTGAAAATAACTTCTTAAAGGTTTAATAAGATAGCTGAAAGATGAATAAGAAATAACTGTTCAGTAATGTAGCATCCTTGGATGTTTTGAGAAGCAAATATTTGTATTTGCAAGAAATAATAATCTAACTATGATTCTCAACAGGGTGTCATAAGACTTTCAGCCAGAACAGTTTGGGCGTACATCGTTTCAGGCTATTTATTCAAGAAGTGAGAATAGATGAAATTCTCCAATGGGATTGAAAAAGTTGCATAATGATACCATAAGACATTAACTTAGCAGTTGGAAGCAACACTTATGAACCACTGGAAGTTATGTTCTCATGGGTTTAATATTTTCTATAGCCTCGTAAATCCAATAGATACATAATCTCTTTATGAAGTCAGAAATTCTATTTGTTTTTGGAAGCATTCAACAATTCTGCCCTGAAATAAATGAGTTCCTCATGGTAAACAAATTTGCACATAAGAGGTACTATACTTAGAGAATCCTCTATGAGTAAACGATCAAATATTAAGTGTCTCCTTGAAATTTGGTACAAAAAGAAACAAATACTACTTCAGAAGATGTACAAATGCCTATGTTAATATTAATCGTATATGTTAATTCTCTCTAGGCTCTGGGGATTTCAGATCTTCCTACAGGTGTTTTCTGTGTTGCAAAACCCTAGTCGCTTAAAATAGAGTTTGGCTGTGGTCCTGCAAAGAGTCCAGCACACTCTGTCCTTTGTGCCTGCGGTGAATGCTAAATGGAAACCTGTGGGAATCTATGTGGAGACATGGGAATCTGTAAGCTGAGCAAAACTGCTGTTCTGGTTGATTTGGACAAGGATATTTCTTGCATTTTCAAGCTCTAGTTTAGAGAAAAATCTAACTTAATTTCTCTTCTCTGGGTTTGCTTTGGTGGAACTAAGTTATAAGAAGTGAAAAGCAGGCATAGTATTATAATAGTCCCCATTGCAGGTTACAGAAAATTTTCTGTTTCTCTGTGTTTAGTTTAAGATGTAGGCAGGTTTCTCCAAGGAGGTGCTGGAGAAACACAGCTTACAGAACTACATATTGGAAAGCTCATCTGATGAAGGAAGGGCTTCTGTAGAGATGATAGCTGGTGAGAAATAAGAAACTGAGTAAGGATCAAGAGGTAATAAAGGACAGACACTTGGGAGCAAAGACAGAGAACGGGAGAGAAAAGGCAGCAGAGTACTTGAGAGGGGAAGAATTGTGGGGTTCAGGAGAGATCATAAGGGAAAGGTACAGGTGTAATGCTTTTGGATTTGGCCAAAAAACACTTATAAGAACTTTCCCATGACTGCAAAGATTTTTATTTTTACTAGTGTTCCTATGCAGCTTTGTTAGTGAGTCTCACCTCAAAATTAACTGCTTTTCTTCTGCCTTTTGCATTGCATTTGAAGTGATTTTGACATGCATGAAGTTAGTAATTATTTAAAAGGCCTTGGACTTTGTCAGTAGGCTCACAGTGTATTATGGGTTCATTAAAACGTGGTGCATTTGAGTTATTGATTAACATTTGGAAAGTTTGGAAAAAGCAGATAGAAAATAGAACCTTTTTTTGCCTTCAGTAACTTCAAAATCATTCTGTAGCCCAGGTCATGACCATGATCCCTGCAGTGTCTGGGGGGTAGTGAATAGCTGTGGGTTTCCTGATAATCTCCCGCACCTGAGGTGAATGCAGGTAGTCGGGGGCTTATGAGCTCTTCCAAGGCTTCTCTTCAGAGAAGCAAAGAGGTTGCTTGGAAACATTTTCAGTATATAGCAAATAAGATGCTTGTCACTTTGTTAAATGTTTAGCAGACGTTTAGAGAGGAGAAATGATCAGAAATAATATATTTCAATGATATTGTGTATGAGTTTCCTTCATCCAGGTGATTACATTCAAAGCTGTCCTTATATTTTACATTTGATCAAGTGGAACATTTCATATCAAATGTAAATATTTTTTCCCCTGTCTTGTATGAGGAAAAACTGAAACATCGCAGATTTGGGTTGTTCCAAACTAAATGTTGTATCATTTATAGTGGATGCCAAACAAACAAACAAAAAAGAGCAATTGGGGATGCAGCTTTACTTAATTGCAAGTTTTGTAATGAAATCTACAGGCATCGAGAGTTAGCAAATTAGACCAGCCCTGATACAATTGGATTTCACCTAGTGAAATGTTCTTGATTTGCAGGCTGGGAACTGGTGGTTAATCTGTAATCTGGCAAACTTTATGGCAGCCTTTGGTCTTCATTTTAAAAATTTCAGTGGTCTCAGTTTCTGACAATAGAATGGAATAGCTTCTGCAATCTGACCGTACTGTGTCATGCCATAGTCTCACTACGTCCCAGTACGTCCCTGAACACAGAGATCACCTGAATGCTCTCCCAGATGCTATATGGTAGCTAATATGTGCTTTTGCCTACAGTTCATCTTTTTTTCCCCCCCCATACTATGTGCCTCATTACCTGGGCTTACATAGTTTAGAAGTCTTTTAGTTGATGAATTTCACTCACACCAGAATACAAATGGAAATGCTAACAAGGAAAAAACTAATTTGAAAAATGCATTTTTAGGGCCTTCATCTGGTAAATTGAAACTGAGCATAGCGTTTAGTCATGGTTCATAAAGACAAAGTCTGACTAGAGAGCTGTTTATCTTCAGCAAATACAGCAGGCATACACAAAATCTAAAACAGCTACCCAAGCTTGAAGTGAGAAGAGGCTCCTCTACAGCTTCAAAACACTGGGCACATTTTCAGATTTCTAAAAATCTCGAGCACAGCAGTAAACAGCCTTTTAAATGAACACAGAATTTTATCTTTAAGACTCAAATAACATTCAAGGTGTTGTCCTGGTCTTCTGAATTCAAGTAACAAAGCTCCCGTGCAACTTGAGTAAATTCAGTATCTGACCATAATTGATATTTAATCAAATTCCATGATATGGAAAAATTATGCAGTTGCTGTTAGCTTTGCTGTAAAGTGGCTTAATAACTTTTTTTGGTATTATAATAAGATACTTATCCTATCTAATAACATAGATCTTAATTGAGTGCAGGTCATCAAGGAAATTAAACTCTGTTACTTAAGGTTATTTTCTGTCAGGAAATACAATGGAAAGTTTTTAGGGAGGGATAAACTTCAGGGTGGCTGGCTTGTGCAGCATCCATTAAAATAAATGGCTACATGGAAGACTAATTACCTACGCATGAGTGAACAAAAAACCCATCTGTGTCACTTAGATTAGATCTTACCAAAGGTTACCCAAATGAAAACAATTATCTCTATTGTACATTTATAATCTTTTCAAGTGTAGTGTTTTTATTACTTCTGTTTCAAAACAAAAAAAAGCATGTTTTATAAAAGCTAATAGTTCAGCGTTCCACTTTTCTTTAAGGGGTGAGACTGTTTCTCAATTATTGTAATGTTTAAGTTGCATGAACTACTTACCTGTAGAACTTACAGCAATGCTCCTACTTTTTAAAATAATACAGTATTTAAAGTATGGTATCTAAGGGTTTTTTACAATTCAATTCAATTTACACCTTTCATAATTCTTTATCTGAAATGTGTTCCTTTCTGTCAGGCAAATGTAAAACTAAACAGCTGCAGTAACCTCAGTTGTGAATTTCACCCCATATTTTAAGACCTATAAGTCCCAACATGAAAACAAATGGAGGGAAAAGAATTAAACATTGGTGCCTAGACTGAGTGCATATTTTTAACAGTGTTTTTGAAATGTGCAGCATCACATGTTGCCATATAGCAGCAGTCAGGTATCCTATAAATCACGACATTAATGTTGTACTATTTTTTCTTGTTAGAGTAGACAATTTTGCTTACATGAAGCCCTTCAATATGTTTCAGGTAGGACAGGTGGCTGCTTAAGTGCTATCTTAGTGGCATGTCAATTCTTAGCTTGAGCGAAATCTGTTTGAGTTTTGTGTTTGTTTAATCCAGACACTGAAGAGGAAAAGCATTAATCCTATCTGATCAAGAATATAAGGTTTCCAAACAAGCTTTATTTTAATTCCTACTAACATTATTGGGTTCAAATTTTATTACTGTTGGTTCTTATCCTTATAAACTAGTGTGTTCTGTCTTCTTGCTGGCAGCATCCCTTCTTTCCTGAGAAATAATTTGTGGTGACTTTGTGAACAGCTTCACATATGAATGTTACAGTGATACAACAAAGCTATTTTCCTCTTTTGGAATTTGAAGAACACTGTTCCATTGAAGGGACTTAGCACCTTGAAGTACCTGATACTCAATTAACATAGAAATGTTTCACTGAAGCCTTAGTTATGTATTAATGAATTAATAGACCTATATCTGAGCTAGTTAGCTTTATGAGACAAAAGGTACATTTCCTAGAAAATCATCACATTTTAAAATGTTTATGATAAGAAATCCACAGTAGGTTAGTTATTAGTCATTAACATAACAATCTCTAAAATACAATTAAAAGTCAGTCACTTTTATTATGAATTTTCTGTAAGAAACCCTACTTCACCAGGGTGTTTATTTAGATAATGGTGATTTGATATTTGTTTTCCTAACCCTGCATTCCTGGGTATAGCTACTAACTCCTAGGATAGCATTTATATCTGATCCCATGCAGATGTCTCAGATGCCCTAGGGCATCTCTGACAGCGCTAGGCAACACAGTCCTCCTCATTGTGATAAAAGCAAGGCAGAGATGAGGGTAACAGAATATAAATACCATATTTCCTTTGGAGTGTTTTGGTAGATGCACTCTCAAGAAAGACTGGGGCAGCCTTTATTTCAAGATAATTGCTGGCTTGAGGTCCCATCACAGTGACACTGAGAAACTTGTTCATTTCAGTGCAACTATGTGGCATTGGGAAGATTGGGAAGACACAGGGAAGAAAAGCACCTGACATTACTTTCAAATATATGTGGTTTGTTCTGGAAAAAATATTAATTGCACTAAGAGGGGACTTACTAGGTTGTAAAGGGACCTTTGTATTTTACCATTTACATTTTTAGATGGTCATGAATAATGGTAGCAAATGTTTGGAAATCCTTAGAGTTATTAGTCATGTCCTCCCTAGAACAGCCCTACCTTGACATTTTCCAGCATTCCCCATTGTTCTAAATTGCCCATCTGACTTTAGCAGAGCCTGATGCCTGTGTAGTTCAGATCTCTCTGTTTATGTCACTGAAAAGATGTTGGACAAGGCAGAATATATTATAGCTTTGGAAAAGGATGGCAATATAACTTGATAATGTACCCAGTTTGGTCCATTGTTCACAGTCATTGAAAATAGGAATCTTTGCAAGCTGTAGGTTATATCTAACTTCTAATGAGAGTTGGAATGATGACTGGATACAATTCTTTAATAGTCTCTCCATTTCATTGTCAGGCGTCAGATCTGGAAAAACTTGTGCCATAGTCTGTAATGGGAACCTGGGCAGGAGGTCACAGAGAATGAAGACAGGAAAGCAGTAATAGTCTTTTTTTGTGGCTTTAATGAAAACCAGTTTGTTATGCCAAGATGGGCATTAATGAAGCCAACAACAATACCTGGGTTTTGTTGTTTTTTGTTTTTTTTTTTCCTTCTGTTTTGAAAACTGTAAATGGTTTTCTTTAACGTTGCAAGTCTCTTCTCAGTTCATCATACTTTCAGTAGCCCATGTAATAATAAATGTAACATAATACCATGAAAAAGTTTGTCCTTAAAGTGAAACTGGGCTATGTGATGCAAATTGATAAAGTTGATTTATTATTAAGATATTTAGGCACTGTAAGCAGCAAATTGGTGACAGGTTAGATAACAAAACACCTAAATGAGTTGAATGTGTAAATTCCATTGGTATTTAAACTTAGCGTTTGTAAATCTCTTACATGCTACAGACATCTGTATCTTCTGAAGTATTAGTACTTGCTCTGCTAGAGGTGTAGAATCATGAGTACTAGTAGTGCCATGAAAATATTTTTAATCATTAGTTGCTACAGACCTTTTCAATGCCTAGTGAAATTCACAGCAATAGGTTCTTGGGCTGCTATTTGAACTTCGGTGTTATTGGCAGCTATGGCAGTGTGTACCCTGTGCATAGCATCACATTAAGTAGGCATCACCTTGGTACATCATCTAACTAGTAGCTAGATAATAACTGCATGCTAAGCATCAGCATCAGATTTTCAGTTTGAGTAAATAATCTTGGTACTCATGTTCCCAGACTTTAAGTTGCAAAGTGCAATTACTAAATGGAAAACTTTGGAATAAATGGACACTGAGACCAATTGTAATGTAAAGGCAGTTAAGGGAATTGGTCTCTTTTATGTAGCTGTAGAAAATTCTGCATGAGATTAATCTATATTTTACTTTTACACTTGTAAGGGCTGACACAGATCTATTGTCCACCTTAACAGTTTGAACATGCCATAGTTAAAAACTAAGGCACTTAAACCATGTCCTGTTTCATATATCTAAAGGAGAATCTATGATCTAACCATTGTGGCTACACAGCAACTGATTTCTTGCATATTCAAAAGACTACATGGAAGAATTTAGGTCCAACTGTTTTGTTTGGGGCAAATGTGTCTTTTTTTTTTTAAGCTGGATGGGAAATAACAGGAAGGGATTTAGCTAGTTTTTCAGAATTTGTGTAGATTAAGGAATCAAGTCTGTTATTACTGTGTATATACTTTATTACAGATGTATTTATAAATAAAGGGAACAAAAGGAAAGGGGGAAAAAGCTGGCTATCAAAATATTTGGATTTGATAATTTTTTTTTAAAACTCTATATTTAGCATATTGTAGGAAAAGCAAGGAATTTTTTTAAATTGAAATTCCATGAGATGGAAGTAATACTTTCTATAGCTATTAAGGTATTTTTCATGAGGAATATTGTCTTTCACTGCTCTCTTATGTTAATTTCTGTTTTTAAAAAGGGGAAATTAAAATATACATAGAGATGAGATAATGGTGGATTCCATGCCTGGAGTAAGCAGCTTATAGGAGGGTAGCTGAGACCTCCAGCTTCCTTTGGCTGCAATAGCAAGTCTGTCTGATTTATTTCCATGTGTTGCAGAACTGCACCAGTATAACAACTTTCTCAGTATTCTGCTGCTGAAACTTTCCACCTTATGCATAGGTGTATTTTGGAGGGAGGAAAGGAAAAGGGAGGGAATGACTTTACTTGGGTTCACTGGGAGTGACCTTTCTTCTGTTACGAGTGCTGCAAATGATCTATTACCCTAATTCTGTAACTACAGAAAGCTGACATGAGTTCCTTGGCCATTTCACAGAGTCACCTCTGATATCACTAGTTTTCATGTAGCTATTTACATAGTACTATAGAGGACATGAGTACAGTTGTAAGGGTGACATTCGGAGAAGCAGCATCCTCCATGGATGGCTCAAATAATGAGAAATGACAGCTGACCACAGGGATGAAAGGAGAAGGCCTGAACAGAGCAAGAGCAAAAATGGATAGAAATGTGTACATCTCCACATCACTGAGCAATCACTGAGGAAAGAAGCAAACTGCTCTGTGTTCTCCCCTCAGTCATTTAATGCTCTGACTGTATACATTTACACCCCTGCTGCAGCCCCCGCTTTTATTTTTAAGACTCTTTGGCAGGTGCTGACTTGCCTGCATTAAAGGCACATGCTCAACAGGTTAAGATTACCAGTTTGATTGCCATTTCTATGTCACAGTGCAAACATAGTCAGAAGACTTCTATGCTGCTATGTTGGCAGTTGAAGGGTTTTTATATCTGCCCTGAACTCCCTGTTTTGCTGGTAGCATTTGTACTCGCATTTGCCTTCTCCTTCCCCAGTGGATTTCATGGTTGGAAGTAACACCTGTGGCCACTCTGTGCTCTGACAGCTGCAAGACTCAGATGCCAAGCTCTTGAATGTATTTTTTCTGTTGCTGTCATCTGGGTTAGAAGATAGCTTCCAGGCAGACATCTCAGCTATGTCGGTGTTCATTGCTTGTAGTTGGGCATCAAGGTGTCATTGGGCTGGATAGCTTTTCACAATTTCATTTATAGTATACACATTAGTGGCAAGGAATTTGCTTTCTAGTATGTGCTTTTCTAGGAGTAAGTTCTGGTCTACTTTTTAACATGTTTAAAGCTCTCTTTAGATCATCATGTGCTCCAGACAGGGTTGATAGCTTCTTTTGTGCTTTGCCGTAGTCCAGAACACTCTAGGTCCATAGCAAATTAGGGGTGCTCATCAAAATGTCTCATCAGCATATCTTACTTGACTGCTGTTGGAAGTGTTTGAAATCTAATTCAGTGTTTGGAAACAGGGAGTACCTGGAACAAAACATGGGTGTCTCAACTAACACATCACCAGAAAGGAGATTATGAATCACGGTCCTGTGTCTACCTTCTGTAGCTCCAAGAATTGCTATAGGTTTATTTTTGTTAGCGTGTATACATGCTGTTTGATATAGCAGCCTCTGAGTGAAACTGTGTGAAGTGCCTTTGGGTGAAGGAGCAGGGTGCCATAGGGTGAACTAGACTAAAGAACTCCATTCATTTACTCGGTTTCACCCTGCCTTACATTGAAAATACACCATGTCTCGATTACAGATTAGTTTCTCAAGAGAAAGTTGTAGTCTCACTCAAGAACATGTTTCAATCTTTCATTGGTGGTTGAGCAAAGGATACCAAAGTAAACTATGAGTTTGCTCAGGGTCCTGAAAGAGAACATGACTCTATTGCATTTGTTTGAAAGAGATGGTTTTTCTTCATTCCTTTGTAGCTTTGCTGTTTCTTTTAAAATTCTGGAGAAGTATTTTGAAAACATGGTGTATTGGGTTTGCATGGTAAGTTTTTGGTAGCAGGGGGGCTACAGGGGTGGCTTCTGTGAGAAGCTGCCAGAAGCTTCCCCCATGTCTGACAGAGCTGATGCCAGCCGGCTCCAAGATGGACCCGCTGCTGGCCAAGGCCAAGCCAATAAGCGACATTGGTAGCCTACGCCTCTGTGACAACATATTTAAGGAGGGGAAAAAAAAGCTGCTGCAGCACAGAAACTGCAGCCAGAGAGAGGAGTGAGAACATGTAAGAGAAACAACCCTGCAGACCCCCAGGTCAGTGAAGAAGGAGGAAAGGAGGTGCGCTCCAGGCGCCGGAGCAGAGATTCCCCTGTCCCCTTCCCAAGTCAAGTCTGTTTTGCCTGTGATGGTAATTGGTTGAAAGATCTCTCCCTGTCCTTATCTCAACCCACGAGCCTTTTGTTATATTTTCTCTCCCCTGTCCAGTTGAGGAGGGAGTGATAGAGCGGCTACGTGGGGCTTAGTTGCTGGCTGGGGTTAAACCGTGGCACATGGTTAACATAGGCTGACTCCCGAATGATGCTGGATAAGAAGATGTAGCCAGTAAATTCTCACCTTCATGACCTTATCACCATCTGATGTGTTGGTACATGGCACTATTTTGTATAGTCTTGTGACTATTCTGGACAGGAAAAGCTCTTGAAAGCAGCAAGGATTGCTATGTCCTAGAAATGGTGTTTGATGAGTGTCACTAGAACTAGATATTCAAACAGACTTAAAAACTCTGTTTCTCCAAGGTTGGTTGTAAAATTGTAAAGCAGAATTAGAATTAGAAATTAGAATTAAAATTTGATCAATTAAAGTTAGAAATATCACTGATTTCTTCCCTACCACAAGTCCAGTGAGCAATATCCTGTAATTCCATTTCTATTCAGCAGAGTCTAAGTTGAAGAAGTGGCAAAAGCAACTTTTCTGCATGAAATACGAACCCATTTGTAGTAAATTATATTTCCACCTGTAGGCTTATGCTCTGCATTCTGTTCAGCTCTAATGCTAAAGTTTGCATACAGGGTTCCCAGTTTCAATATTCGCATAATTTCCTTCTGAAGACAATTAATTTATACATACTCTCTTGTACAGAGCTCTAGGCTTCAGGAAACTTTTTGTGAAAAATAGACACACAAATTAATTTGACTCACGCAATTTACTGAGGCAACATCATGGAAAATATAGTCTCTTTTCTGTTGTAAGCAAAATGTGTTGGGGGGAGAGATGACCTTGGGAGATAAGGCTGAAATGAAGCAAAAATGCTTTCACTTCCTATTTCACGTTGAGGGCTGATTTTTATCAGAACACTTGGATGCATTTAGAAATGGAGTTTAAGGACAGGGATGGACCTTCACATATACCTGTGTGACTCTAAACATTACCTGGCCAATTATTTTTCTTCTGTTTGTCATATACTAGTCTTTGAGGTGAAAACTCAGAGTGATCAAGGTACTTAAAGACCTTTGTGCATGTAGTCTGGAATAGATGTTTCTGTGTGTGTAAATGTGAAAACTTTTTTAAAAAACTGAATGCTTTAATATAAATGAATCTTTCTTTAGAAGGATTCATTTTTGTGTATACATAAAAACATATTTCAGTCTATTTTATTTCTGCAGCAAGCAAACTGAAATTTTTTTTTATCCGTTGCTTATATATGGTCAAGTTCCTATTGAACCACAAAACTGGCTTAAAGACCTGCACACAGTCGTTTATGTGCAGGGCAAAAATCTTGTCGGCTGTTTTGCTGTAAACAGAGCAAAGATTTTTTTAACTCAATTATCTCCCCCTCCCTGCAGATCACACTGCCATATGAGCTTATCTACCCCTGCAGGTGGGCCATTAGCTGAAACTAATACAGGATTGAGCACTTCGCAGAGACCATGCTGTAAGATTCGTTACCAAGGATCAATATGTTGGCTTGGAACATGTCATGCATTTCTCTCTGTGTTTGCTGCATGTGTGACTTTGTCTTCCTCCGGATCCTGCAAGGTGTATTTCCTCTACCCCATTGCATGGCTGCTATATTGTTTTGGTAGGTCGCAATGTTCCGAACTGTTGAGGAAACTGAAGGAAAAAAAAAAAAAAAAAGACTGTATTTCCCCAGAATTACATGGGATGTAATTCCTGCTGCTTGTGATGGATTTAATTAATAGGAGTTAATTTATCTGCCAGTGCTGCACTCTGTTTGCCACAGACTGGGTAGTATCAAACCCAGAGGTGCCTTGCTGGGTCTTGTTACTTAAAAAAAACCACCAACCCCAAAACAAAAAAGATTAGAGGGTAGAGGGCAAAACTAGATCTACCTATAACCAATACATAATAATATGTAATACTTGGCGTTCTTATATCAGCTGCCACCTACAAAAAGCCCACTCTTCCTCTGAACCCTCGCTACTGTATAGTTGCGTTTAGCATGGACAGTTGATTGTGTAATATTTTTTGCTACAAAAGTATGACACTAACTAATTCTTATGATCAGGTGGGTGTCAGCCTATACAAAATGTTTGGTAACTCCAGTTTCTAGTGTTGGTGGGACAAAGGACTTTAACATGTAATTTCAGCGGAGGCAAAGATGGAAGATGAAGAGCCACTGATTCATCTTGTTGCTCAAGATCTGGCTCTGCCAATTTGAGTGCTTTATATTGGAAATAGGAGTGTGGCAGCTCACATACAGCTAGCTTTTCTGAGGATTTGGCTATGAGAATTCTCCAACTGGCCAGGAAAAAAAAAAGATATAGTAGAAAGTTAAAAGGATAAATAGCCCTTATGTGCTTATTACTACTCGTAGTTTTTGTGCCTCAGTTTCGTGTGGGATTGTAGAAAGTGATCTGCTTTGAAAGAGGCTGATTTTTTCTGCTGTGTACCATATGAAAGTCTTACTGTTCTAGCTGCTTTCCAGGCTTTAATTTGTTTTGGATCCTCATGACTGCCTAGTTTTTTGAGGGTTAGGAAGAATGCATCCATGGCAAGGAATATGCTGGCTTCTGTAATATTGGCATTGCTGAAGATAGCTTAAATCTCATCTGTGAGCCTACGCTAGTACTGAGAGACTGAGGCTTTTAAAGGTCTGTTACTGCAGGCTTTCCTGGCCCCTGCTTTGCAGCCTGGGCACACTCGGATCATAATTCCCTGTCAGTCACCAAGGGAAGTAAACGCCTTTGATGGTCCTGAGCCAGTGCCAAAAGCATCAGATGGCCACGGGAAGAGTTCTTAGAAATTTGCTAGTGACTGGCATGTTAATAAAGTTAAAATACTTAATCATAAAACAGTAACCAGAAGCCTTTAGGGTCCACCAAATTTTTATGGTTTTCCAGAAATGTTAAAGTGTTAGACTGCTTTGTTTTACCTGCTGTGTTCACATATATAGAATTATTAAAGAAGAGAGCATTCTTCCAGAAGTCTGAGGGGTGGCCATGCAGGTTTTCAAATAAGCAGTACTTCCTTTCATGCAAAACTCTTTAGGCTTCATCCTGCACTTTTCATACTTTTTCTTTAAAAAGATGTGCTCAGTACAACACAGACATCTGCACAGCTGACTGCAGAGATATCTTATATGTCACTACTGTTATTTTAGTCCCTAACATAATAAAAGATTTTCAATCAATTTTGGTTTTGAAAGGGTGCACAGGAATAGGTTTCTTTAAATTCATTTTCTATTGGTATGAATTTTTTTGTGATTTTTCTTTTTCCTCTTCTCCTTGCCCCTAAATCCATCTCATATTTCACAGACGAGGAAACAGTGTGATGGTGTGTCACACCCAGTTACATCAGTCACATTGGCAGTCATTACTGACACAGCTTAATGCAGTCTGACTGATTTAATCAGACATGATGTCTCTCACAGTACTGTGTCACCCTGAGAAATCTAAAGAGACACAGGTTTCAGAAAAACACAGTTAAGGGTTGTTTTAGAAAACAAATAATAACCCAGGGCATTGTGTCTAGAGATGTGCACCCAAAATAAGTGGGTTCTTCTGGACAGAACAAGACCAGTGTGCTAAATCCATTTCCTTAGGGAAGATAATTTTTTCCAGCCCACTTGAATGAACCTCATTTATAAAAGAGTTAACACAACTTTCTGCAATAGTAATTTCTCTTTCTGTTCCTCATCTAAAGCACAATGATATACATTTCAAAAAGTTATTTTGAGTGCTTCTCTTTTTGGGATACCCAGCTTGTGACCTCCTGAATGCATCTGGTTTCAAGGAGCTGATCTGAGATACCTCATATTTGGCTCTCAAAAGTTGAGATTGTCAAAGCAACTAGCCACAAGGGAGTATATTTTAAATGCATGGAAATCTGAAAGGTATTGTGTAGCATCAGTGTTGTGGTGTCTTTCCATGTTGGGTGTGTTCATTGATGGCATTTATGAATGTATTTTACTATTCTCACAGCTTAGCTGCTGCAGTTGAAATGGCTCAGTTGCAAACAAAGCTTAGATTCATACTTCTTGATGTGTAGTCAGAGCAGGGATAGTTTTTCTTATCATCAGAGGCAGAGTCCAGATTTGAAGTGCTCAACTGGACCTGATAATTTCCCAAGTTTATTTGAATTTAGTGATCCAACGTTCAGCTTTACCTTTCCTGACTTCTAGAACAGCATATGAAATCTGAGGTCCACTGAAGTCAGCATCAAGCTTCCCATTTACTTCAGCAGGGCAAGGTCAGACGTGTGGAGCATGCTTTAGGTACTGACAGAACTTGAAGTTGTTTGAAGAAAGCTGTCCAGCTTGTTAAAGTGAGAATTGGATAAGACATACCACTTGAAGTGTCTCTGAAGGATGTTAAGCCTGTAAAAAACCACCTCATTTTTATCACCTAAGCAAGTGAGAACTGAAAATTCCATTGAAATGGAAAAAATGCTGATCAGGATCAATGAGAGAAACAGTTGGCTATAGTAAAAAAAAAAAAAGTTTGCTGTGCAGTCTGCTTTTATTTTGTATTTGATTTTATCTCTTACTGATTTTTTTTTGTTGTGAGCATGCTTAGATGTGTGGTAGTAAGAGAGTTTAGGTCATGTTAGTCTGTACAATGCCAAGTACAATGTGGCCCTAAGTCTTGATTTGGGATTCATCCATATGACTAAGATCAAAACAATAAATATTAATCTGGTTCTGGACTCATAAATTCTATCACAGATATCACCAACCTTGCAGGCAAAGCTGTAATTATAGCAGACCTTTAAATTAATAGGTTGGACATAAATGTGGCTATCAAAACCGTTTTAAAAATACAGAACTTAATCTTTATTTCTGTCTCCATCTCCAGAAGTATCTTTTCATGCCTGTTCTTAAAACTGCATTTCGAACTTGATTATTTTTCCCCTAAAACTGAAAATGAATGCAAATAATTTGTGCTTAAAAAAAAAAAGGAAAATAAACAGGAAAACAAATTATCTCTTTTTGCATGTCTGTCACCAGCATTTTAATGATCACTTTACAACTTTGCTGTCTCTGAAGTTAGATCCATTTCAGCTTCCTCAGCTTGATTTGCATTCAGCATTATTTTGCTATTTGGGGAAGTATTGGTTGAGAAAGCAATAGAACAGTTTTTATACAATGTCTGTGGAAAAAGTAAGAATGTGAGCATGGAGTTGCTCAGTACAAGGGCTCACTGATAGCTCAGCAAAAATATTAAGTCATTATAAAGGTGTCATTGCCTGGTGTGTATAATACATGCTTCTGTTTAATCCTTCTGGAGGGGACTATCCCATTTACAATAGGGGTAATTTGAAATTGAGTGTGTCAAAGCTGGTGGCTACTTGGTCTCAAGGGTACTGGTTTGCTGCAGGTGTGCCTGAAGCAGGGCCAGCTTCCAGCCTGGGGCCTGGCGAGCAGGATTTTCTACAATAGGATTCTCAGTCTTCGTTTCAGCCGCGCTTGAACTCTTGAACCTTGCACCTGGACAGTAATGGCACAATCAAAGGTTATAACTCTGCGAAGTAAGCTGAACTCTTGAAAGAAGAGTTCCTGTTTAGGGATTGGTGTCTCCTAACAATAACAATAGTGAAAAATAGGGCAATTGCAAAGCTTACGTGAAGAACAGTTTGCAAGTAGAGGAGATCAGAGCTGTCATTGGTATTGAGCAACACTAACCTGAGAGGTATTGGTCTGTCACAGTGACTGGCAACTGGCCAGACATGGTTCCTAATCTCGTAGCTGTATCTCCTAAATCAGGGTAGCGTAAGAGCTGTTAGTCTGGCTACCCATCACCCACTGAAAATAGCCCTGGAAGCCAATCTAGTATTCTGCTCTGCGCCAGTCAGATAACACAGAGAAGCTGCAGTAAGGGCCACAATCACAAAAACATTTGAATAATTGCTAACAAACGGTAAAGCACTTCTGCTTAAAACAAGCTACAATTTGAGCGCGTAACGCTGTAATAGGGTAGCTGCTTACTCAGCACCACTCTGAGTATTCTTGATTCTCATCTATCTAACCCAGGGCAACAGCTCTCATCTCTTTGGTTCTTAGACAAACCCTGGGATCCCGATCCACTCTGGGTGGTTGTTTATGGTTTTGCCCATGACAGTCCAGTACACCTGTGGAAGAGCAAATGGGCTGTGTTGTTTGGCTAGAATTACAATTATATTCTAATTATTAAATAATCTTTACTGTTTAGTCATGTGTCAGGTGGAAAAGGCACTTTTTTTCTGATTGATTACACAAGGGTAGCAGTTGAAATGCTTAACATGCTATGTAATTTTAGGTGAAAATTAATTAGCATGAATAGGCAAAGACACCCCATGGTGTCACTGTTTAGTCAGTTTTCTATGGAGAATCACACTTTAGCAGGAAAAACAATCTTTTTTGGTGTTCTCAAGACACAATAAAAACACATGAATTAAAATTAGTAACTGATGTGTCACCTTATCATAAGTTTTCTTTCAGCAAGGAGGTGATTGTTCTATGCCATACGTTCCACTGCCATTAGTGAAGGAAAAGGGAGGAGAGGAAAGACTAGCAAAACCTAAGCAAAAACCCTCAAACAAATGCTATCATTATTTCCCAGTGCAGACACTGCTAACTCCTGCTTGGTAAAACTGCTTCTGAACCTGTTCATCCATGCTTTTTGATGATAGTATATATCAATTTGTAAATATTGAAGAAATCTCTCTCTGCAACATAATTAGAATCACCTGGATGGAAGTGAGAGCCACCGAGGCATTTTAAATGGTTGCACTCTGGTGCTGTGTGACGATGTGATGGTCGCGTACAACATTTTGAGTCTCTAAATTACTGTGATAAGGGACCTAAAGAGAGAAACAAGAGACTGCTAAAAAAAAAAAAAAAAGAGCAACTCTTTGATAAATACAGTGACTGGAAAAGATAGAGCAATGAAGCCTGTTCAGATGTTAAATCTATTAAGGTATAGTTAATCAGGAAGTTTAAAAGGGTGATCTCAGTGTGGCTAATGTTAAATGTTAAATGTGAATGGAGTTAAAATGTCTTGGTGCTTTCATGTAGGTGAGTATTTGATAGGAGTGTTGGTTGGAAGAAAATGTATTTAAAGACAAGATGCACAGGTTTGGTTCTTATATCTGAAATTTTGGAGAACTTTATTCTCCAGCTTTCCTGTTGAGCTTTATGCAAAAGTTCATGTTCAAGAAGACAGACCCATAGAAATTCATGCCATCAAAATAGCTAGCTATTGTGTTTACCAATGTGTTATCAACAGCATGTGGGAGCACACATGCTGAAATATTGTGCTTTGGGTTATTCGGCATGTGCTGTAAATGAGCAGTTGGAAGAGATAGGATCTGTGATTTGGGGAAAGACTGAGAGAAAGATGATCAGTGATTTTATTCGCTGTTGCTTCAGCTGGAGTCCTTCTTCCCCTTAATTTCTATGAGTTGGAAAGCTAGTGTCAGCAGCCTGAACCAAGCCTCCTGCCCACAGGTTTGGCCAAAATTTTAATGCTGCCAAGAATAGTCACTGCTTTTTTTTTTTTATCTTTTCTACAGAAAGTGTCAAAGTGGAGCTCTTATGTGTAAATATAGCTGGATCAGAGTTGTTGTTTTATCTTAAGCATGTGTTTGAAGGGTTTCTGTTTGGTGTGTGTGGGGGTTGGTTAATCTGAAAAGTTCTAAAAATAGAAAAAGACCTTATTGTAATCAGTTACTTTTTTTTTTTTTTAAATAGTGAAATCAATTTATTTAAGTGTGGACTTCTATGACCATTGTTTTACATTTAGAGGCTCAGCCCTCCCTCTTGTATCCGGTCAGTTCTGATCCATTTGTCGATTTGGAGGTTTTATGAAGCGTGGCAGAGAAGGGCTGAATCTATTGTATCACATCTGTAAAGGGTCAGAGGCAAATAAAACCACCACACAGGAACATGCTGTTAATGGGGAGGTAATATAATATATAATATAATGAGAGACTTTGCTTTTCTTTCTCCATTCTTGGATAAATCCACATCAGTTTCCTCTGCTAATATTGCTTTAAGAGGTTGTAGGGTTTTTCTTCCATCATATCCGCTGCAGCTATGATTATGGGCTGTTCCATCTACAAGGATATTTTCGGGTACATTTAGCTTTAAGCATATGTGTAGTCTTTGCTGAATAACCAGATTGCTTGCACATAAAGATGAATGAACATACTTAAAGTTGTGAAGCTTATTTTCCACAATGCCAAAAAATGGCATTTCAGGCTGGTTACTCCATAAATTAATGCTTGAGGCAGTGTTCAAATACCTCGTTCAGTGATCTAATTAATAAATAATTACTTAGATTATACATAGGACACTAGACACTTTTTTTATTTTTTTGAAAATTACAACTTTGTATTTGAATTAAATACTGAATTTGCTCAGTTTTTCTTGCAAAAGAATTTGGCTCTTCTCATTCCAAAACCCCACACCTTACTACTTGAGCTAAGTAAGTACTCAAGGTCTGTGTCTGCAATCTTAAAAATATATTTTCTTTCCATGGAGGAAACTTTATGGTAGATACATGGTGTCACCAATCTGTGACAGAATAACATATTCTAAAAAGAGAATATAACGGTATTTTTTGGTGTAAATCACATTATTGATTTCTTGGTAGAAATACCATTTTGATTTCTCTTTATTGTTTTCAGGGGCAAGTATTTGTTTGATAAACAATTCCTGAGAATATCCAGCTTCCTATTACTAAAAGTACTCCATAGAATTATTGCAAATGAGGCAGGTGAGAGGTGCCAACTTTGCTTTGTTTACTTTTCCCACTGACAAGTATTTCTGTGTACAGATAAAGTAGAACATTGAGACTGTGTTTTCCTTAGGGGCATGAGTTTTCAAACACAAACAGGGGAGAGAAAACATTCTAAGAAACAGAAAATGGCTTGGTTATGCCTCCCTCAATTGGTAAGGGAGACTCCAGGAAGTTCGTAGTACCTGAAATAGCTTTTATTCTTCTTTTTGCTTTTACTTGACTATGTTTGAAGCTGATGATGTCCCTTTAAATCTGCTGTCACTTGTGCTGCCTGGGAACAGACATGCGCTTGTCCTTATTTCACGTGTTTGCCCAGCTATTGACCGGGATGAAGAGGATGGGCAGGCAAAAAGAATTGATTTGTAGTATTTCACATTTTTCTTACAGATGGAGGAGGGAAAATTTCAAATTTAAGCAACTTTTCTTCTGCAGAAAGCAAATATATGCTTGTATCACTTCAAATTTGTATTAGACAATATTTTATCATTTAGAAGTGTCATGTTGCTACACTGAATAATGCAACATAGGCTGACCTACTTTAATGTTGAAACACTGCTTCACCTGTCAACATTTTTGAGCAAATGGAAATATTTGTTCTTGTCTTCAAATGGAAATATAAAACAAGAGCAGATGTTTGCAGGCGTGAGTAAACTCAGTGGCCCAAGATGCATTTTTATTGTATATTGTAACCTCCTAATTTCATCAAGACTACTCTTTATCTAAAGATGGTAACCAGAAAGCTGTGATCTATAACATAAAAATGCATAACCGTATTTGGGTATGTCACATTAGTAGTTAATACCTACTGCCTGGATTGCATGAATACTTTTGATACATTCTACTAGAAAGGTTAAATATTTGGTATACATGTATTCTGAAACTTCTGCATATAATCAGCAATAAAGGAACAAATAGTTCAGCTGCTGAGCTAAAGGGGACATCTTTAAATAGTCTATAAAAGGAGACAACATGTCCAAGCATTTGTTATGTAGGTGTCTTTTTAGAGTACTCAATTTCTGTATTGAAAGAGGTCCCCAAATTTTTATTAGCCATCTGTTTATAGTAGGTGTGTACTTGTTTTTTTCCATTTCACTGCAATTACTACTCTGGCAGCAAGAACAAGTTGAAAGCATGGCTTGTCTCCTGAAAGATCTGCTTTCATTACATATGGTTCTCTCCGTTAAAATGGAGACTAGTTGCTCAAGGCACCTTAAGGGGAAAGCACTTGGCATGCTGCTCCAGAAATTAGGCGTGTAGGCACATTAACAGTAGCAGTAATTGCATGCATTATTTGCTGGCTGGAGCACCAACTGTGTATATAAATTTTCAAATTATTGTACTGGCTACAACTCATTGCTACTGAGCATCCACTGCCACCTCCTTTTATAGAAAATGAAATATTCTTTGTAGGTAACTATTTATGTTTACTTTTTACTTGGGGGTTATAATAATTAATTACAAATGTTTCCATGTTTACTGTTCTGAATTGCATGCCATATGTGTTGGCCTGACCTTTGAATGAACAATGTAATTGGGCCTGCTTAAAAAAATATGGAACAGGTGGTGCATAGCTTTTATACAGCTAAGGAAAAGGGGAGGAGAGGAATCCACTTGGTTCCTGAGGAGCAGGTTCAGCCCTTGACACAAAGCTGTTTTAAGAAATGCTTTGATTCTGTATGATCACAGCACTTGGTGAAATCACAGCTGGTTTCTGACATGCAGGTGAAAACCCATCTCCTGTTTTTTTTTTTTCCTGTTGTTGCTGTCACCTCTTCTGGGACCCATATTGCCCATGCATGGTAGGATGGGGGCTTCTTCCTTCTCCTTTCAGCCTCTGACTTGGTTGTCTTTAATTCTGAGTAAGGAATGAAGAGGCAGTCCTGCCAAAGCTACTCTTGAAGCTGGTTGATATTCAAAGGGCTATGCTGATATGTGGATATTCAAAGGGTATGCTCTACCCTGTCCAGGAAATTAAGCTGTGCCCTATGCTGTGCATAGGATCTTAGCTACAAATGGAGAGGAATATCCATGTTGCTTGAAGGTACTGAGCTAGGCATGATCTCAGCCATATAAGGCAGCTCTAGGATTGTGTCTTTTTGAGATGAAACTTTTTCGGAATTCCTCTCTTTGGTTTTATCCCATCTTAGTGAACGCTGATCTACTCAAGGCCGTGAACAAGTACAAGTTAGTCCTGAATTCTTGTGTGTTTATGTGCATAGTTTCTTTTGCTTTTTAGATGCTAAAGTACATAGGAGAAGTTGGTTCTTCCCCAAAGGATGGAAGAAGGAAACTCAGAAGTAATTGTTGAAAAAGTTTCTCTTCTGTTTCAGACCCAGATATTTTTAGATACTACTCAAGAAAGCTTGTGAGATTTTTCTACCACTCATCTCAGCTACTCACCACCAAGTTAATTATTACCCATCTAAAACTCTATGTAGCTCAATAATTGTCATCTCTGTTCCTCTCCCTTTCTCTCTTTCTTTTTCACTAACATTTGGAATATTTCTATTTCTACAGCTTTCATTCAGATACTTAAGTTGTGGTATCAAGCATGTATTCTGAATTATCTGTCAAAATTAACAAGCAAGTTTACCCACAAGTGTGTCATTTTTCACTGTGTACTAAATAAGCAGGAAGGGCATTTTTTAGTACCTACGGGCTGCTGTAGGTATAACATTCTTTTGATGTATGGCGCAGCCTCCTTAATAAGATCATTGCGGGAGTATTTTGCATGTGGTAGGTGCATGATATGCAGATGATATTTGTAGCTGACACCAGCCATCACACTGATTCATACAATGTTTGTGCCGTAAATTTTCTCTGAGCAGCAGACACATCAGCAGTATCTCTTACGTATCTAAATATTATATTGTGCTCGTTTTCACCTGTATTCAAGCAGTACTGTGGCCTAGTTTATTCTACCCTTTGGAAGTGATATTTTAATGCTAGTGTTTTCCTGGTTTCTGTACAGTGATACTGAGGAAAATGCATTACTTCCTAGAACATGAAAGATTTGGTTGGAGAAGGCAGTTGCCAAAGATGAGACATTAGCATTCTTGTTAGTATGAACTTGCAAATCTATTCCTGTTTTATAGTTTAGATTGGGCCTGAGCTGGGCAAATGTCCTGAACTGCTGTTGTGTTCAAAATAGCAGTGCGGTCTCACTAAATGCACGCTGACCCAGTACAAGCAGTAGATGGAGCCCGATGTTAGGTAGCTGTGGTAGCTAAAGAGAGAGGAGACTTTGGTACCACATACCCTGACTTCTGGTAATTTGGTTCCTAAATTTCTTAGCATGCAGTGTATGCTTTGGAGACGGTAGCTATATGAGAATAGCCTTGTGTAGTTTCCTGTCCTCACAGCCTTTGGTCACCACCTTCAGCTGTGTCGTGGGGACTGTTTTGAAAGCTTTCAGTCTGTTTCAGAGGAAAATCAAACAAGTTGACCCAAGCTAGCACTCAGGGATCGTTTAAGCTATCAGATGGACTAAAGACACCCATCATTTTAATCCTCACTTAGGACACCCTCCGAGCGCAGATTCTGAGTGTCTAGCTTCTGCTGGACCAGTGCTCAGAAAGAGCTTTGAGAAATGGTTAGAGACCAAGAGGACCCAGGCAGCTGCAGTGTGGATGGATGGTGCGTTAGGGCTCAGCCTTGGTCCTAGTTTAGGTTTAATGGTGTATGGCTTTCTCCTTAACATACTAGAAGCCAGGACCCAAGTTTGATGTTCAGTTCAAATGCAGTGTTCCTAACACTGCTACTGAGAGTCCAGCTCAGACAGCTGGACACGTAAGCCGTGGTTTAAATAAAAGAACTGACGTAGAGTGTTTCAGTCTGTGGGTGATGAACTGAAAGCAACTTGTAGAACCCTGATTTTTTTTTTTTCACCTAACCCTTGGTGCTTTTCAAAAACAGTCTTTTTAAAAAGTTGCAACTTGAGCATTTGGCATCTCATTATCTAAAATCTTGGCCTTGAGCTTGATGGACCTAGTATCACTCTTAGCTCAGACTGACTTGAATTTGAATAATGTTTTCTCCACAGTATCATTGTGAGGTTTCAGTTTTTGCATTGATCATCTCTGTGGTTTACTTTCATTTCTCTTATACAAGGTGAACTGAACTGAACCATGACTTAAAACTGAACAAAAATCAATTTCTTTTTGCTGTGAAACAAAAATATTGTGGTCAGCCTTTGCGATGTATCCATACAATCAAAGGAACACCAAAACATAGTAATAGAGATTTGCTTTGTAATGTAGTTACGTATCTCTTACAAAATTTGTTTCATTGGGTTTTCACGGTAATTTCAACTTGGCTGAGCAAACTCATAACCTTCAAACAAACATGAGATAACAGTGGGATTTTGTTCATTGCTGTCATGTCTGTCACCTCAAAAAAATCTTGAATGTTTTTTGTGTTTGTGGTTTGCTCTCCCCCACCGCCCCCTGCCCATCTCGGTAGAGCTGATAAGTGATCAGCCTTTGGTGTGAATGCAAACCTGAGGTTTGAATGCTACTCTTGTAGATTTAGGAGGTTTGCACACAGGAGAGATAGGTGTGAGACTAATTATACACTGGCAATAACTCCACTTGAATGAATGTGAGAGCTTTTTTAAACATAGTGCATTTTAAGCCTAATAATATATTGCAAGGTATAGTTCCTAAATTTCTGTGAGGATGATGTTTCCATCAGTCTCTTGTCTTAGGAGTCCTGTGGAGCACCTTATTTCTCAGAAACCAAGCTCTATGTTTAATGTTTTCTTTAATAGACTACCCCACTCTCACAGATTTTTCATGTCTAACAAGATATAACTAAGTAGTAAAACTGATTAAGTTGAAAATAGCAGTTTTTGTAATGAGCAAGGAGCATAAAAATGATTTGGGACTAAGATACTGATTAGATTTTAAAGGCGAAATCTAACTAATGAGATCTGCCAATTTGATAAGTGATATTTGGATGCAATTTTAATGAAGACAAGCCCTTTTTTGAGCTAAAGGAATGTTAGGTTAACAGTGTTAATAATAAGTTATTTTCAGGATTTTGTTTACCTTGGTAACATTAGTTACAGTGATGGCACCTGCATATTCTCTAGACTGGCCTTACCTTTTCCAGCAATTAAATTATGGCCCTAAAAAGCTGAGTGATAAAACACTTATTAACTTCAGAGAGGTTCGGATTTTGTCCTGAAGCTTCATATTAATATGTGATATGTTGTTGGGCAGTGTATATATAAAATGAAGGTAATATGATGAAGGAAGGACTTTGAGAGCTGTTAAAGGGAAACCCGGGAACAGAAAGAAGAGTGAACTTCCTTTCCTGACATCGCACAAGGAAGTTAATTAATCATCCTAAATTGGAGGGTATTTTCCATCTTTCTTCTTAAGTTTAGTTCTTGTATTTTTGAGTACTTTATCAAGCACGTATGTGATTGAACAGTCAGGTTAGCCTGAAACTTGCTCTGTTTGGGGAATTCGCCAGTGGATGGCAATTACCAAACTGCCTGGGTACCAACTGCCTAACTTGCAGCTTCTAAATGTTGACTTCACAAGGAGGTGCAGGTCATCAGTCCAGTGGAAAGCCATGTTTTCTTCAAAAACTTATGTGAGACTCTTCCTATTTATCTACCTTATGCACTGTAACTGAAAAGCTGCTGATGTAATAGGGTAATGAAGACTTACCAAGATCTCTTTGGCTTATGATCGATGTCTGAAGGCTAGTAGTGCCCAGCCTGGGTCATGCCTAGAAGCAGCTCAGGAGTTCTCTTATCTGAGATAACTGATACACTTTTTCATGTTCATGGCCTATGAATGGAAGTTTTCAGAAGAGCAGACACTAATCTATATATCATTTTCACTTTGATTCTCTTGGCCTCTTTTATCTGTAGGAACAGTTTTAATTTCTAGTTCTTCCTAAAGAATAAAGTGGAAATATCCTTGGGTAATGTTAAATGGGATTTTTGTGGGTGTGTACCTCAGTTTAATTATCGACTTGTCAGGTGACCCACCACGTAGCAGACTTGTAAGGCTGCTGAAATTTCTGCGTGAATTCCTTTATGCCATGGTATTTGTAAGCCTGTGGAGTGTCCAACTATAACCCCACTTTGTCCTTTAAATTGATACCTGCAGAAGTACAATAAAATAAAAAAAAAATAAAAGTATGAAGCCAGTTTTATCAGATCTGTACTATAGAGCAAACCTTCTCCTAGGATAGGACCTCATTTACCTTAATTTTACTGTCCCGCTTACATTCAGGAACAAATATCTAATTGACCCCACTGCCAGGGTGTTATCATGACAGCTGGCTCCTGGGACTTTTTCAGACCTTTAAGAAGATGTAAATACAAGCAAGATGACAACTCAACTGCAGAGTCAAAATGAACCCTCTGTTAAACAATTGAAATGTAATATATGGCACTCTTCCTTCAAGGAGGACAGTAATGTCGCTGCATAGTGTCGGCAAACACGGGTCTGTAGTCATCCTGTAACTCAGTTGCCACAGCAACCTGGTCCCTATTTGCAGCAAAGGAAGCAAAACATACGGTAGAAATATTGTGCTACTGCAAGAAACCTCAAGGTTTCCAGAACAATAACTCTTCAAATTCAGATTTTCCCCCTCAAAAATGTTAATCAAACTGCTTTACAGTATTTATTGGAAAATCATGAAAGTTAATGTAAAATAAGACACCTTACCTAGTAAATGACCAAGTTATAAATGAAGAATTACTAGTTTAAAGCTAGAAAGTTAAAAGGGGAATTGTTTACACTGTGGGCTTCAGTTTGGACAGTTTTCTATACTATGGACTAACAAAGTGTGTGGGAATACACTTGACAGTTCCTGAATCAGAATTTACTGAGAAATCCTCCTTTGAGTTATTTGTGGACATAGGGCTCGTTTCTTCTCTCACTGCTGTGAACCTACACTTGTGTCTATTAAAAAGCATCCTCAGTAGTGCTGGCCAAATTATCCTTCTGTTGTGTTTTGAAAGATGCTTGAACTTTGGATAAAAACCACTTAATGTGAAAATAAGTATTTTCTATAGAAAATAACTGCTTTTCATAATTTGCAAGAAGTTTTCAACTGTTGGGTTTTCAGGTTGATTGTTTTGTTGTTTTGTTTCAATGAAAATGTGGCTTTTTCTGGAAAAAGAACCAGCAGTACCAAACAGAACAGTTTTCTGATAGCTTATAGAATTATTTTTTTTTAGATAAGGGATTATTAAACTTAAAAAAATATTGTGATTGGCCTCTAAATGCATATAGAGGATAGCTTTTACATATAAATACAGACTGACTTGAATTGGAACTAGGAACTGGGTTTCCTAGTTACAGTCCAGGGCAGAAGCCCTAAGAAAGAGTCATATTTGAACATGACTTTTCTACTGTGGATCCCTGAACTGCTGCCAGTTCACCCAGGGTACTGCATGATCATTTCCGATTTGTATATATGCACCTATTTGCTATAAGACAGCCTTAGTATAATAAAAATAAGTTATTAATAAATATACCTATTTTAAAATGAGCATATTGACATATGGATATATTCTTGACAAGTGGAAGACAAACATCGATACATTCTGATACCAGGGTACATATTATACAGGAGAAATGGTCATGCTGGTAGAAGGCTAAGGAAAACCTGCAGGCAAACAGCTATCGTGTTTCTTGATTACTTCTCTAAAAATTACTTTCATCTTTGCACAGTCAGCGAAGCTGAATGGTATCTCCTTTTGTAAAAGGTATTTTACTTCCTCACTGAAGGCAAGTGATGAAATTGAGATGTGTAATAATATCTAAGAAAAATTATATAACTGCTCCTGTGATTATACAATGTCATGTTTAGTGTAAGCTACCACTTTAATCAGTGCTAATCCATACTTGGCATCCATACTTGGCAAATTTATAAAATATATTGTTATAGGTTCTCTAATTTAAGTTCCAATCTTCTATTTTTGAGCACAGGTCTTTAAACATAGCATTTCTGCTGGAGGATAAAAAGACAGTGTTGGTCAACTTCTTTGTAGTGGAGTTAAGCTATGTTTGGATTCTTTCCTCCCATGCCACCTGTGATAATGTTTCCTAATAGATGCAAAATGGTTTTCTGTTACCACAAGCAAAAATACTTCAAGTTTTATTTTGAATTATTTCTTAAACGTTCATATTAAAACTGTCATTCCTTTATTGGTTTTTTTATGGAGAAATAATGGCCAACTCAGCAGCAATCAGTTTAATTCTTTCCATTTCTGTGTTTTTGAAACTGCAACTAGCCCAATTAGCTTAAAACTGACCATAGTATAGCAAAACATATACCACTTCTGAGTATGGTGGGATCTTGTCATTTTTAAATCTGATGAAAAATTCAGGAATACTTTTATAAAAGTGAACTTTGTCAGCCTTGATTTGAAAAGAACCATGGTAAAAATTTGATAAAAGC
This sequence comes from Haliaeetus leucocephalus, assembly GCF_000737465.1. Taxonomy (NCBI): domain Eukaryota; kingdom Metazoa; phylum Chordata; class Aves; order Accipitriformes; family Accipitridae; genus Haliaeetus; species Haliaeetus leucocephalus. Next base: position 6,833,851 of record NW_010972698.1, on the reverse strand, counting down.
TACAACATACATAGAGAGTAGCTGAGTGAGAATAACCCTGGTGATGTGATTAAACAGAAATATGAAATAGATGGAGGACTGAAAGGTCAATTGTAGAGAGAAATTACTAGCTCCACTAGCAGTTTTGTGTCTTATAGTTTGTTGCTCAGGTTAAAATGATATATATTATATATATGTCTAAGCTGACCTCTAGGAAATTGCATTGGAAGTAGACGTGAGTGGAAAAATTGATTGGGGGTTGGTGGTTAAATGGATGTGTTCGGAGGTTTGAAACAGAAAAAATTTACAAATAATCTCTAATGTATCATTTCAGACTTAGAGAATTCAACATAAAAATGAATTTTCAAATTTGTTAATTTGACGTTTTCTTTTCCATTATTTTTTAAATGAAATTCCATTTCAAGCTAAAATTAAGAAATGCTTTTTGGAAATAGTTTAAGCAAGGTATTATGAAAGTTCTTAAGAGAAGCCTTTCATTTATAAAGTCATCAAGTTGTTCTTAAAAAGGGTAGAAAGGAAGACCCTTGAAACTACCAACCTGTCAACCTCACCTCTGTGCCTGGGAAGATCGTGCAACAGATCCTCCAAGTAGCTATGCTAAGGCAAATGGAGGACATGGAGGTGATTTGAGACAGCCAGCATGGCTTCACCAAGGGCAAGTCTTGTCTGACCTACCCAGTTGCCTTCTAAGATGGAGTGACTACTTTAGTGGACAAGGGAAGAGCTACAGATGTCATCTATCTGGACTTCTTTAAGGCCTTTGACACACTTCACCACAACATCCCTCTCTCTAAATTGGAGAGATATGGATTTGATGGATGGACTGTTTGGTGGGTGAGGAACTGGTTAAATGGTTGCATCCAGAGGGTAGTGGTCAACAGCCCAACGTCCAGATGGAGATCAGTGATGAGTGGTATCCCTCATGGGTCCATATTGGGACCACTACTATTTAATATCTTCATCAACGACATAGTGGGATTGAGCGCACCCTCAGCAAGTTTGCAGATGACACCAAGCTGAGTGCTGTGGTTGACATGCCTAAGGGACGGGATGCCATCCAGAGGGACCTGGACAAGCTTGAGAAGTGGGCCCATGTGAACCTCATGAGGTTCAACAAGGCCAAGTGCAAGGTCCTTTACCTGGGTTGGGCAACTCCTGGTATCAATACAGGCTGGGGGATGAGTGGATTGAGAGCAGCCCTGCAGACAAGGACTTGGGGGTACTGACGGATGAAAAGCTGGACATGAACTGACAATGTGTGCTTGCAGCCCAGAAAGCCAACCATATCCTGGGCTGCACCAAAAGCATGTGGCCAGCAGGTCAAGGGAGGGGATTCTGCCCCTCTACTCCGTGCTGGTAAGACCCCACCCACAGTACTGTGTCCAGCTCTGGGGTCCTCAGCACAGGAAAGTCATGGACCTGTTGGAGTGGGTCCAGAGGAGGGCCACAAAAATGCTCAGAGGGCTGGACACCTCTCCTGTGAGGAATGGCTGAGACAGTTGGAGTTGTTCAGCCTGGAGAAGAGAAAGCTCCAGGGAGACCTTATTGCGGCCTTCCAGTACATAAAGGGGGCTTATAAGAAAGACTGGGACAAACTTTTTAGCAGGGCCTGTTGTGATAGGACAAGGGGTAATGGTTTTAAACTAAAAGAGAGTAGATTCAGAGTAGACATTAGGCAGAAATTTTTTATGATGAGGGTGGTGAAATACTGGCACAGGTTTCCCAGAGAGGTGGTAGGTGCCCCATCCCTGGAAATATTCAAGGTCGAGTTGGACGGGGCTCTGGGCAACCTGATGTAGTTGAAGATATCCCTGCTCATTGCAGGGGGGTTGGACTAGGTGACCTTTAAAGGTCCTTTCCAACCCAAACCATTCTATGATTGTATGATTCTTTTGCCACCTCTGCCCCAGCTATTTGTAAGAGGTGATGTTGATGGATTTCCTTGGCTGGGGCAAAAGCAATTTTAATTCTGTATTTTCTGGACCTCTTAACACCTGTAAGAGAAGCAAGATGACAAGACCTACACAAACAGGAGTCAGGTTTAGGTTGCTAAAGGCAATTGTGGTGCAAATGTCTTTCAGTCTTTGTTTTCTTTTAGCATCTCTGGTATTGTCCAAAGGTCTGTCCCTTAGTCTCAACAGGGAACAGTCTTGATACAAGACCCATAGCTTTTTATATATCATTTTATGAAAGTGTATCCAGGAAGAAGCAATCTATATTGGGCAGCCACCCAAATGTTATTTCTGAATGAAATTTAATTATTGTTCAATGGTAACAAGACAAGTATCATTTGGCAAAACAAGCAGACAATATTTTTGTCTTTGTGGGACTGACTGAAATTAAGGAGAGGAAAAGCCAGTCCCTACACCTTGATGTATTCCAGTCATTACCAGCAGAGCACATGCTACAACTTGACATCTTAGTGAAAGCTGCATAATTTTTTTGCCTGCCAAATAAGCTTATCTAAGTTAAGATGACCAAAATAGACGGTTCCCACATTCTGTTTATTGAATTCATTTTTCCTACATATCACTATGTATGCTTTCTGATGTAGATGAACCTACATGCTATTTTTTCACCAAAATCGGGTGCTGAAATATAGTAATGCATTTGGAATATTTATCTGGTTGTTTTTTTCCTGATCCTTAGCTATGCATGTTGTTAGATGAAATAATGAATGCTCTATCTGCTTGAAATCAGTGCCAGCTTTAAGACAATAATTCTTTTCAAAGTTTTGCAGCTGTTCTGAATATATTTATTTTTCACAGCATGAAGAACAGAGTATTCTAATGCATACAAAAAAATTTATACCATGGTGCAAATGTAAACAAAGCTTGAATTTTTTTCTATGTAGAAGGGAATTGCAAAGTAGCCTGATCCGCAGTTCCTAGACAAGTAGTATATGTTAATAATCACTTTATTCATTTTTCAATATCTTGCAGATATTGTCGATCTAGTTAATCTATGTTGTATAAATATATTAATGCAAGAGAATCCCTTTCCAGACAATACCTTGGCTTTCAAAATTTGTATAAACTGATGTTTCTTAAGCCCAAGTCCAAATCTAGTAATTAATGGACACAGTCCATGTTATGAAGTAGTAGAGAAGGAGACTTTGATGTTGCAGCTGCACTGGTGTAAATCACATTGAGTTATAGTAGATTTAGCCTGGTAGAACATAGAACAGATGTTATTTTTTTCCTTGATATTTTCTCAGTGAAAAAAAGATTTCTGCTATAGAATCTTTATTTATAGTGTGCCTCGCTCTTATACATTGCTTTTCTATTCTTACTAAATATTTATTATATTTCGCTATTATTAGAAGCAAGTATTTTTAACATGAAAGGCAATCCAGAAGTGGAAGTTGCTGCAGAATCTGGAGGGTCACAAATACCATTATTGCTCTGATTAAACAATGCTGTTTAATGTTGAAGTGATTGTATTAGAACAGTGACTTGCATTTACTTTTAAAATGACTGCTTTGAACACATTTGTTGTATGTTGGAGCTCTGTTGCAAGCCCAACTTCATGTTTCAAATCTGAATAAAATTGTCTTCATCTGTCATCTTCTTTCCAGGAGCATAGCTTTGTCACACTCTTCGGCTGAGCTTGCAGGAGATGAAGAGAGGCTTCCTTGAGTCTTCAGAAAGGGAAGAAGTTTGGAAGTAATAATTAGGTGAGTTTTAAAAGAAGCAACTGCAGCAACATTTTGCTATGAATCCCTTTGTCACAGGTATGGTATCAGATTAAAGGCTGAAAAAAGGTAGGTAACAACTAATAAACCCCTCCCAGTGAATTATTAGAGATAAGTATTTAATCAATATTTTATTCCTTGTAGGCTGATTTGTATAGAACTCACATTTTAAAAAGTTATTTCTGAATAATACTTAATATGCAGATTATGTGTATGCATACAGCTCATTATGAGCAAAGACTATCTGCTCATAATTTGTTGCGAGTAAACAGGTTTGGCCTTGTAGGTCAACAAGTAAGTTTCTCTGCATCAAAGGATGACCATTCTTTTAGAACTAAGTTTATAATACAAGAAAAATTATTAACTAAAGATTCACTTTCCAGATATACTTTTTTTTTTTAACATTCACCTGCTATGAATTCCTCTTAACTGTCTTCTTAACTAGAAGTGTATTAAAAATTAAGACCAGCAGTGTGAAGACAGTCAAACTGAAATTCAGATTCAGAGCTTTAACTGAACATTCATTGAAACATTTCTTTGCTTACACTGTTTGGAAGTCTGCTCAAGATTCATTGCTGATAAAATATATGTATTTTGATTTCATTCTAAATTCCAAATATTGTTTTCCAAACAGTGAAGGTACATAAATGATGGTTTTCTGGCCCAATGTTAGTCAGTTCTACAGCTGATGTTTCTTCCAGCCATTTTAGTAATAGCATATGCACATCTAGGCATTGTCCATTGCTGCTTGGGAGAGAATTCTTCACATTAGATGTTCTTCTGTCCTTTCTGTCTGTCCACCCCACAATCTGTTTTAGACTGGAACTGTCATAAGAATCATAGTTTGTGCTTGGTGAATGGACTGCTGTTTCTATTTTACAAGAAAAACAAACACACTGAAAACATATACATTACTTTCCCTGAAAAATTCATCAGTTCCACAGAATACAGCTGAATATCGCTTCAAATTGACTTAATGCTGCAGAGAAAATCTGAGACTGTTTTCCAGTTCCCAGAGTTTATTCATGGGTAACAGGAATATTTGGGTTCCTCATCATATCCAGTTTGTGAAAAACAGATTGTGACAGTGAGTTTTATTTAATTTTATTTTAGAACAGATATGATTTTACTGGGAAAAAAAAAAAAGACAGTGAAATAAATTAACAAACAAATGAAACTAGTGCTGTGGAGAAGTGTTTTTTCACCTATAGATTTAACTTTTAAAAGTGAAGGAGTTTGCTTCAGGGGAGAATTAAGTATGACCGTAATTCCCATCATTTCTGTAACTTCTTCAAGAGTTGATATATGGTTGGAATAACAGACCTCAAATTACAAGGAGTGCTTCATTCAGTAAAAAACATTAACTTATGGTAAAATTGCAGACAGTTCTGCTCCATGTTGACTTCAGTGTTATTCTTTTTCTCTGCACAGTTCATCCTTCCATCCTTTAGCTTAATTTTCTACACTCTCTTTGCTTCAAGTGTATTTACAAGGGTGGATTTCTGAGGAATAGAGTGAAAGAAATTAAAGGGCCTCTCATTCACTGGCTAATTGGTAGTGCCTGAAGCCATATATAATTTTGCATAACTTAAATGAAGTCATGGCTGCCTTGCCCCTTCCCGTTCAAATCAAAGCTGTGCTGCACCTATGGTTTGTAGTAGGTGTTGCTTTTTCATGTTTCAAGTGTGCATTAATGCAGGTAGATGCATGAGGACATTACACACATCCAATGAGTGGATCATCAGTAACATATAGAAAAATACATTGTCATTCCTTCAGAATCAATTCTAGATAATGCTACTTGCATAACTACTTCACTTAATTTTCTGTGTCCTCTTCATCATTAATGTTGGCAAATATTAGCTAATTTTTATTCCTTTTTTCCTGTATTCCTTCCTTTCACTTAACAAGAAGATGGCTTTTCAATGTAAAATCAATTTTCTTAACCTTGTTGCCTGAGGTATCACACAAAGTGGAGGTTTTGAGAAAGACATCAGCCTTACACTGCTGATGGAGATGGTTTGTCCTATCTTCTAGCAACATTTGATGTGGCAGACCTATCGGGAAGTTTATGACTCTCAGTAAAATGGTTCATGGTAGCAGAAAGGCAGAGAAGTGTGTATGTACATCAGTTTCAGACAACTAAGTACAGGTTTCACAAGACGTGTCAGAGTAAAGCAGTTGCTTTGGTGCTGACTACATAGCGTACAAACTTTGTTCTGTTGTCTTGGCAAGTACCAGTTTTACTGTTGTTTTTTCTGTCCTCCTTTCCTTGCTAAATTTCCACTTCTTTTTGAGTTACATGCTAATGTGGTATACTCTGTCAGGCAAAGACTGATTTTATGTAGAGAAGAGATTGCATGTTTGCATAGAACATGTGTCAACAGGAGAGCTAAATTCTTAAGAGGAATAAAGGCCTCCCAGTTGTCACCGTGAAGCTCAAGGACAAGCATAAATATAGGACCTGGAACACAGCCTGCTAGAAAAGGAGGTAAGGCTTGAAATAACAGAAGATGGCATTGAGCACTGAGGTGATAAATACGACAGCTACTATACTCCTAAGGCCAGGACGGAAAAACGTATAAAATCAGTGTGATTCAATGGAGATGTGTATATATTGTGATAGGTTTATCAAGCAATATTTTTATGTGCAATACTGTTTAAGTAGTCTGCTGATCCTTTGCAGTAAAACCAGTAGACATAAAGAGGTTGGACTCTGTTCTATAAAACTGTACGTATGAGTAACCTACGCTCAAGCATACTGTCCCATTAACTTCCACATAAATGGTACCTAGACTTTTAGTTTATGAGCATATTGGAAATACTACAGACAAGAAGGATCAATCACAGCGTTGTTTTGCTGTGATCAATAGAAGACCTCTGTGACAATAAGCTGGGAAATGGTTTTCCAGAACAGCTTATATGTCTAAAGAGTAAAATACATCCCTACCTGTGGCAGTGCTTCCAACAGAGGATTTAATTCAACCCTTATTTTCCCTGTAGAGAGCAGAATGTTGCAGCCCTCTGATCTGACCCTCAGTGTTGTTTACTTCCTCATTAGAGTCCTATGAGTATGCTGCGCATTGATATAATGCACACATATAATATGCAGTTATAAATTTCCTTGACAGGCACCATCTCTGGTTTATTTAGTGAATATCATTATTGAGATCCCAATTCTGACTAAGCCCTTTGGCTGTAGCTCTTCTGTCTGTTTATAATAAGCAATGAATGCTAAAGTACTGTTATAAAAGTATTATAAAAGTGTTATAAAAGAATCAGAAGCCTCCTCAAGTGGGCAAATAGATAATTCTATTAATATATTTTAAATCTCTTAAGAGAGATCAAATCAGCTATTTTAGTGTTGCCTTGGGGTCTACATTAGACCTAATGGTTACATTTCAAGGTGGACATATACAAACTATATATCTTTATGTGTGTGTATATATACACACAAGTGTTTTGGTATTGCGGAAAAAACTATCAGATTTGCAAAATATCACCTTACACTTCAGGCCAATCTATAGAACATCTAGTTTATCAACAGATGTAATTTTAACAGTAGGATTATACCATAGTATTCAAGAGACTGGAAAATTTGGGAAATTGCAGAATACTAACTATTACTACAGTTATAACAGCAGGGATTTTTAAAAAGTTTCTATTTGTCTGAGAACCAGCTGCACCTGGAGCTTTACTTACCAAATAAAATTTTCTCTCTTTATTTTCAAACAGTTTTCAATTTTCTGCAGCATTGTGTATTTTTAATTAAGTCTATGAATTGTGATTATTTTCCCTGGAGTTCAAGCAGTAAAGGTCAAATGTAATCATAGTGATAACTTTGCTCTCTCAAGAGGTGTTTATAACATAGAAATAAACTTTTTTTTTTTTTAAATTGGGACTGTTGTTTACCTAGTAAAGCAAAACTGATTGACTAACAGATGCCTTAAGCTGAAAGTCCTTCATGCTCTTTCACATTTTCAGTGAGTGCTTTAGTTATTAGGAAGAAAATAACAAGATTAGGACCATGTTAAATTGTTCTAACAAGGACTGGAAAACAGCCCTTTAAAACAAAATGTTATTCCACATCTCTTCCAAATCCCAATTTAATTCTACTTATTCCTTCAGTAGGAAAATGCCATTAACAAAACACCTGAATTACAAAACCCAAGAAAAACTCCCACATCATTGTCTTTAGTACTTTGTGAGTTTTGCCTTTCAGTGCGTTTGTTTCTTTAGCAAAATTATACTTAAGAAAAAGTTATGTTATAGATACATTTAATGACAATTTCGTACAGAGCAAGTTCATTAATTTCAGGTACACGGACAAGATTTTTTAATTAGGATATACAGACTTGCACAGGACAGAACATGGCATTATTTTTCCTGAGAATTTGTGAATGCCGGACTTTATCTTTTAAATCAATTACCAGTTCTTTTGAATCATGTCTCCCTGAAGTTGAGCAGAAAGTGTTCTGACATTGTTCACATTTTCTCCAATTTATTTACAGGTCTGTAAAGAAAAACAATGAATTGTTTATACAGGTTAAAGTTCTGATAATTTAGGGGGAGAGGCAATTAATTTTGGCCAAGTGAATGCCTCTCATTTAACATCCTTGAATATCTATCCCAGTATCTTAATGCTGGTGAAAAATCTCTAAGACCAGCTCATTTTTTTTTACCTTCCTGGAAAAGGAGGATTATCTGTCTGCTAGTGATGTTGGACCTGTTTGTGAAACAGCGAGAGATTTTTGTCTCCATTTACGCTCATGCTTCATGCTAAGACTTGAAGGACTGTAGTTACTTAGTTAGGTGTACTTTTAGTTAGTTTACTGGATCTCCAAGTTAGGCAAAGTTCTTGAATTTGGCAGAAAAAATAAGTTATTCAGCTGGTACAGTAATGATCACTAGAAGATATATTTATCAACCATTTTTATTCTGCAAGTATTTGAAATAGTTCCATCTTGCTAACAACAAGAAAATACTTCAGGTGGTGAGTGGTAAACAATGATCTGCAACTACTGTATATGAAAATCTGGACTGACACATCTAAACATCTCGGATATCTCCACTGTGGTTCATTTCTGTATGACAGTAATACACAATGCCATAGGCAATTCACTTCAGATACTCTTATCGGATAAAACTGAATTGGGATCTGAACCTTCTACATTATTTATACAACATAATATCAAGCCAAGATAAAACCCCCACATATCCCTCACTTTCGGCTGTATTTATATTTGATGTTGCCATTTCCTGTTGTCAAGGTGTAACTGATAATGCATTTGACCTTCCTGACCAATGTATATTTCTATATAATATGCTCCCCGAGCCCCTGATTAAGCCAGAAAATGGAGAACTCCTACTTGGTTTACAAGCAATACTTAGTTTTTACTATACAATCACTTAAATCTTAAATGAATTAATCTATACATTTATAAAATTGAATCTTGGTAGAGAGAGTTACTTTAACTGTGTTCTGTAATAACACTGTCACTAAGCAGCTGTTCTAGCACTCCTTCACTGTTCACTTATTGAGGGGGGTAGGACTTTATATTAAAGTTAATGAAGTCAGTAACTTGTACTAAATAAGCAACATGACTTTATTCCATCTATCGAGTGGAATGTGTTATAGATAACACTATGAAAAATGACTACTTGGTGATTTCATACAACATATGTAGGTGTAGATAAGAGATATTGTTTCTTTAACATTTTATCATATTATGACAATTTAATTTCCTACTAGCATGAATAATTTTACTGTGAAATAATATATCACCCATATTAATTCAGATGTTGGATGGTGTCTCAAATCACCTGGCTATATTACTTAAATCCTACAGATTTTTATTTTCATAAGTTGAAGTACTCTCATTAATATCACATTCTTTTCCAATAAGTGCCATGTTCTTTACTTTGAAAAGTAAGAGTTCACAGTCAAGATGAGTGGGTCCTGCTAATTTGACTGGGAAAATTTTAAAAAGACAATACTTCTGTCAGTTAACTCTGTGTAATGAAGAGGCAGATGATCATGAAGTGAATCTAAAGTTTCCATTTCCTTAAAAAATACCTCCCCCCTCTGAAATCTAGAATCCAGGAAAAAAAAATACCAGAAACTTGTATTTCACATATAATTTTGGCTGTATCATAATATAATACTCAGTACTTTGAGAATTTTGGCCCTACTTGTCCTTAAGGAGCATCGTGAAGATGAATTAATTTTTTTGTGAATAACTTAAATACCACAGTGATGAGTGCTCTAGAAAAACCTATGACAAAATTAATTATTATATCTTCAGCTCACAAGTTGAATTTTGTACAGTAAGTATTAGAGCGCGCAAGGAAATTCTGAGTATCTACTCATTAACCTGCTCATGCCTGTGTTTGTTAAACCACAAAGCTGAGGGCAGGGTTAATGCTGGTAAAGGAACTCTAATTCTGTCCCTTCTAATCTTTTATCTGCAGTCAGTTTTTAGGCTCAGATATCAGGACAAAACACAAATTAATGCCAATGAGGGCAATGAAGCAACAGAAAGGTAGAGTACATTTATGAATCCTCATGAGGATTTGCACGTAAAATTTAAATTCCTGGTAGCAATGCAACAAATTCTTGTTACTCTGCAAAATTTTGGCATAACCATCTGTTTTCAAACTGTTTGGAATCCTTCTCTAATATTTAATGTGTTAGTATGAGAGCAGTATACATTTCCTCCTTTACTGATCTTTGTAACCCCTAAACAGTTATCTCATAAATTTCTATCCTGTTGATCATCTGAATGAATGATGGTTTTGGCTGCATTTTGAGCTTTGTATAAAAAGAGATTCTCAGGAGGAGGAATGTTAATGGACTTAGTTGGAGCTCCTTCAAGCAGCTATTCGCTTTGATCTTTAAAATGAATCATCACAACTCAGAGATGATCAGTGGCCAAAGCTTAGAGAGGTTTGACTGATCTATGCACAGTCTGCATATTAATGAGACTACATGTTAGGATTACCTGATCATTTTCTTTTACAAAGTTAAGGAAATGCTAGGGCATCTTAGTTTATTCTTGTTTGTGCTTACCTCTCAAAGTTAGCTTTTTGCTATTGCTTTGGAGATACTGGTTTTACAACATTAGAATTTCATTGGCTATTATCCTGCTATTCCTACAAACTTGTATTGGGGTGTGCATTGGGTAGCCAAAGGCGTTTGGGTGTTAAATACTTGACATTCAGCTCGTTTCTCATTATATATTCCATTACTTTTATGCTGTTCCTAACATGACTTTGATGCAAAATTTGTGATGTTTTTCTTCAGGACTTTTAGTATACTAGTTGTTGATTGTGCTGTTGTAAAATCAGTGGAGCTGAAGTTAGAAATGTTACTACAAACAATAGAACAGCTATTGCCTGGAGCCTAAAATCAAGAATCTGAATGCTTGATGATACGCTGAACAGAATGAGTTATAATTCATAGACTGACAGGGAGATTTTTTCCTATTCTGAACTATGCTGGACTTTTTTGGCCCCTTTAAAAGAGCCAGAGATGAAGAACATTATCAGCCCCTTTTTAGCAAACCATAGCATTTAAATGCCACATCTAATTTTTCAGAGGTTATGGATTTTTTTTTTAATTATTATTTAATTAATTAATTTAAATCTTGCAACGGGAGTTGAGGAGAAATAATTCTCAATATTTACTGAGGTACATTCATGAATTGTTCAAAATGTTCAACTTCAGTTGTTATTTTTGGATTCTCACAACCAACAACTGATTATGCTGTGAAGCTGTCTTAGCTGATCAGCATACAGGTGGATGACCAAATTTTTCCTATATTTCTGTTTATCACAGAAGTAAACTTTTTCAGTAAAGCGAACAGACTGTATAAGATGTAGTTCCATAGATCATCAAATTCTCAACATTAGGATAAAAAACCTAAAACCATTAGTGCAATTAATGTGGTTTTGTCTTGAATTTAAATAAATAAATAAATAAATAAATAAAACCTGTTAACAATTTTACAGATTTTAGTTATAGATCATGCATAGTGTTTCAAAGCAGGACTCCTTAAAACAAAATACATTTGCTAGGATTTTAAAAACTGTATACAGAATTTGATCAATCTTCAAGATCAAATACACCCTTATTTTGTAAGACTGTAGCCTTTGTTTTCTCTTCTTAGAACTGGAAGACAGATAAATGTTTTAACTACAGTTCGTGAGGTAAGGAAAAAAAAAAACCACCCACATTTTTGTAAATGGAAACTTCAAATTTACCTGAAATTGTTATTAACACCTCTTGAATTCATTATAGTTACTAGCATAGGTGAACTGAGATGCAGTTTTCTTTTTTGTCTTCTATCTTTTTTAACAGATTTCAGAATTTTATGACACATTTCTTGCAGTTCAGACTAGCTGTAAGACTGCAGGATAAATCATACTGAATGGAGGAAAAAACCCCTTTTATTATAATGTATGGAATAAAATCCCTGTTCTAACTCTGACTGAAGTTTTCCTGTATGTCCTAGGAGATTGCATTGCTCAATGTACAGAACACTGAAGCAGCATATAAGGCTGAATTTATGTACAGCTTGCTCTGCTGTTTATTCCTCTCATCTGCAGAATAGATTATTAATCTTCCTTTCCTTTATAAAGGACTTTTGAACCTACTGATGACTGTGAAATTGCTAGTATGCGAATTACTATTTGCTTCTCATTTAAAATTCTTTTTGCCACCAGAATGGAAATCTGTCCACTAAAACGAACATGTTTGTTTCTAGAAATGTCTTTTTAAAACAAAAGCTAGGGAGAATTGCTGAAGATAGACAGACTGCCTGGTTAATATTGCATACTCGGAATTAGTCCTACTGAGATAGAATTTTTAAATTGGTACCCTTGTGATTCTGGCATTTATGAACATGGGTCACTGTTTTGGCTGCTGACATCCTGTCTGTAGAGCCCATAAAAATATGCATAATGGGTTAGACTAATGCCCCATACTGGGCAGTATCCCAGCTCAGGCATGGGCTAAAAATGAATGCATATGAGAAAGAGACACTTTGTGGTAAATCCGATGAACGCTCTCCTGGCTTCTGAGGAAAAGGGGCTACTGGAGTCAGGGATAGGCTTTTTGGTTTTAATGGCCTGTCAGATTCCCAGAGTTTGTGAATCCATGCGTGTTTTTAGCATTCGCGATATCTTGTGTCAGGGAGTTCCACAGTTCATCTTTGCATTAAGTGAAGAAGTGCCTGCCTGGTTTTTAACTGTGAACCTCCACCTGCTAATTTATATTTGGGGCTGTCTTGTCATTATGGTGGAAGAGGCAGCTAACTGAGTTGTCTTTCACCTCCTCCATGCCTGTCATGATTTTTAGATGTCTCTTGGTTGATGCTTTTCTAGACTGGGAGTCCTAGCCTGTAAATATCTTCCTTCTGTGCAAGTTATTTGGTGACCTTTGATAATTTTTGTCAACCTTTTTTCAAATTCTACTGCAAGCTTTTTCTCAGATGAAAGGACCAGAACTCCACATAACAATCATGATGTGGGCACAACACTGACTTTACCCAGTAGCATTACATTTTCTGAGGTTTTCCTCTGTTTAATAATAATTCCTAAGCTACTGAACTGAGATGTTTATAAGGCTATTATTTTAACCTAAGATCTCTTTTGGTTTTGGTAGTAGCTGATTCAGAATCAATCACCAGTTGCATAAAGTAAGAACTGTTTTTTTGCCAAGTTCATTACTTTCCATTTGTCTAGTTTGAACATCATCTGCCATTTTATCCTCAATCACTCAGTGCCACAGAGTCTTTCTGCAACTCTTTTTTGCAGTCAACTTTTGTTTTTCTTCCCCTGAAAAACTTATCATCAGTAGCAAACTTAATCTCCTCTCCATTCTGTTTTCCTGATCGTTCCTGAATGTGTTAAGCAGCTGAGGCCCCAGCACAGATCCCCGTGGGATTCCACTGGTGCCTTCCCTTTACTGAGAAAATTGACCATTTATTGCAGCTCTTTGTTTCTATTCTTTTAGTTAGTTATCCCTGTGAGGACCTTCCCTCTCATTGTATGTCAGCTTAATTTAAGACCCTTTGGTGACTGGACCCAGTTGAATACTTTATGGAAATCGGAGTTGGCTGTGTTAGCCACCTCTCCCCTGTTCTCACTCAGTTTATTTTAGGTGATTTTTGTCAGAAAATTCTAGCAGATTGTGGGGTAAGACTGTTTAAAAAAGAAAAAGAAAAAGAAAAAGAAAAAGAAATCATGTTGATTCTGTTTTGAAGTACAGTTACTGCTTGATAAAGAGGTCAGAACAAGAGTCTATTTAACTGCAGGTTTGCTTAGTTTGTCTTGAAAAAAGTTATTTACGATGGTTTGATTCAAGAGACATGCTATGTGATATTTTTTTATTAAGTACCTTCTAATGATAGACTATATATAGGACTTGCTTGGGATAATGAGAAATGGCAGATGAGAGTCTTTTCTGAATTTAACTACATTTGACTCTTGTAACAATTAAGTACTCATAATACTGCCTCAGTATCCAGTAGAATGATGTCAATTCACACTGTCTGGAAACAGAGCAAAATGTGCATTCCAGGTCTTAGCACATAACCTCAAACTGTTTGTAGCTATATTCCGAACTAAAATTTGACCTGTACTATTTTCAGTACAGATCAAATCCTAACACTTTGAAGATAGGGGGATTAAGAATGGTGTGACATTTTATAAATAGCAGTTGAACCACATAAATGTGCCACTTCAACGTACAAAGAAAAATGTATTTACAATAATTTAAAAATGTTTTTAAGACAAAGTTGTAGTTTGTACAGTAACATAATTTGTCACCAAGTTTTCTGATGACTTGTGAAGTAGTAAAAGTTGCTGCATTTTGCTTTCTGGCGTTGGAAATATCTGTCACAAGAAAGTCCTGTCTTCTGAAACTCCGTGTGTGTGATTATGCCTTGCAATAACATGGAGACTTACTGGTAAGACACCTAACAAACATAAAGACCCTTCTCATATTCGTTTTAAGGATAAAGGACTAAAAGCCTGATATTTTGAAAAAATATACAGGGTTTGCTGCTACATACAGGGGATAATCTGTGTTGGCAATTTGGTAATAATTAGAGAAAATACAGCAATATCTGGCTGGGCTATGTTTGTGTAGCTCTTATAAGAGATAACACAGATGAGTATAATTGTAATCTGAAATGGGAATATTTTGAGACTACATGGGATTTACAGTATTGCTCAGGGCTCTCTTTATCTTCTTTTAACACTGATTTATTGAATCAAATCTAATGCCACTTTCCAGCTTTGATCATGATAACTTTTATATTACAATTCCTCAAACTTTGAAATATACCTTGTGTTCCATATAGAGACTGGAATAGTAATTAAATCAACTCTGTACTATTTTCTAATCTGAAAATCTCTGTCATATGCATTAGGAATTTAGGAAGAGTAAACTTTAAAATAAATTTGATTTTTTTTTTAATTGTGTGAAGAAACAACAATGCTTCTAAAAAGACTGTATGAAATGAATACATTCTCCACATAAAAATTTCATTGTCTAAAGATACTTAAAAGCTTAGTAAGCAATAAAGTATAATGTACTATAAAGGGATTTCTACTTCAGTTACATTTGTACGTCATTTCCATAATGGATTGTTAATAAGAGAAACAGACTCAAAGTCAAGAGAAAACAAAATATTTTATATACAAATATATGTGCGAAGTTTATCATGAAGTCCTCATGAACGGCTTTTATCTATTTCTAATCATCCTTAGCATTACAGAAAAAGTAAACTCTGAAGTCTTCCCAAGGGGTAGCATAGAAAAAAATAGCTATGTAGGAAACTTGACCTCTCAGTCCTTATTCTGGTGGACAAAAAAGCTTAAATGTGGGAATTATTGCTCCTGTTAAAACCATAAACTATGGCATTTAAGTCATGCTTGTTGTACACATTGATCTGTACTTACTTGGGTAATCAGAAAAAGTTTCCAAGTGCAATTACAGAACAAAAGATCCTGAACTGGAACTTATTACTGGATTGGCAAGCTTGAGACCACCCATTTACTGAATTGATCTTAATTTATCTATAGATTGATTTTTCCCTCCTGTCTCTGCTGTTTTGATATGATCAAAAATTATACTGCTTTTTCGTTATTAATGCTAAGTCTGAAACAGGAGCGATAAATCTTTTGAGTCAGGATGAGCTTAAAAGGTATGAAATTATAAGGTAAAGGTGGTAATTGCTGAGCCCCAACTGTGGCAGCAATATGTGAGGACAAAAAATACCGCATTAGCAAATCTTCTCTTGAAAGCATAGTTTTTGTTTGGCTCTCTCTAAACTAGCTGCCATTCGTACTGCCAGGCATCACTGGAGTTCAGTACATGCTAATTACCTAAGCCTTTTCACGATGTCAGCAAGGTGGGTTGTAACTCGCATCCTTCTTGTTACGAATTGCCTACTTCAGAGCTTGGGCATGTCTCATCAAGTTGTAATAGCACCATTTGGACTGTGATGTGGAAGCATCCTCTGTTTGCAAGAGAGGATGTCTCTGAATGCCTGTAAAGCACTAACACTGGCATAACAAGAGTTATAATGAGTACAAATAATAGATTGATATAGCATCTGGCTGTTTTGCTGGTTTTTATATGTTTGGTTTTATCCCTGAATATGATTCGTCATGGGGCTTAAATCTAGTTGTTGACCTTTTATGTTTATAAATGCTCTTTTTCAATGCTCTGATCCCCATGTTCCAACTCAGAGTAGTTAAGCATGTGTTTGAAGACAGAAGTGTATTGGGTCAGATGCTTGAAATACTTAGTTGCTGCTAGAGTGGGGGAGGTAATGAGCTAAAACTTACAAAATTATGAAGGCAGTACATAAGCTGAATATGGTGGAAGAGCTGTTCACCAGATCCCTCAGCACAAGATATTGGGGGTAGGGAACTTTGAGAATTTGCTGCCACTGAAAATTGCAAATGCAGACAGTATCAGCAGGGCCAGAAAGGGTTTGGACAAATCCATGAACAACAGGTCTATAAAAGCACGCTGAAAGCACTGGGACAGGTTGTACCCACCGACGTCCCTAGTACTGCAGCTGTGGGTTCTGGGGAAATATAAGGAGAGTGGACCAGAGGAAGCGGCCAGGCTTCTGTGCTGCCTGTAAATATCTTCTCCCACTGAACATGTCAGAGACAGAATAGTGGGACAGATGGACAACTGGTCTGACTCGGGGCATTTTTCTATATTATTATTATTATGCAGGATGGCAGCACTGTCATCATACCTACTTGGTTTGTAAGTTAGAGCCTTATCAAACTGATAAAGTTTTTAAGATTCTGCTTTCTCTTTATTATACTTCCCCCAAAATGAGAACTGATGTTTGGAGGCTTAATGAATCAGAACAGTTAGAAAAATAAAATACTGTTGCCAAGCATATCATGCTGAATACTGAGTAACTCCATTTATATCAGTGATGCTGCTCAGATGTACATTGGTGTGACATAAAGTAGAATTTAAAGAATGGGAGAAATTAATAGTAAGAGTGATAGTCACCACAAGAGAGAACAGACTGATACTTTCAGCATAGTTATTTTTAGTCTTCAAATTCACAAATCTTTCTGCCAAGAGAGCATATCTGAAACATGCGAATGTCCAATCTCTCTCGGTACCAAATAAACTGTACTGCATGTGTGCAGCAAACCATCACGTACAATAGTACTTTGAATCTTGACTAATTCAGGCACTTCTGTTCCCTTATTCCTGGGAGTGTTTTTCATTCTTATAAAAGAATGTATCGAGAAGAACTGTTTACTTTGGTTTTGTGTTTGGTTGTGGGTTTTTTTTAATTTATTTTTGCAATCCCAGTGTCACATAGGGTTAATAAAACTATTGTATGCAGAAAGATTTACCAGTATTATAAAGAGCTAATGTATGCATTTGTACAAGGCAGATGTTATGGCAGCCATAGAGATACAATATGTTATCAAGTGTTAAAGGAAATGTCTCTCATCTGACCCTAGAAATGACACAGGGATAAGTCTGGCTGTCCTGACACCAGAGATCAATCATGTTACATTAGTTTGCTTTTTTTGGCACTATCCTGTTACTTTATATTTCTCAAAGGTGATACAAACTCAATGGAAGAGAAGTATCAAGCATGGCATTACACAGCTCAGATGCATGCACTGTTTTCGATGTGTTTGTCTTTCCTAGATTGATTACTATTGTATTTTAAGGCAGCTTACATTACTTGCTGCACCAAACATGAAAATAAGCCTATAGGTTTTTTACAGTGTGAAGGATCTAAATTCTAATGACAGAACCCATTGTGGCAATATTTGAACACTGCTTTAGAAGCTCAAAGTAAATCTGAAACCTTATGACATAAACTTTGTATTCCTGAACTCCAAATGGATAAAGCAAAAAAATAACAAGCTAATCAAACTTGTCTATTGCTATTCTTGGGAAGGGTATGAATCCACATATATTTTCATAGTGCAGTCCAAATTTAGAGGTTGGGCTGAGTATTTATTTAGTGCATGTTAGTACAGCCTTACTTAGAGTAGTAAAATACTACTTAGCCAGTAACTGAGAGCAAGAAGAGAGAATTAGCCCACCAAGCCCACCAAGACCTTGCAATAATAAAACCAGCTATAACCAGTAATTTTCTTTCATAAAAGCACTTATAGAATCAGCATTTTCTAAAATACAAATAACTTACTTCCCAATGTAGGAGATATTCATTATTAATAAATTAATTATCAAGAGTTGCTTTGAAATTATAATTCTCAGCAATCTACATTGAAGACTGTACTTGTTGATGGTGCAGTGAATACCCATCAAATGCAGAATAATCTGTCACAAAGCTGCAAGATCTGATTTTTTTTAAAAGGCAAGAGACGTTGCAAATGCAATTATAAGACTAGACATGAGTGAATGTAATTTGAGAACAATTTAATAAATAATGTTTAAATTGCAAGAATGTTTGTTAAGAATAGAAAGCAAAAGCACCTTGTGAATCATTCTTACGAAACTGTACATTTATATTTGAGGTGTTTTCACTTTAACCATTTCTACCAATGTGTCGGATATTTAAGTCATGAAAAAGGATGCTGAAAATGCTTACCTCTTTCACAAAAAATAATGCAATTACCTGTTTAAATCTGAAGCAAGATAACTTAAAATTTATATTCAAGTCAAGCCTGCACTGCATATTGAAGATCTTCAACGAGAGAGAAAAAAAAAAAGGAAGAGATGTGTAGGTGCCGTGAATCATTCTTTAATCTTCTACTGAATATTTAGGAGTTAACAAATTCTTTGTTGTCTCTAGAACTATTTTATTTTCCCCTCCTAATTAATCTTTTTTTTGAATTATCCATTTCTTCAACAGTAAAGAATAATGCCAATGCATGTTTTCTTTAGAAAACTCTTCATAGCCGATGGCGTGTGTGTGGTTTTTTTAATAGTGGAAAGGATCAAAGAAATTGGATTTGAGGTGTTTAATTAAGTCTGTTCACAGACAAATGATCTTGATGAGTGACAGGTTGGTGTGGTGCAGTCCACTAGGAAAAACAACGATTAGAATGAACCTGTGGACTCTGCATCACGATCTTTTCAAGTTCAAGCCACAGAACTAATTTAGAAAGAGCTAACATGATGTTGACAGAGAATCAATAATGAAAGCCACCATAGGATATTTCACTAATGTGAAGTTGCTTTAACCCCACCCCACAATTGAACATTTGTTCACAATTTATGCAGTTTTAATTCTCCTGTGGCAGTGTTTTATGAATATGCATACATACTCTGATTTTTTTCTTTTTCCCCTTTCATAAAAATGTTGAAAATAAAATTACTCATTATGGATTTAAGAACTCTGTTCAGTGAAATCAGTCAATTTTATATATGCTAAATATATTAAAGAAATTGGAGTCCCATTGGAGTTGGTGACAAATACTTTCTCTGACTTCATTTAGGATAGAAATTATTAACATAATGCAAGGCAGTGTAACTTAAATGTTCATGTCTCTAGAACCAAGGCAAACATTTGCATTTGTAGATCTACTGAGAGGAATTAATCCACTTCACGTCTGCCTAGTAAGTTCTGCTGTTATGTTAGGTATAAGTTTTATTTGGTGAGGGCATGAGGGTAAGTACTTATGTTCTGATTTTGAGGAAATTGGAAAGGATTTAGGAAGGCCTGCAGAAAACCCATCCAGTCAGTCTCTAACTGAACGCTATACTTTTTTTTTCTCCTTTAAGCCCTTAAAGTGAGTACATTTAGCTGTATATCTATATTTTCATTGATAGATTGTCTAAGCATAGACCGATATGCATAGCGTGTATAGCTTTATTTAGTAAATAAGTAAAATGACACTCATTAAATGAATTTATAACAAAAATTATAAAATATTAAAGGCAAGTATATTGGAATAAGCTAGTCCATGTCTAGCTTTATTTCTGTATGGACTGCCACCTACGTACTCTCTAAACAGTTTCACTTTTTGTTTCCCTTCTTAGCATACTCTTTTATTTTTTCTGCATGTTTATTTGAGGACAATTGATGTTAGATTGAAATTCAGCATATTATCTGCATACATACAAATCCCTTGTTGAAATATTATCATTATTTTTTTAATAAGAAAGTGAAGATGTTACCCTGAAGGGAGATAGGCAAAAACATAATTCAGAGAATGTGGTACGGATTCAGCAAAATATTGCTTAGGTAGGCTAAACTTAGATTGGTGGATCTCAGAAGCACTTCAAGTTTGCAACAGCAGGACATCCTCCACTGGTAATATAATAGTCTTCCATTCTACTCTCTTTCCATAAAAGTGGTCCATCACTCTCCTGCTCTCCAGTCCTTACCCATTGCTCTGCCAACTGCCTTCCCTTTTCTTCCCCTCTCAAAATATTGCTGACCGTCCCCCGAAATGGGGTGAACAAGAAGTCTAAAACACAGTAATGGAATTACACACTTCTGAGACCTAACCTTGTCTTGCAGAGGAAGCCAAAGGTGGTAGACCATCGCAGTTAAGAGACACCCAGTGAAGGAAGAGTTGGTATGTGAACTATTACAGGAGCTTGACCCCTACAAATCGATGGGCCCTGACTTTGTCCACCTGAGGGTGTTAAGAGAGCTGGCTGATGTCATTGCAAGGCTGGTCTCCATAATCCTTGAGAAGTCGTGGAGTTCAGGGGATGTCCCAGAAGACTGGAAGAAGTCTAATGTCACACTCGTCTACAAGAAGGATTTAAAGGAGGATCTGGGAAATTATAGGCCCATCAGTCTTACTTCAGTCCCTGGGAAAGTTATGGAACGAATCCTCCTGGGGGCTATCACAAGTCAAACGAAGCACGTGATTGGGAAAAGCCAGCACAGATTCACCAAAGGCAAACCATGCGTGACAAACCTGATCATCTTCCACAACAAAGTAACCTGCTTGGTTGATGTGGAGCAAGCGGTGGACGTTGTCTACCTGGATTTCTCCAAGGCTTTCAATGCAGTGTGCTACAGCCTTCTCCTAGAGAAACTGATGTGTTATGGTCTAGACGAGTGATCTGTGCGGTGGGTGGGGAACTGGCTGCCAGGCTGCACCCAGAGGGTGGCGGTAAATAACCCCTTTTCAAACTGGCAACCTGTCACAAGTGGGGTCCCCCCAGGGATTGATATTGGGCCCAACGCTGTTTAATACCCTCCTAGGTAATCTGGATGATGGGATCAAGTGTACCCTGATGAAGTTTGCCAATTATACCAAACTGAGTGGGGATGCGGACACTTTGGCAGGGAGAGCCACCCTGCAGGAAGACCTGGATAGGCTGGAAGAGTGGGCTAACAAGAACCTTATGAAGTTCAACAAGGACAAGCGTAAGGTCTCGCACCTGGGAAAACATAATCCAGGAGTGCGGCACAGGCTGGGATCTACCCAGCTGGGGAGCAGCTCTGTGGAAAGAGACCTGGGCGTCCTGGTGGACAACAAGCTCCATGTGAGTGAACAGTGTGCTGCTGCTGCGACAAAGAAAGCCAACAGGATGCTGGGTTGCATCCACAAGGTCATCGCCAGCAGAGATAAAGAAGTCATTATCCTACTCTACTCAGCGCTTGTTAGGCCACACCTGGAATACTATGTTCAGTTTTGGTCCCTCATATACAAAAAAGATGTGGACAGGCTGGAGAGGGTCCAGAGAAGGGCCACAAAGATGATCAAAGGACTGGGAATCTTGCCGTATGAGGAAAGGCTGAGAGAACTGGGTTTGTTCAGCCTTGAGAAAAGAAGGCTGAGGGAAGACCTTATCACCATGTTCCAGTATTTTAAGGGGGGGCTACAAAGAAGATGGAGACTTCCTCCTTACAAGGAGTCACATGGAACATGCGAGGGGTAATGGGTACAAGTTATTCTTGGGGAGATTCTGACTGGACACAAGTGGGCAATTTTTCATAATGAGAACAATCAGCCATTGGAATAATCTCCCCAGGGAAGTGGTGGATTCCCCAACACTGGACGCTTTTAAGATTCGGCTGGAGAGGGTGCTGGGCCATCTTGTCTAGACCGTGCTTTTGCCAAGAAAGGTTGGACCAGATGATCTTTGAGGTCCCTTCCAACCTGGTATTCTGTGATTCTGTGGACTCTTGAGAGGTCATCCATTATAACGCAACCAGGTGCCATGCTTCAGGCTGGGCAGCCATACAGTTAGGCTGTAAACCTTATGCCCATGCATTAGCTAAAGGGAATATGCATGTTATAGGGAAATTTTAATGGCCAATTTTCTTGATATATTCAGATTTTTTTTTTCCTTCCTCTCTTTTCTAGTGAAATATTTATAGTGATACTGATTTCAGAAACACATCAGTTTTGTCCCATGCTGGGAAAAGGAGTGTCCTAATGGTTGAGATGTGCCAAAACTATTCCAATATAAAAATGACTTGGATGTAATTGGATGTGAAGAGTCACACCCTCTTTCTTTACGTGTGATCTTTACTGGGGAAAAAGACCAATTGGTTAAATGCCAGACATGTTGTTCAACACTGAATGAGCGAGAAGAACAGAAGATCAAAATAAAAATTTCTTCTATGACAGTGGTGTTTAGTGGGGAGACCAAAGGATTCAGATTCCCATCAGGAGAGAGCAGAATGCAGAAGGAGCAGCAGTGATGCTTTTCTTTGAAACACAGTTTTCTGAGAAAACCTTTGGGTTCGTTACAGTCCATCCTCTGCCAGGTTTTACTGAGTTACTGGAATTAACTTACTATCCTGGAGGGGAAAAATAGGTGACAGTTACTCTTGCTTTAGGGAGGGCAAACCTTTGGATTTGGGAGTCAATTCAGAACTACTGAAAGGATAAAGGGAAATTTTTTTCTCCATGGAAAACTGTGCTCTCAGCTAAAAGACAGGCTTAAAGACTATGGTTTCTACTCATACTCTATGGGACAGCTTATCATTAGGTTCTTTCTGTTCTTAATGTGCCCCTCGTTTGCTCCTAAGATGTAATTTCAAAGCAGTTTCTTGCTAGCTGAGACTCAAGAAGAGCACACACAGGATTCTGTGCGCTGGGGCATATTGAGTTCATTCTCATTAGGTGTTTGCTAAATCTCTATGATACTAAAACAAGTTTCTTGGAATTAATGTGCAGCAGTTATTTCAATTAAACATTTGCTAAAGGCCTTTAATGTCCTTATCGGTAAAATTCAGTGTAAGCCTTAGATTAATTTGTTCATTATTGTGTAGTGCTTTGGAAATGCAAACTACTAAATAAGAAAGAAATGCTGTTATTTTACTATCTTCTAGATTCTGCAGTACCATGATTACTTTCTGCTAATATTTCTCTTCAGTGCTGGAAATGCTTAAAACTTAACTTACCTAACAGTTGAAATACTGATGAACCAGTAGAATGCAGAATTATTTGCATAACTTTATCAGATATACATAATTCTGTGTATCACAGCTCATATTTAGCTCTTAACAAGCTCTAGTATATTTAAAGCTCGACAAAGGCAGATGGAACGATCCCAAGTATAGAAAAGTATGCATCTCCTTTCTTCTTTTTTTTTAAAAAAAAAGAAAATGAAAAAAATAAATCGCACTCACAGTGTCCCAGGGAGATACAAAAGTTTGTGCTGATGTCTAACAATTTATTGCACTCAGACTTACAACTTTTCAAAACAGTGGTTTCTGGTTCAAAATTTAAGTATCACTTCAGAGCAGAAGGGGAAGAATTTACTCAATTATTTTTTGTTTCAATGTGTGATGCCCATGGGCTTAGGGATTTCAGCCACAGAAGAGGAGCAAGGGAACTCTCTTTTCCAGATACAGCATGAGCATGTAATCTGTATTTACTGTCTAAGGCCCTAATTAGGTTATCAATTAATCACATATTTAAATACCATTGGTCACAATAGCCCTTAAACAAATGTTTACATTTTGTTGTAACTATATGTGCTTTCCTGAACACACAGCAGTGCCAAAGAAACCTGAGACTTATGCAGGTGAAGTGACTCAGCCCAGGTTGCAGAGCTCAGAATCAATGCTGCAGTACCTCTCCCAGTCTGGCCTTTGCATTAGTTGCTGAGCTACCCTACTTTTGGCCTTTTGAACCTTTAAACTCAGCAGAGGCCTTATGTTGCTCAACAGAAAACTATTTGTCAGGGGAATCACAAGTTCAAGTAGTAGAACTGTAGAATTCTTTAGATATATGCCCGATAATAACCTTTTTCTACATTTTTCTCTCAAGTAATACATGGCTTCAGCAGTGTTTTCATTCCATACAGTTTTCTCAAGAGAGAACAGAAAGTTTATTTCAGCATGAGGTGTTTTTCATTTCTTCTTGGTTACCTAAGACACATCTGTTACATTCATTTGGATCAGTGAATCTCAGAACCAAGCAGGACTCTTGCATCTTGTACAATATTTTTAGACTGGTTTTGGCCTGCATTTGTAGCTTCCTTGGTTTCAAACTTTGGAGATTTTGTTTCCTCCTGATTTCTGTTACAAGAGCTTCTTCTAACTTCTGTCATTTCTAAATTAATAAAAAAACCAGTGTCCAAGTCACTGTGTTAAATCAGCTCATTAGCAGTTTCACCAATTCTTTCTTTTCTTTCTTTTTCTTTTCATTTTCTTTTCTTTTTTAAGTGTGTGTTTCTATCACTGCTGCCAGCTGTGTCCTATTTCCAAAGCTTCATCTACTAGCACAAAACAGCTTGGAATGGTGAGGTAGATTTTAGGAGATTAAAATTGCACTGTAATACACTAGACTTAATCCTAACACCAGTAAACTCTTTATGTGCTATCCTCCCCTCAGGATTACAAAGATTTATGTAACCATATTTTTTCACATCCAAAGGAGCTTAAAGAAATAGACATAGATTGTTCTGGGTGTTGAATAAAAGCAGTAAGCCCAGATAAAGTATTTTTGTTCCTCAGATAATATACCAGAATGTAGCATTTTCAAATTGAGTGGTCATAGGAGGCATAGTTGAATGGGGTGAAGGGGGCAGAACAGAGCAAGCACAATTATTCCTGAAAAAGAATAGGTTCACTTGTGAAGTGTGGTTACCCTGGAGTGAATTATCTGCTTTTTTGGCTTTTTAGTTTAAATGGTGTAAGTATAATGAAGGATAGCATTAAATTTGCTGTTTAAAATACATTCTTTTACTGAGAGTTAGCCTACATAGATATCTGAACGCTTCTTTTCTTTTCTGTGAATCTTATTCCTCATTGTGGAGCTGAGCGTCTGAACATGAGTACCTTAACTTCTGATCTCAACTGAAATGTAACTTTGAGTTTCTTATAATATGGCTGCACCCACCCACATCATGCTTTGATTTTGATTTCATTTTTTCATCTCTAGTAAATGCAGACATAGTAGGTCTTGCTTTGAGATCCTAAAATGACATGAGAAAGGAGTAGTACATAAATATACCACAATATACATGTCTCTGGTGTAAAAAAAATATTTTCAAACCCCAAAATGTCATGTTTTCAACTTATTCACAATGCTGCTAGCGGTGTTGGCTGTTTCAGACATTGATCCTAGTCTCAGAAATTTATGCGGAACAACTTCTAACATGGCTGAGAGACTCAAGAGTTGCTCTTTCAGTGTTTTGGCCAGCATCCAAAAAAATCAAGAAAAAAGAAATCAAAACAATGAATCCATTCTTCCTTTTCTAAGTCTTGGCTAAAATCTCACATGCAGTATGCATTTTATCTATTTTTGGGAAACATTTTCTTTGTTAACCTTAACATCCAGCTCCATATAGAAGCTAAGAAATGCTGAATATTAGATTGTTTTATATTCTTATACTGAACATAGAAGCATTATTAATAATAACATTTTTTACAGAACAAACTAAAAACTTGCTTATGGGAAAGTCTCTTAGTAATAGCATCTTTGCAACAGAGATGATGACTCCACTGAGGAGATGATATAAACTGGTTCATCAGCTTATATAAATCAGCATGGTTTATTTACTGGCATAAATGCAACAATTTTCATAGTCTGAAAATGAATCCCAGAAAGTTAAGAATGTAACAGGTACAATTCTGCAGAAGGCATAGGAAAGTCTAAAGTGTTCTTATCTATGTGCATTCGTAAAACATGTACATTTCTGCAAAGCCTACAAGAACTAGCAGAATCTCTCTTCCAAGATTTGCTTAATATCTGGGTGATCTTCCTGAAAAAACAGTAAGCTTTCTGTTCAACTTAGTGGGAAAAAACTGTGTGTGTGTGTGAAATAAAATGAGGAATATGAAAAGTATGCAGCTAGCAAATATATTTTATGTTAAATGGAGGTAGAAATTGTGTGAGAATGTAATGAGTAAGAAGACTTAAGTGGGCTACAGAAAGAAATTTGGGAAAGCACAGAGACTGGGCATACATACATTGGAAAAAGGAATTTACAAGAGGAGGCGACATTGTCATATAAATGCATTTAGATGCTACATCTCTGTTCCCAATACCCCAGCTTGAAAGGAGTCCAGTAGGCAGGTATCGAGGCTAACTTAGGAACAGGATGCAGCCTAACTGAGTGCACAGGAGTGTAGCACCGTAAGAGATCTCTTTATACGGTTTTCATGAGCGTAAACATAGCTTGTACTGCCAAAAAGAAAGATGTGTTCTGGGAGTTTTACTCTTCCATATCATATTATAGTTAGGTAGAAATGAGCAAGTGAACGGATATCAATTGCTGATTTCTGCTTGTGGAAGTAGGGAAGTCTCAACCACTGAAGGCAAGAACATTCTAATCTTCTAGTAGATGTGAAAATAAGAGAAAATTTATGTCTAAAAAAGAATTACTTTTGGAAAAAAAATAATATTCCGATGTTTGCTCTGATCTTAAACTTCACTTACACTGAATTTTTATGTATTCATGTTGTAGTGGTGTGCCTTTAATGTCTATAATAACAGAACTAGAAAAAACAACTATCCTTCAAGTATAAAATTTACTTTTTGTCTAACAGTATTTAATGTCATGTGAATTTTGCTACCCAAGGTTTGCCTTTTGTAGTTTTTAGCATTACATATTCAATGAAGTAAATATGTACTAGATTAAGTTTGCCTATCAGTTTTCTAAATCACATTACGTGGGAAACATACTAGGGATTGTAATCAAAGTTGTTTTACAGCCAGCAACGCATCAGGAGCTGTCATATGTTTTTATGTCTTGCTACTGGGGAAGGTCTTTAAATAACATTATCAGAACCATGAATATTCTAAACACTGATGTTCTTTCAATGCAGATATTTAGCTTAAGCTTTTAAAATTTTAGAGGATGTAACTGTGTGTGTGAGGGGTGATTTGCTGTCTTCAGTCCTCTTTGATGGAAGGTTAGTGTAGCAGTGCGTATCTCTAACTTAGTTTGATTTCTGCTGTTTTCAGGGTGAGTGGAAGACTTTACCTTTTGTTTACCTGTACCATTTTGACATGACTTACCTCTTTTTCTCCATGTTTTGACACTATCTTGTCTGTGGAATGACGATTGTATTTTTTTCTTTTTGTGAATGAATGAAAAAACACTAGGGTCAAATGGGATCTCAGGAGATTATGAGCCTTTTTATTGGACTGAAGAACGATTCAAATGGGGCCTGGCCTTTTAGGGTGATATTCTTCACTACCTGAACGTCTACTGAGAATTTTTTTTTTAAATTAAAAAAAAATGTAATTTTACCATTAACTGACTTTTAGAGGCATAAAAGAATAATAAAGCAAACCCACTCCCCAAACTCCCACTTGACACCTCCAAAATCAAGGCAATCAGCTGTAACACAGGAAAAAAATTGCTGGCTTATCCGAGTAGATGAAAACATATTAAAAAAATGTACCTAGCCCTTATTATTTTTAAAAGAACTAGAGAGACAGGAGAATGTTTGATTTCAGTGCACTTCTTGAATTGCTTCAGCAAAGTGCTTATTCACTGGGCAGAATCACAGGGAAGAAGAAAGGATGAGAAAAAAAGCACCTAGTGTACAAAGCAAAGTCTATTTCTATCTGGTATCTCAACATTCATATGGGGGAAAGATAGAAAATATTTAAGTGTCTTTTGCAACAAAAGGTCATTTCAAAAAGTGGAATTTCATCACCTTTTCAGAGGTACATAGAGCCCTTGGCAGCTGTTCTGTAACTAAATGCAGAGAGATATATGAGATGCAGCACTTAGCATTTTATAAGCCACACAAGAGAAAATAAAAGCATAGTTTGATACTTTAAAAAGTGAGTGAAAAACTGTTTCCATCTTTGGTGATGTCTGACAATTCAAAATATTTGAGAAGTAGCATTCTGCTTTTCTCCTTTATTTTTCTGTTAAAAAATATTATACTGAATGCTACTTTGGATTCTATGAATGTATTCAACATTATAGGATATACATAGTCAAAGAACTATATTTAAAGAAAAGGAAAAAACATCATTTAAAAAGTATTTCAGTGTTCACATGTCTTCCTTTTTAGGCTGTGTAAATCCTGTACAAACCAGCGTAATCTGCAGGGACGAGGAAGCATTGTCAGGCTAGGTGACCACTGTTTCTTGTAACATGAAGCAACACAGGAAATTATGTAATTCAATAGGAAATGTTGTCAGAAAGAAATGAAAGGAAGTCATTGGTTTCTCTGAACTGTCACTAGTCTGGTCTTCAAATGTTGAAAATCATGAACAACATATGAATTTGCTTCTGATCTCATTAATGTCAGTAATGTTGGGTGTTTTGTTTCGTTTTGGTTTTGGTTTGGTTTGTTTTCCAGTGCAGGATTAGAGGGCTATCTCTCCACAGTCACTAGATTTACATAATTCTGAATCATGGTATCTCAGAGCAGATGACTATAAGCCAGTCCTAAACATTTTATGATGCTAACCCTATTTTAGACTATCAGTATTTTAGAGTGTTATTATTGTTGCACTGTACATGAAAAGAAAGGGGAACTCAAAAATACCCATGAAACTCTTAACTGGTATAGAAAGAAAGTACGATCCTTGCAGTGAGGGAGGAGTGTGGCAATAGTAGGAGTACTGCTGGTCTTCAACATAGTAGATGCTAAAGATAGGATTCTCACATGCTAATACTCAGCTTTCCTACGCATGTGGGGTTTATGGTTTGTGTAGTGTTTTTCATCCAACAATCTTAAAACATTTTACAGTTCTTACTTATGACATTTTCATGAGATTACATGAAAATAACCTCCAACTCTGTCTGTAGAAACTAAGATAAAAAGAAGCTAGTTGGGGAACTTACTGAGCAAGTCAGCAGCAGAAGGAAAATCACAACTTTTTTTCAATCACACTGTGTGAAGCACTGAGAGGTGTCTTTGCTGTACTCTTCACCAAAAATTCAGTATCCATGGTGTCAGAAGAGTTACAGCATCCTGCCTGGCCAGTAAGCAAGGACAGCATTTCATTATCAATTTTAAATGAAAAAAGGACAGTTTATCTACCAAAGTAGATTATCCACAACTGTGAACTGACATCCCCACCATGCAGTGGACTTTACAGATACTAGGTTATTCTGCTTGTATTTTACTTTTTTTTTTTTTTTGGGGGGGGGGGGGGGGGCGGGTTTTTTTTTTTTTGTTTTTGTTGATGGTGAGGGGTTTTTTTTCGTTGTTTTTTTTGTTCAGAAAAGGTAAAATAAATGTCAGTTTAATCTGCCTACTGTTGGGTTTATGAAGTGTATCAGCTTTTCAGTTTTACTAACTTTCCTGTGTGTATATATATATAGAGGAATCTTTAGTTATATATTATGTATAATCTCTAGAAATATAGAATAGAAATATAGAATATTCTATATAAATATAGAAATGTTTATACTATATTTCTAATAGCTCTATAAATATCTAGAAATAGATAAACATATATTTCCTGAGAGAGATTGTAGTGGGAATGTGACCATGAAATTATTATGACCATAAACATAAACTACCCATATAATTTTAAAAAGTGAATGGAACAGCTTTATATGAAGAAATTTTGAACTTAAAAGGTAGAAGTATTTTTACTGTGTAAATCTTAGAAAAAAGCTGATATATTCCATTCCAAATGGACATTTATCTCTAAGGAAGAAGCTGGGACAAACAGAAGCCTTCTAAACTCATTGGGTTTCTGTGCCTCATTTTCAGAAGGCCTGCTTCTGCGCTAGACCTTACCTTCTGGGCTGATGCTGTTGAGTCACCCACTCGTACTGCAAATGTGATCAGAAAGGGTACTGATGCTGGGCTTAAATGTGTGTGTTGATGAATTGGCTGAAGAGTGATTGGCAGCTTGTTGCATCTGCTGATGACTGGGGTTTGGGATTTTATTTTGCTATTACTTGTCAAGCAGTAACAGAGCACTAGCAGAGAGAGCATTGCCATCAGGAGAGCAGCAGAGAACTGGGTAAAGTGGAGGTATCTTCTGGGGGAGTTTAGTTAGCTGGAAAATGTTGGGACCTTGGCAATGCAATGGCCTGAAGACCTTCAGGTGCTGAAAAACCCTTCAGGGTTTCTGACAGATATCATGGCTTGATCAAAGGCTAATTCCACACTGGCCATATATTCTGCAGAAAAATGGGATTTCATTATGCTTTCTCTGGATATTGTTTTTTTCTTTATGTTCTTTCTTGCATCTGTACAAAAGTACCTCAGAGAAAATGTTCCAAGTAATGATTCACTCTCGTATGCTTTAGTTATCTGAAATGTGAATGGTATCTCCCTAAGTAGTAGATCAAGGTGTTCCTCTACATTTTAAAAGTACAATTCATAGGAAGCTTTATTAAATGGTTGTGCCACAGCATAGTTCAGTTATCTATATCATCATAACATCACAGGACAGGAAAGGTTTCATTTCTTTATTTAATTGGAAATGCACATAGAAGAGATTGCCACTAAAACATCATCCATCTGCTTATATTACTCTTTAAGGGATATTGTAAATCGTGCTTCACATACTGTAAGGTTTTATAATATTGCATGCAATTTGCTACATAACATTAACACTTCCAAAAATGTTTTTAATGTAGCCTAATTTTTAATATATAGGTCTTCCAAGCATCTCCCCCCCCCCGCCTTTTTTTTTTTTTCTAATTTGGAAAGCTCCTTCAAATAGAGATGTGTTAGAGACATTTGGAATGTCACGCTGGGTTGATTTCACCATTGTATCTAGGTCAGGCAAGTTACATCAGCAAGTCCCTTAACCTCCCTCTCCGTGCTGAATTTTTACTGTGCCCATGATAAATAACCGAGGTTAAACTCTCAGGCTCTTTTTTCGGCATTCAGCATACTCCAATATCACTTAGGTGATAGTGATTTCTAGGACGAAGCACATGGAATGTTCTCCAGAAAGAGTTAAACTCATTTATACAGCAAACGAATCTTCTCTGGGAATAGTGCTAGACTGTGGGACAAATTCCCACAAGAGCTGAGTGTCATTACAAAGCTTCCACTCCAGATGCAAGACGTGCTTCTTCATCTTGCTTTTTCTTAATGCAAACTCAAAGTCCAATGTGTGCAAATTAATTTCAATCTAGAAATAAAAATCTAATCCAAACATTTTGTCTTGTGGGCAATAAAGATGCTATTAAGTTTGCCTGCTGTAATTGTGGAAGATGTTTCAGGACCCCCAGTTGCGTCCATTTTTGAGCATACATCAGATGTAATAAGTGCTGTCAGCAGTACTCTCAAATTGTAGCAGTCTGTTAAAAAACTAACTAAAAAATGGCTGTTTCTTCATTGTTGTTGGCAAAAATAGGGGTCAACACTGAATAGTCAACAACACAGAAGTATTAGGGCAATGGCAAAAATTCACCTGTCCTGGATTTGTAGCTTCCAAAGTGAATAGCACTGAATACTTCTGAGTCTTTGTTTTAAAAAAGAGAGAATTGTAAGGCTTGTACTGTCTCCAGCGCTGCCACACTGCCAACAATTAAACCATTCATTTAGAACGAAAGTCAGGGCAATAGCTCAGCTGTAGTAAATCTAATAGTGCAAGTTTGCCAGGTCTTTTTCACTGTATTGATAAATCTTCTATAAACCTAGATTAATTTAACTGTATGACTGTATTTAGCCAGGAGGTGATAGTCTTACCTGCTTTAGCATGGAGACATTTAATTGCTTTCCCCCAAAAGAAATGTTGTAAAATGAAATATAACCCTTATACACTACAGGTAGTATGTGATGATAATTCTCCCCCCCCCCAAACATCATCCATTTGACAGTAAAGATCTAGCCTTTCTGCTCTTGAATTATCCCCTGAAAACTGCTTGAGGAAAGAGGTTCATGTTAACCCAAAGTGCTGAAATTGTCAGACAGAGCCCATTGAAATGACTGTGGTAAAATGAGCTTCAGTGATCTGATGATTCATCTTAATCAGTTGCCTAGTCTCGTGTATAAAATTGTCTTTCTCAATGATACATGTGGATAATACAGATAAAACATTATTCTCACCAGATACTGCATAATTAACCATGCCCATTTATCTTCTCACACACATGCAAATCATTAGTAACAACTGCAAAACTCAGCTGAGAGCCAGTTTAGAAAAGAAAAAAGAGAAATCAGTAAGAAAGCTCTTCAGCTGAGTCCAAATACCTTTAAGTCTGAA
Organism: Haliaeetus leucocephalus; assembly: GCF_000737465.1. NCBI lineage: Eukaryota > Metazoa > Chordata > Aves > Accipitriformes > Accipitridae > Haliaeetus > Haliaeetus leucocephalus. The sequence goes on along the minus strand of NW_010972698.1, from coordinate 6,801,102 downwards.
TACTAGGTTTAAGAAGACCTTTGTAGATATCCATATATTTGTTGTCATATATGCACAAGTTGAAAATTTGTGTCCTAACAAAATGATAGCTATTTGATCCATTAAGACTTTTAAATGTCTGGCAGGTGGGGGGTTTTGTTGTTTTGGGTTTTTTTCTTCTCTGAAAGAAATAATTTGTCAGCCTTTCAAATCAACAGTCATAAGAGTTGTGCTGGAAGCTAGTTGACTTAGAAATTCATTTATTACAGATGCACATTCTTAGTAATTAGATTAACAGATGTTATTAACAGGCTTTGGGGTGTTGATATTCTAATATCTCATGAGATGGCAAGACAGTTCCATCTGCTTCTGAGTGCCAAGATGAGTAGCAATGCTTACTTCTAAGCTCATTATCCTCCACGATAGAAATTCTTGACTCTCCTAGTGTTGTCTGAATGTTAGTAGTAGTTTTATTAATGAGCAATACCTATACAGCATAATGTGTAACTTACGAATTATGGTGGCAGAGCAATTTTTATGTGATCACAGCTTGTGTGTTTCACATGTGCAGCAAGTCAAAATCTGTTGTATTGCTGTGCAGGATTAACATATCTCACGCATAATGAGATTATTCCTTTTCTATGTACAACTAAGAGAAATGAATGGAGCAATTATCTTTTTATGCGCAATGATAAGTAGCCCACCAAATATCTCTATCTTCATTCATATAAGAATCAGTCAAAACAGTTGTTTCAGTCTTGGATAGTTAGACGCTTCCAAAAAATTGTTTAAAATAATTGGGGTTTATTACTGTAAAACATTGGAAGAGTTTGTTGTAAGCACAGTATTGAGAATTCATAAAATCTAAACTATTAGTAATCACATTAGAGCAATTGCTTCTAGAAATTGACATGCAATCCAGGAGTAAGAAGGTAATTGATTGTGATTTACTTATTTCGTTCTTAAGCATCTCTACTGTATTTTTAGTTGTGTTGCTAGTGTATATTCCAAAGGTTTTACTAAATTGGGAATGTATATAGGCTGCAAGTACATATAGTCCAACTAGTTGATTAGAATAGGAGTTGTTTCACTAAGATATGCAAAGAAATTGCTAGGTGTTTACTTTCCCTATTAAGTACTTAATACTACCATGTTTTATGAACCTTGTCTGCCCTTATTCAGTTCAAGGTATGAAAGATGAGTTTCAAAGGTGATTGAAGAGAAATTGTTTGTAACTTGCACTTTTCCTTCAACACTTTCTACTTGACAAGCTTAGACTTATTCTCACTTGCTGAAGCACGGCTTATTGATTTATACAGACCAATTGTGAATTAACAGAAACATAAGAAGCCTGGGCCTGTGTTTATTTACATGCCAGGGCATCCTGGTTTAGGAAGAAGAAAAACTTAAAGTTCATATTAATATTGCATATTTCTACTTCAAATAAAGCACTTTCTTCTAGCATCTTGGCACATAAATTGTCCTAGCACCATTGCCTTAGATTAAGGCTGCCTGACATCTGACATTAGATTCACTGATGTGTAACTTTCCACCACCATACACATTACCTCTGCATTTGTCCCTGTGCTTAATCAGAATGAATCAATCAGAAGTATTTTTTCTGATGCATAAGTTACCACAGCCATGACTTTAGCAGGTTCTGTAGAGGTCACAGTGAAGAGTGGAGATTTGTCCATAATAAGCCTTGCTTGAGTTATTATTATAGCTATCTTAGAGTGCTGTAATAAATGTGAGTGAGTATGTGGATGTGAAATAGCATACTTCATTGCAGTTTCATTTTGTTTCCCAACCTTTGGAACAAAGATTTCCTCATCCAAAATAACTTTTGTGTACCTTTTATCACATGTAGAATAAGAAAAGTTTACCTTGCTTCAGCTCAAAGAGTAAAAAGAATATTTCAGGATGTCAGTCAATCTAAAACTCACATGAGAAATCTCTCTGGTGGTAATACTCAGCACCCAAACTGTTACTACACTTTGCTGAAGAGTGTTCAGACCTTTCTGAATTAGATTGCGCTCTTTGAAAAATGTGAATGTATCTGGATTGATGGTATGTTTATGTGTACATTATCTTTGCCTGTGTACTCCAATGGGGCATCTGTCTTTAATCTCCCAGAACTTTGACAGTGTGTCTCATAAGCATACAAATTGAGCAAGTTTCTTTTGCAAACTAATCAAGTTCCCGCTGACAACCTGAGCCATCTTTCTATTTTAAGTGTGATAACATATTCATCCTCCTCTATCAAGTCATGACTAATGGATAAGAATATTAACATCTTTTATATGTTATTATCCAGCCTCTGATAATCTATGGGAAATAGAAAATACAGTTTTTAGTGGTGGAATCTGTGATGTTCCTTCATTAAACAATTAAAAGGAAGTGGAGAGCACATGGAATGCACTAAAATGCGCTGTCAGCTGCTAAACTAATAAGATGTTTATGATCTGTATAATAGCCTAGCTATTATTCTTATAAATTGTTGACTGAATGGATGATATTTCTATTAAAAGTACTAGTATTTGGTGGTTTTATCCTTGCAACAGTGTTGTGTTCATAAAAGGCATGTCTGACTCTGCTTTAGAAAAATAGCTTGAAACATGAGAGTAGTGAATGCTTAGAGAACACCACCTGATCCATGGCTAACAAATATTACAGGAGTGTGTGTGAAGAGTAAGCCTATTAAAGTTCTCCATTTTGACCTATACGTTATTCTCTATGCTTGTGATTTCTCTGACTGAGGCCTTGAAACTGCAGTCATCTGCCTGTGGGCGTACGTGTGTATTAGTGCATAAATCCCTGACTTTAAAGGTTGTAAAGGTGGAGGTTGGTTGGTCGGTTTGTTTGTTTGAAGGTTCCTGTTTTGCCAGTTTAAGCTTCAGAGCCTTAAGTGACTGACTGCATTTATTGCTTCAGTGGGAATTGTGAACAATCATGTGTCTTGGCTTCAGGCTTTGAGACCCGTATCATGCACTTAAGTTAAGGCTATGTTTTCATGGCAAAATCCAGTGCCACATGAGTGACATCTGAGCTGGCCTTGACACACGTGCAGTGCCATGGGCTTCTGCATAAGGTCATTTACTGTTCCAGTTCGTGGAAGCTTTTTGAGTGCCTGTGGTTTAAAAAACATAATGTGCCTCCTGATTTAGCTTGATTTCTCTACTGCACCTAAGGTGGATGAAACTCAAGGCAGACAAGCAAAAAGAAAATCTTCAGTGTCTACCGATGGGGAGATAGATAATTCAAGGAGAATAGGCTGGGGATAGGCAAAAGTTGCTGTTATCGCTGGGTGTTAGTAAGGGATTTAGAGCGCTGAATGCCACATGCGTAGCTATTGACATTAGACCAGTTTTTTCCTAATACAGAAGGTAATCTGGAAATGTATTGTGCATATTTGACTTCTCATCAATATAACACCTGAACTTTTCAAACTATATATAGCGCTCTCATTTTTACTAACGGAATAACTTTAACATGGGTTACTGGGCAAGGCACATGTTAGTGGGTTAAGAGAATTAACATATTTCCAATTTTTTTCTAACCTGTTTTTCCATAATTTATTTGGCCAGCATGCCTGAAAGATTTGGGGTCTGTTGTTTTTTGTTATAGTTTTAAAGAACTGATTTTTTGTTTTTTTCCATTTGTCTTAAATTTTTCTGGATGTTACCCTGTCTAAGGTAATATCAGTTGATATTTTTTGCTAGTCAACAGGCTACTACATAAAACCTTTAGTGTGTCACTGTCTTCAAGCAGTTTCAGCTGATCCACTACCTTAAGCAGTGGTTGGTTCAAGTTATTTTAGATTTAAGGGTTCCCTGTTCAGCTGCAGTTTATGACCACGTTATTTCTCTAGCATGACCTTTAGTAATTTCCTAGACTTTAAGAAAACAGCTGTGAAACTGGTAAATGTGTGTGTGCGTGTGGTGGGATAAGTGTGTCTGGATGCCAGATGCCCACCCAGCTGCTCGCTCACTTCCCCTCCTCAAAAGGACAGGGGAAGAAATTAAGACGAAAAACCTAATGGGCTGAGATAAAGACAACGAGATTGCTTACCAAGTACTGTCATGGGCAAAGCAGATTCAACCTGAGGAAAATTAATTTAATCTATTGCTAATTAAAATAGATTTGGCTAGTTAGAAACAAAGACAAAAACTAAAACTCCTTCCTACTTCCCCCCCCCCCTTCTTAATTCCGAACTCCTCCACCCTCTCTGGCGCGCCTCCCCCCCCTCCTGCCCGGCCCTCGGTGCGGCGGGGCTGTTCCTCACACTTTGTCCCTCACCCCTCGCCGCCCGTCTTGCCCTTTCCTCAACACACCTTCCCCTCACAGAGGGGCTCAGCTGTGCCCTGCGCTGGGGCCGAGGGAACCGGCCGGAACCGGCTGTGTCCGGCACGGGGCGGCCCCTGGGCTCCCCTCAGAGGGGAGCCCGCCGCCCTGCTGCCAGCCCAGCGCGGTGCGTCGCATCTGGAGGTGCTCTGGCATGGTAGGAATCTTCAAATCACCTCACATCTCTGCTGCTGTGACCGCTCAGGTAACTGTTAACAAAGCAGTAATATGGGTTTTACGTGGACCTGTGGTAGGGAAAAGGGTTAAAGCCTTGGCTGTGAATTTCAGGTGTCTACTGAGAGCAGAGAAAGAGTCAGACCAGTAATGCCTGGGTCCAGCCCGGCCCCGGGCTCCACAGGGAGTACGCTTTCCCCTCATTTTGGCCTTGCTGTCCACACAGCTTCCAAAGTGTCTGGCTGCCTGGAAAGCACCGGTCTGCAGCGCTGAGATTCAATGCTGCTACGAGCAATTGAAAACAAGAACCTGTACAGGAACAGGTCTCCAAATAACCCTGAAGAAAAAGCAACGTAACCCATCATACTCAGTGAGACACGGAATGTTGAAATCAGAGGCCAAAATTATTTATAACAGTGTTTATGCAGAAATCCTGGTACAGGTTAAAGTACCAGTTATGAAATTGCATAGTAGTCTAAGTCTTCTCTCTGTATTATAATATTGGCCAAATAGCTGACTGTTCCTAAAAACACTTGTCATCCTCTGAAAGGGTAGAAGAAAGGTTACAACTAATGCTAAAATGGAGTTCTGGAAATATTTCCACTTTTTTTCTAAGCACAGAGAAGATTGGTTCCTGGGAAGTAAAGGTGATTTTCAGCACTAGTTCTGGGAGGTTGTATAGCCTTACGTGTAATATTTCTAAAAATGCTCAAATGTCTTAAAAATGATAAAGACAGACAGAAAAATTAGATTAGATTTTTGAGACCGAAATGGTGGAGTATTGCAGACATAAAATTTATCTTTAATTTGAGGGGTAGGCTGTATGTTGTACTGACAACCTTAAAAAGCACTAAATTATCTCCAATTTAGGTGAGAGTATTGGAATTAAAATTAAGATTTCCACATTTTTGTTTTATTGTGAGGAATGGAGAAATGCAGCCTTTCATACTGCTGGCTTCAGAAGCAAGAGAAAACTGGTTATGCAGCTTCAAATGAATTTGGTTACGTATGTGGAGATGATGCATGCATATCACCTAATATGCACACCATATATCGTATTTCTTTCAGCCAACTGTAACATTTCTCTCTATAAATACAGTAAAATAATTACATGCTGCTATTAAAAACTTCCTATGAAATAACAATTGCATATCTTTTTTCTTTACACCCTGAAGGCTATGATAAAAAGAATACCATAATTATTGAAATGACTTTAAAGAGGTATAAGTAGTGAAAGAATTTTAAATCCAGTCTTCCTAGTTTGGAGCTGCAGATAATATGATGGCATTTGATGTAATTTAATCATAAAAACACTGCATCTGAAATATGGACACAATTAGATGGAACTATCTAGCTGAGATCAGAATCGTAAAATGCAATTCATCATAAAATGCCTTCACTTCTATTTGCACCTTTGAAACTGTTCCTTTTAGGGATTGGAGGAAAGCTGAAAATCAGACTCAAAACCCTAGAGCTTTCTTATTGCTGCAAAGAGATAGAATTATCTTAGCTATAACTTATTTTTTCTAAGCTATGAATAAAAATGAAATAAATGAAATTAATGAAAATGAAATGAATAAAAATCATGTCTTTCTGATATTTAGACAATTTACCTAATATTCAGAGAGCAGTTGCTAAATAAGTATTTTCAGAGCAGTGCATCATTTTCTATATGAAGGTAATAATAATTAGTAACTGTCCTGGTAGATGACTGTGTTTGGTAGACCCTTATCATTCATATTGGCAAAATAATTCAGTCTATCTCCCATTTTTTGATAGACAACCTAGGCTTTTAAGCTGCATGAGGAAGAATTCCAGTTAAGCAGATTGGATTTTCGAAGTTCCAAAGCCTTAGTTTCTCGTAATGTATAATGCAAATATTTTAAAGTGGGTTTTTGAGTATTAAGCATAAAGTTTATCAGTGCATGCAGTCAGGATCCTTTCTGTAAAAAGAACCTTAAAAATTACCTCATGATATGAAAGTGTTAATATCAAAGGGCTGATTTTAACTGCCCTTCAGTTAAAAGCAAAGCAAGAATAGGGCTTCCTAACAATAAACATAATGAACAATTAACAGGCAAAACCACAATTTCACAGGTAGTGGACCATCTAAATCTATTCAGACTTTAAGAAAAAGAAAGACTGCATTAAGTTTTAATCAAATTTCACAGCTGCTGAAATATATTCATGCCACATTTGACTGACAAGTCTAACACAAATAACCCAATCTATGAAGAAAAGTGTTACATTTAAGGTCAGGCATGTCATTTTCATCTACCTGTGTTGAAAATGCATAGTCCTGAAAGGCTGTGGCTATTTCCAAAGGATTCTATTCATTTCCTTTATCAACTTCATTTTAATCTACTATCCATACCAATGCTTCTCCAGAGGACTAAAGTGAGTTTGATGAATGCTATTACTTTTTTGAGAACACAGTAATAATTCCTCACCTTTTATTTGTATGTTATTTTCTTGTCTTCACATATTTAGAGATTCGTTCAGCTTACTTTGTCTATCAACCGAATTTCAACTGACTGGAAAAGTCACTAAAACCCCATAGATCATAGAGAAAGTTTTTACATTTTTATGTTTTGTTTCTTTGGTTGATATCGGTATTCCTTTCAGTAAGCTTTGTTGGTGAGTTGGCTTTCATGGAAGAGACTGATATATTGTACAATGGATCACTAGAGAGGAAAACAGAAGAAAAATGGGTCTTGGTATCAGCTGAGACAAAACAGATGCTAAAACAATGGGAAGATCTTGACTCAGTCTGCCTAACAGTCAGCAGCTTGCAGCTTATTGAGTTTAAATAACTAAAATATTTCTCTCAGAATTACTAGGAGGAAATTAAAAAGAATACTTGGCTTGTACAGGTGATATCTAGATTTGAACAGTTAAAGATGACGACTGTTCTCTAGATATCTGGAAAAATTTTTTAGGCATGGACTGTTGCTAAGAAGGAAGAAATTTCAAAAAATACTTTTGAAAATAAAGTACTGGGGCAATGGAAGGGTGGTGGGAAGGCATGATATGTGGAAAGAATATCTGACAGAGAATTGTGGGAAGATGTAAATGCGCTAACTGCAGTGAAATTCCACCATTGTCCCCCCACAGTGGGACTTGTAGTTAGGATGAGAGATGACAGACCCTCTAAGTATTGCTTGGAAATCTCCGCCTCGAGTGCTGGCTTGTGAGTGACAAAAAAGAATGTGGCATAATAATAATGATGAGCAAGACCATAGAGCTCTTAATTAATGACTTTTTGCCAGTAACAGAAATTATTTTGGAAAGGCTACATTTGCCTAGAATTGAAGTATGATATTTTCTTAAATTACGGGATAGAATAAGTAATTTACTATTCTTTAAATTTTCAAACTATCAATTTTTCATAAAATTAGTTTCTAGGTGACATCATTGATATACCTGGTCTGTTCTGTGGCATGTGTGAAGTTCTATGTCCTGTGCCATGTACAGGTCCTTTACTAATAATCTGGAATAATAGTATTTGTTAAGCTACTACAGTTTCTTTAATATTCACATGGGACATTGTCAGACATGTCTGAAGGATTGGGTGGAAAGGTTGAACCTGATAGGTGATAAAAGAAACAGTAGAGTAAGGAATTCTGTGCAAGTCAGCTCTGTATGTACAATTGATTAGTGTCCAGAGTCAGTTTCAAGAAAAAAGCACTTGTGAGATGAAGGAAGAAATGGCTAGTTGGATGCTGGAAAATGTTTAATAGGGCTAAGGTAAATACTTAGATTTGTAAAGCTTTCATATGAAGTTACTTATATGTCAGAGGCACTGGAACACCAAGGAATTTTTCTGAAGTAGCTATATCCATATTCCTAACTAAATTTTTGTGATAATTATGTGAAAGACTTGTGTAGTATAACAAAAACATTTGGTATGATTGAGGTCCTTAATTACTGAAGAAATTTTAAGTTATTTAAGATTTGATGCCAGTATAAGCACGTTCACTGTAAAACCCATCTGATTGTACTAAACTCATGTTCTGGTAGATTAAACATTTGGGCCTGAAAAAATATCATCCAGGTATGCTAATGATGCTTCCAGCAGTAAGAAATAATGCTTTTCATCAAGTTGAGCTTCTATGTGTTTTGCGTTTTTTGTTGGGTTTGGGTTTTTTTGTTTTGTTTGGTTACATATATCAACACATATCCAAGGCATAAGGTATCTTAAAAACCTTTGATTCTCAGTATTGCAACTTATACAGCCAGACACAGAAAGCTACTGAAGTGGGTGCGGGAGTGCCTATCTGGATCATGTTACAAAATCAGGTCTTCTGTTTTATAGGACCTTATTTAATAGGTATCTGCAGCAGCCAATGGGGCAACAGTAAAATACGATTTTTCAAATATTTTTAAATGTTGTTACATGTCCACATCAGTTAATGTTGTTTTCGGGCACTTGTGTTGCCTGGTCAGTGGCTGCGCTTGAAAATAAGAAGTACAGGAAATAGATGGTAGTCTGGTTTTCAGTATGCTTTCCTTGATTTTATGACCTCTTTCCCTAGTCTTTCTGATTCCTTTAACAGTGGCTTAGAGAAACTTCTTACACATCTTTTTACTATATTAAGTTGAGTTTCAGAACAAATATTGCCATAATGAATGCACAAAATAGTGTGTCTATGCATTGACTAGGAATTTTTAATTTCATACAACATTAGCAGCTTGCTGTAGTAAGTCTTCAGATATTGCATAGATCAAAGGTACTGAAGCAGAGAAAGAAATACATACTTTTGTTTGAAAAATTAGACAAAATGCCCATGCCTGTGCCTGTATGTAACCATGAAGGTGAAGAAGGGTCTCTTAATAGTAAAATTTATATTTTGTGCTTATAACATGGCAAATATATTACTTCATTGTCAAAACCACAACCCTCCATATAGTTCAAATAACAAACAGTGACTAGAAAGAGTATTACAATTGTCTTGTGTTATACATTGCTATCTCTTTTTTGCAGGGGGGGGGGGGGTAAAAATTAAGTGGGTTGATAGTAGTGAGTTTGTAGGCATGAAAGATGGAAAGGATTCATCTTATTTCAGGTGTCTATGAAAAGCATGAAATCTTCAAGAATTAAATGAAGCTGCCACCAAGCTGCTTCTGGCAGGCCCTTGTCTTTTCTTAGCTAGCCACTGGAAAGTTTGTGGTTAGATGATTTATGTGGTCCACACAGGATCTTCCAGCATCAAATAGTCTTCTTGTTCACTTGACCTCTCTTTTGGTCTCATGAAAGGTTACATTTTATAATTAAATATTGTGTTAAGGGGAAAAAAACCCAAAATTTAAAAATGTTTCTATTGATTGGAATAATTCCCAGACTCAAATATTAGTGAATTTTACCTGCAGTGTTTGATGGCAGATGGGTTTGTTTATAACCACCTGTTCTATCCGAGTCAGAAGCTGTATTTGTAAACTAGTAATACAGTATTTAGTAAATGGCCAGCTTTCTGCACTTATTTCAAGGTATTTGGGCTGAAAATCCTTTCCCTCTGAAAATGGTAATGATGATTTATGTAGATTCCTTTATTTAGTTATGTACATAGCTACTATTTTATTCCTCCAAAATAGGGAGACATGTAATGTTATAACTTAGCCCTATCTCAAAGCAATTAAAACAATCTCTATTAAGCTTAGTCAATGCCCATTAAAATTATTTCAGACATTTGCACTTTGCTGGATTCTTTCTTAATGAGCTTGGGAAAAAATGATAAATGATGAGATGATAAACCCATTAAACTAGATATGTTCACACACTACTCTTACTAATTCATTGTATGTTTTTACCTCCAGGCTATTCATATCTTTCTCAGTAAATACCTTGTAATTTTCAGAACTACTATAACTACTATAACACTGTTTGTATACTGAGCCAGGACAAAAGTTGATTTTCTTAATTTAAACCTTGTACAAAGAAATCCTAAGTGGTTTCATTAGAAAGATGAACTGATAAGAATAGAAAGATGTTAGAAAACTAAGAGATTTTATAAGACCTGTAGTAAACTGAAATTAATATTAAATTAAATGAATTGATTCTATGACAAAATAATAGTTTATGTGAATAAGCACTCATTAAATGTTATGTGCTTATTACTGTGAGAATTTTAAATACAAAGAGCCAAGTTTTTGCTTTTAATTAGAAATATTTTCAGAACTTTGTGTGTCCTCAAGTCTCTCAAGGAACTATCTTGTAGAATTTGTAGATATAATTTTTAAAAGATATACTATGCTATACTATAAAACTTGCTTTAGAAAGTGAATACAGTATTGTGAGTGTACATATAGCAAGCACATCTTGTGCATCTGTTGTCCAAGCTGAGGAATTCTCGTCTGTTTAATTGGTTTCTTCTTTGGAAGCAGTTCTGCATTGTTCATTGGCATTATTTACTATTTCTTTTTTATTATTATTTTTTATAATTTTGCTGAGTTGCGGGGACAGAGCTGCATGCAGCATTCAAGGTGCAGGCTTATCACACAGTTATATGGTGGCATAATAATATTTTTTTGTCTCTCCAATACAATTTTTTTCTCCTAGTAAAGCAAATAAAGTCCCTGAAAAGACTGAGGTGTGAGAGATGGTAACATCATGAAACAACAGCTGAAACCCATGTATCAGACATTGTAAACTGCAAAGCACGGTAAAGAGTTTCACAGTTTCTGTCCCCAGAAAACTGTTGAACAGGAGTAGTTAGTGACTTTAATGGAAAAGAAGGATCCTCTCGATGCTCTCTAGCATATTGTTAGAAAGTTGGCTTGGTGCTGAGAACTGCAATGCTAAAGCACAGGATCCAAAGGTGCACTGAAAGCTAGAGTGGTCTCACAATTTCTAGGCTTCTAACTTCAGAAGATGTTTTTGTCTGACTAATGAGACCTAAAATGGACAAAAGTACAAATGGTCAGAGGAATTTCTCTTGGTGGCTAGCATGTAAAATGCCCAGAGATCCTACTGTAAGTGAACTAGCCACTCTGTCAGAAGCACCAAGAGATGATAGAAATTCCCAGTTCTACTGAGATTGAAAAAGAAATCTTTTATTAAAGGATTTAATATGTTTATATTAATTTATCATGAGATATTCCGCTTGTCTGTTCTGTGGCTGCCATAGCTTTTAGCAAAGAAGGATTAGTTTGCATAAACAGCAAAAAAAGTGTCTCTTACTGAAATAAAGTATTTTCTCTCCGTTTCCTTAGATCTTGATTTGCAAGATGACAGAACATTTTTGCTAAAATATCCATTCCATATTTAAAAGCACTGGATTAATAAGCAGAAGTATCCTAGGGAACTAATGAGTGGAATTAAAAAAAAAAAAAACAAAACAAAACCAAAAACCCAACAAAAACCAGAGGGTTCTTCTGGGAAGAAAATAATTCTAAAATTTCTAAGAGTTGTCTATATTCATTCTCTAACTAAACATATCCAAGAATAGTGGTGGCTGGGATAGTCTAAACTGTCCTGAGAAATTATTCAAAAAAAATACATGTGCAATACTAGGGAGGATTTGCTGTGATATTTAATTTAGGTGGACATAAGTATATGTTCTGTGAGTCAGAAAAATAAAAACTAGCAGAAGGAATGGACTTTCATGGAGTAATAGTAACCTACACCACCTTCTTTGGGTTTACAGAAATTGGAAACTGCATCAATGAATAAGTAGATATAATTTTACTTTTACTCCTAGTACTTTGATAATGTAAAGAAAGACATTTCCAAAGCTTGCTTTAGCTTCCTTTTGAGAATTTGCACACAGTCATATCCAGGTCACTCAGACACAGATGCATGGTAATATATAATAAAAACTTGCATTATAGAAGATCTTTAATGTAAGGCTTTTTTCTTTAACTTCCTTGGAGAAGGGAATTCTGAAACTGTATTGGTTTCTACTGCAAGGAACTAGTTGCATTTCAAATTGCCAGAGCAGTTCAGGTGAAGCAGTAACTGGTTGCACAGATCTGAGTAGTAAGTACAAGCCCCCTATATTAAGGACAGAGGTGGGTGATGGCTGCTCTTGTAGGACCATGGCACCAAAATGCAGGGAGCAGACAAAAGAACAGATGGCTCCTGAATGCTCAGGTTTTTATATAAATGTGGTAATGAGGATAGGTTTGCAAAGCAGAGAATGCCCTTGGAAGCATGTAAATTCTTCACCCAGCCTCTTTTATTTTTCAGAAGGGTGGCAGGATTGAAACTTTGGGCTTCCTAGAGCTGCAGGTTACCAAAGAGCTAGAAGATTTGGGTATTTTAAAATCCTAGAGATGCTGATCCCTCTTGGCTCTTGGTTTAAAGGCCAAAGAAATGGAGCGCCTGCTAGTGCTTGTGCTTTTTGCCAGAACAGTAGAGACAACGTCTGTGCCCATCCAGGGCTAAATACCTCACTTCAGGGAATACAGCTCTTGAAGCCAGTCAGCAAAGCAGAATTCATGCATAATAGAAACTCATCTCTCAAAGATACAAAAAAGGGGTCATAGAGAAGAAATGGAGATCTAAAGGTGCCATCTAAAAGCAACAGACGACAACATTTTTCAGCTCAAACTGAGCAGTCAAGAGTAGCAGAGGCAAAAGTTCTTTT